>NC_090931.1:485583820-485886851 GCF_040938575.1 Ambystoma mexicanum | reverse complement strand
AGCTACATCCTGTCTCAGCTACAAACGGTTTCAAAATATCAGTGTAAAGACTGGCGGGGGGGTGTCTGTACTCCTGCTCTCTATATGGCAGAGGAGAGGCACAGAGCACCCCAGCCAAGGTTCTCTATTCGGTAGCTGTGGACAAGCAACCAAGGCTTAAGCTCTCAGGAGGTGATGCGGGCTGGTTCTTAAGTACAGTGTAGTCCCCAAGCACCCACAAAGGAATGTCCACACATTGTATTAGTGAAAACACAGTCTTTATATGATTAAGTTTAAAGTTATATACACAATCACAATAACTCACTTTGTGCTTAGTTAGTCTATAATGGCAAATATATACACAGTTCTACGTGGTACCACAATTACTATCAGATTTCATTAAAGTGCATCAACTGTGCTTTGGTCAAATGTCACACAAATCAATGAATAAAGGGAACCCACAATAGCCATAGGAGGAAACCAGTTGGTTAGAACAATAGGCAGAATACTGGTCCTGTTTACCTAGACACAATTCTGTGTGAAGATCCCCCCCCACCGGGGCAACCTGTAAATAAAGATATAATACTAGCCCAGTCCATATATTGTCTTATTTCCTTCTAAATAGTTCTACAACCCCAATGTACCTGGAATAGCAGAATTCAATGTCGGGTTGTCGACGGATCCTTCTTGAGCGGCTCCCTTTAAGGCAGGAGCCACGGATCATCAAGATCCCTCGAAGAAATGGTGAACAACGCCGTCGAGGCAGCGGCCTCTGTCCTGGCGGTGCTCATCAACGATCGGTTGCGGACGTCCTGCGAAGATGAGGCGTACAGGGCACCTCGGCATCGATAGTTTGTTTCCGCAAAGAATCTATGAAGAACTTTGGGCCAGCAAGGGCGTTGAATGGTCCGGCATCTCCGCAGTCTTCGAGTGGCGGGAAACCCACCAGCGGATGTTCCTCGGCACGTCTGCAGCCTCAACTTTCTCCGGCGGGACAAAGCGGTCGACGCTGCAGGCGAGAGCGTCCTCGGATTCAAAGTGTCTTAATCAGGTGGAGCGGTGTGGCTCCGGTCGTTGGTGGCACGGTGTCAAGAGGCACCCGCTTCTGGGCAACACGGCTTCGACGGGCCTCGAGTGGTTATAGCAAACCTGCGAAGCCTGGTCGATAACAGTGGACGGAATATCCGGTGCTTCTCTTCATTCTCCTCGGCGGGCCCCATCTCAGGTCGGCAGCCTGTCGAGGCTCTGACTTCCAGGGAGCTTCGGCGAAGGTTAGCAGTACACGATGTTCCCTTGTAGCTCGGGAAGAAGTCTCCTAGCCAGGTCCACTCTCAGATCAGTCTTGGCATCACGCCGGCTTTCAGATAGCGGTGAAGGTAACAGCAATCAACCTTCTTCTTCGGGCTCAGTGGTCGAGATCAAGCATCAAGTTTCAACTTCAGCTTCTGAACGATTCCTAGCAGGTGCGAGGCCCCCAGATATATTGTTGATCTCCCATTCACTCTGCCGGGTCACACTCTGGCAATCAATCACTCAGAAGGGCATTCAGCAGGCAGCAAATCAGGCTTACAGTGCATTCAGGCCATTCTCCTCCCTCTGAGACACTCACAACAAGGAATGTGTATTGGGACAAGTACCCAGCCATTCAGCACTGGATTCATACCAGTTTCAGGCAGGGCTGTCTCAGTCTTTGTGTCACATACCAGAAACTAGACACCCATAACAAGAAGTGCATATTGGTCATCTACTCCATTCACCCAGGTCCCACCACAAGGGTGTACCCACAACATAAAGTCACTGGGAAGGCTCCAACCAGTCCAGCCTGGACTTCCCCCACAATACCATATGAGTAACTTCCACCCAACAGCCAGTCAGGGGGAAGGGATAGATGCAGGGCTTCCCAGGACTTTGGGAAAACAAGGTAACGGGCAAGAGAAAGCAAGATGCCACAGGGGCCATCTTGTTTCCTATCAGGAATCAACTGATTCCAATGGCATGGCCTGGGTATCCCCAAAATGGAGGATACTCAGAGCACCTGTCAAATTCAGCATGCAGCTGCCACCATCCCATACCCTGCTCTGTGGGCCACACAAAGGTGCCCAAGAACACACACGAAAAAGGACTACAGAACAAGGACAGGGGAGCCCTGTCCCTCCAATGCATTTCCAGCATCACAATCAGCCATCTATCAGGGGGAGTGGAACGTTGCTACAGAAGAGGAGGGCCGGTAAAACATGTGTAGCTTTCTCTTCACACCCAATATTTGCCATATTTCTGTCATGAATGCACTAGTGAAATTACTTCCACGGTCTGACTATTCTTTGAGCTAAAACAAATCTTGAAAAAATATGATTTACAATTAAAGTGGCCATTGTCTGCGCACTGCATTCTGGAGCTGGAATGCACTCCTCCCATTTGGACATTAGACAAGTTAATGTCAGCATGTACCCATTTCCCCTTGCTGATCTTCTCACAGGCCCGACATAGTCGACTTGTAAATCAGACCAGGGGAGTGTCAAACACCTTTTCATCAATGGTGCTCTATGAGCCGGTGACACAGGTTGAAACTGTGCACACACTAAACACCACCTGGTGTAGAGCTCAACATCTTGGGACTTGTGTGGCCAATAGGCATAATCTTTTGAAATATCCAAAGTTTTTGTGAACCTCTGTCCTGCAGTTATGGCATAGTGGGCATGATGTAACATTAAACCCCAAAATGACAAATGAACTACCCATTGGATTTGTCCTGTCAGAGATTCTCTAATCATCAGTCCGTTTTGTAATCTAATTCTCTTTTTGATTTTTAATAGCACTCAATTCCATTCCCTTTGCAGTCTTCTTCAGTTAAAGGATTTTGTTCTGCATCTAGCACATTGTTGTAGAATAGGTCTAGAATAAGGTCTTCCTTTTGCGCTTTGATCAAGTCTTGATCTGGAGCATCAAAACTCCATTGTGCCACAGGCTGTTCAACTGCATTTGGAGTTTGAGTGTTTTATCACATTTACCTGTATTTCACCAAGCAAGTGTTCAATAGGAAATAACTCCCCCATTACAGCTCCAATTCTGGCTAATTGATCTGCCTTATCATTTCCCTCCTTATCCTCACCTTGCATTTTCAAATTACCACGTATTTTCCTCCAATGGATTATCAGACCATGTTCTAACATAAGCTTGTCTATAGCTTGAATCATCTTGCCATGTTTAAGTGGCTTCTTGTTATAGGTGAGCATGCCTTTCACTTTTCAGCCAGGCAAATACTCCACAAAACTATTTTGTGCATAATTGCGCATAATCAGAATCAGTTACGAGAACTATTTCTTTGAGTTAATTTTCTACTGCTGTAGATATTGCCTTATAAATAGCAGCCAATTCTACCACTTGACTACTTTTGGTACCTATCCTCATGCTTACTCTTGGAATGTTGTCACATTGAAACCATATGTTTCCTATTCCTGCCACAAGTTCTTTTTCTGTATAATTTTCTACATGGTATGCACATCCATCTACATACACAGTTGGTAAATCCTTACATGTTTCTTCATTGAATGACTTGTGTGGGAACTATAGGGGTATTTGATGTACTATAAATAGGCCTAATGATTCCTCTAGATTCTAGATATTTCAGCTAGTGATTCCAAACATGCCAGGGTAACCTATATTGTCACACAAATACAGGCTCCCTACCATGTCCTTCTGGTAGCATGCAAATCTGTCAGCCCACAATCATAGGCATCTTTGGCAAAAACCTGTTTGAATTCCATACATATTTTTCTCAATTGATAGTTTTCTTCTTATGCAAGCATCTGTAGCTTCAATTTGCTCCTCTACCATTTTAGAGCACTCTGGGAAGTCCTCCAAAGGAGGAACATCTGTACTTTCCCCTAACCTTGTGGCAGTGTCTTTTTGGAGGGTCGCTACACTCAAATATTCTGAAATATTGACCTCCATTTCAATATGCTGTTTTTCCTCTTTAAATTCACTTAATTCAAATAGAATACAATCATCTCTGATGTCATCTGTGATTTCCTGTATGTTAGTCTTAGTAGTGCACATTTGAGGCGTGAGTTATGGTTGCTTACCTTACCATAATTGGGGAATATATGGGGGTTTTTGGTTTTACTTGTAACAATAACATCCCTTTAACAACGTTTGTTCACTGAATTCGATAGGTTTTTATTAGTGCAACTTAACTATAATGTCCCTTTACCAGGATACCCTTAATTTCTCTATATTTCCCTTACATCATACTGCCCCCGCTGCCCCCAACATGATAGCCACAGAGTCCACGGACTAAGCGACTGTCCACAGACTTCGAACAGCATGCACACTGCACAGGGGGTTACCTTAGTTTGTTGTATCCCAACGGGCAAAAACATGTACATGCAACTATAAGAGATGAGATATATGTACCATATCCTAAAATAAATATGTATAGAAATTCTGTACTTGAGAAACCAGAAGTATGTTGTCATAGGTTGGACAACATAATGGAATGCACCGAGCACAAAGGTTAACTGTACACCTAACCGTATCAACCCAGTGGAACCCTCCTTACACACTGAGAAGCAGCTGGCAGTTATTCCAGAAAAAACCCTTAGAAAAATAGTAAGTGCACTATATTTCTTTCTGTTCCATTACAATTTATTATGTATACATAAAGAGAAAGAAATAGCAGTATTGTTTTCTTTCAAAAGAAATGGCAAGTACAATGGAGTGGTTGGAGGAACATTTCCCCCATGACGAAATGAGTGAAGGAAACAACTCTAATTGTACAGAATAAAGCAGAAAAAGTGATGTAATTTGTTGAGATGTCACTAAAACATGGTTTTCTTTTTAACAGTACATAGTGGGAATTTATGAAGTGGGCCCGAATTACAATTAAATGTACCAGAAGATGGCCCCTAACTGCAAATGCAGAAAATGAACTAATAAACTTGTCTGCAAAAATGTATGAACTAAATAATAATTTTATACAGTTGACGTTTGTTAAAATTCATGTCAAAGAAAATATTCGATAGCACTGCCCGACTTGTACCTGTGCCCATTCACCCTGTCCAATCATCCCCATCAAATTCCCTAAATGAAAGATGCATGAAACCTCAATCCCTTCCTCGTCTCATGAACAAGTGCGTAGAAAACCTCAATTCTCCCATATGTCTCCCATTCTGATTCCCCAATTCTTTCCTAATTGATTGTATGTTTTTGTTTTAATAAATATGTGTGTGTGAACTGCTGGTGCGTGTTTTTTTTTTTTTTTAAAGCCCAATTTTGAGTCTACGGACTTTGCAACTGTCCGGGCTGTCTGTAACCAAAATGGAGGTGCCCCGGACATTGCGCCTATCCACATCTGCCTGCTCACACTTTTAATTAGTTCGAGGACTCCACCTCTGTCCTACGGACACTGGCACGCATGCGCACCTGATCCGATTGTGCCGCCGGGCGCAGCGCCTGTCCCATATATGTTTCCCATTCTGATGTCTCATCTCTTTCCTAATTGATTGTATGTATTTGTTTTAATAAATGTGTGTGTAGTGTTGGTGCATGTTTATTTTTAAAGCCCAATTTGGAGTCTGCGGACTGCGCGACTGTCCTGGCTGTCCATAACCAAAATGGAGGTAGCCCCAGAAATTGCGCCTGTCCGCACATGTCTGCTTGCACATGTCGCACTTTCAATTAGTTCGGGGCCTCTACCCTTGTCCTACAGAAACTAGCGCGTATGTGCACATGATCTTGCTGTGCCCCCGGACACTGCGCCTGTCTGGACATGTCCGCTCGTATGTGTCGCATTTTTAATTAGTTCAGGACTCCACCCCGGTCCTACAGTCCCTAGCACGTATGCGCACACCATCTCCCACACAATAGGTGTCCAAGGGACAGCCGTCCTGTCCATGGACGTCCGGGTCGTCATCATGTGGCTGCACCCGCAGTGCACGTCGGGAGTATCCGCGGACAGGATCTGTACCCCGGGACAGTTAAAAACTGCATTTTTTAACCAAACCAGAGTGTTTGACGCTGAAACTTCACCCTTGCAGAGATCCTAGACCGTGTAGATCGGGCAACATTTTATAACTTTTTAAGCCCAGTAAATGGATAGACTGTCCGCAGAAAGTTGCACCATCCGTGGACAGCCCCTCTAGAGGCACTCACTACTGCTCCTCATTGTGTTTCTGGCTGTCCAGGAGAGAGCACCTGCTGCTAATCTTGGTATTTGCTATCTCTGCTTTCTGCTTCTTGAGAGAATGGCTGTTAGGCAGAATCATATGCAGTAACCTTGGGAACACTCCACACAATTAAGACTACAAGTGTCAGTACAATTTCACCTTTGGTACAAGCCTGTACCACACAGTAATGTGGTAGCAGTGGCTGAGCAGCCAGACTTATCTCAAGAGTAAAGTGAGCAGTACAACAGGTTACACAGAGGACTAGCAATTACAGGGATTCAAACAAACACATATTCAAGGTTTATTGGCAAAAGAATATGCATTTATTTAGTCTTTTGAAAAACATTCCACCAGCAAAAGCAGCTCAATATCACAATCTAATACACTACAATATACAACCAATCAGTTTCTGAACAAGTTCAGCTCCCCTGAAGTGGGGGCAAAATGGCACTTCAGATACTTTAAAAAGGGGTAAAAAGACAAGGTTATAAGAATGAACAGCACAAATACTTTCATAGGTAGGGCAAAGGGTTTCAGTTCACTACAAGCAGCAATTCAATTCAATAGGCCTGGGCCAAAGTCAATGGTTCAGAGTCTTGTATAGGATATCACAGTTCTGGTAGTAAACGGTTAAGTCTTTGGCACGGATCTTAGAAGAGTTTGGTCAGACAAAAAGTTAGATGTTGGTTTAGGGAAGGATAAGCCTTCAAAGTCGGGAAAGTTTCATAAACTTTCAAGGCAGCCGCACTTGCACAGTACCTTGTAAGTGAAGAAAAGCTGTAGCTGAGGCAGTTGTTCCTGGCAGTTCCTGCAGATCTCGCTGTTCCTGAGCTTCAGTCGTGGGGACAAGAAGGACGACATCAGGAGGTTCCTGTACTGCCCGGGAGGAGGCAGCAAGCTTGGCAAAACGTCGGTTTAACGTGAGAGTGCCTTAAAGACCATGAACTGGTATCCTTCCCACTGGCTATCTGTTTTTCCACAGCACTCTGCAGAGAATTCGACCAGTATGGGGACGGTGTCCAGGCGGCTTACGAGTTGGTTGCCCCATCAAACTCAAGGGAAGAAGTTAACCTTGAAGGGCTTCTCTGTTGATGGAGTTTCAGGCAATTTGGATCTGCAGCAAGGCTTCACCGGTGGACCAGGAGTTGCAGCAGTCTTCCTTCAGCTCGTCTTCGGTTCTTTCATTCCAGTGGTCGACTCTGCTTTCCTAGTCCCAGAGGCCTGCTTTTAAACAGTTTCCACCCATTCATTCCAGCCTGGCTGTCACACACACAGCAGGGTGGCTGTCCTTGCCGGACAGCCAGCTGGCCAATCACGCCAGAGTGCATTCATGTCTCCTAGGAGACTAAGCACAGGGGGTTTCGGGCACCTCCCTCACATCCTGTCCACCCCCAGACACTTCGGCACCAGAGGAGGGCATCAGCACTGAAGCTCGCCACAGTCAACGAACAAAGGGACCAAACCTGGTTCGGTGCGCAGAGACAAACACAAGAAGGACCTTTCGAAAAAGAAATGTCGAAAAAAGTTGACCGGAGTCTGTTTTTACAGATAGGTCTGGGGCGCCATATTGGAAAACATGGCTGACCCAATTTTTAGCTACCGGTGTTCACGGTCGGGAAAAATCATGGTAGTTTGTTTAAAACCACTGCCACTAGCCATTTCAAGTGGGAAAGGTAAACATTTGTTTAGACTCAGGGGAATCTAGGCAATCCCTCCAGCACTCTATAGTAAGATAGTGTGTGCTGGGTCTGTAAATTTAAAAAGACTAGTAAAGTAAAATTAACTTTACATGCTCTGGGAGACAGTAGTCAGTCCCAGATAGGTATTTAAACATTGGGGAGTCTGAAAGACACCCCTGTGCCATTGCACTGAGGATGCTGTGTGACACACAGAAAAAGATGATGCGTATGGAGTTGTCTTAAAACTCCATAACCAAAGAACACAAAAGTAAAAACACACATCAAAATACATGGAAGATTGGGAAAAAAAGGCTCACACTCTTCCCAGGTCAAAAATCAAATCCTAGAAATCCAGCAAAGTTGTTGGGGGTCTCAAAAGGTAAGGGAAATAAGCACATTCTTGAGAATTCTCCCCAACACTCGTCCACCCCAGACTAAGGGACAGGAGGATTTAATCCTCTCCTGGATGAATCTCCTTACTCCAGTCGGTCAAACATCCTGGAGAGGCCACCAGCATTTTGGCGGCGACACCCAGACCTGTGTTCAATGGTAAAATCAAATCCCTTTTGCAGGCTGATTGACCATCTCAGTAGTTTAGAGTTTTCCCCTTTCATTTGCATCAACCATCTCAAGGGTTGGTGGTCAGTCTGAATCACAAAAGTAGATCCATACAAGTATGGTCTATACTTTTTCAGTGACCACAAAATAGCAAAGAACTCACGCTCAATGGTTGCCCACTGTTATGATGTTGCTTAGTGCATTGGTATGAGATGGCACGGAACACTGTGAAGGTGCTTGGAATGTTTGCCTACTAGACCAGCTCCAGAGTTCCAATGCTGTCAGTTGATCCTGGGTGATGGGACCCGGTGGTCTTTCTATGCTTAAGAGCTCATGTAACTTACAATAAAGTACTTACAAGTAAACTTAAGATGACTACAGAAGCAGCTTTGTAACATTGGCAACGAGGATTTTCAAGAAGCAGAAGCAGAGTAAAGCTGTGGTGGGGGAGCAGTAGAAGAAGAGAGACCACTGCCCCCAGCCATCCTAAAGCAAGTCCCATCACCCAAGGGCCCAAAGCACAGGGGTTAAGAAGAGATGGGGCGTTTATGAAGTAAAGCAGTTAAGCCCTACAAGACAGTTAAAACCCCAAAGACATGCGCAGGATCTAGCCAGAAGTAAAGCGCATGGGGTTTGGAAATAGAGTAACCCCAGGTGGGCCAAAAAGAGAAGTGTGGAGCGGGGGCCCAGAGTGAGGCAAGTACGAATTTTAATGGCTATGGATGTGAAGAAAGCCCCTGGTGAGGAACGGCCCCTGAGTTGGAGTGCGTATGCCCCAGCGCTCTGTGCTCCCTAAAGCGAAATGCAGACTACGCAAAAAGAAGTATATTTGCTCAGTAATGGTGGACTGTGAAAGTAGATGCCCCGACAGTGCGAGACATGTAACTTGTGAGCCAAGGAAAAGGGAAGTCAGGGGTGAACAAAATCGTCATGTTTGAAGAGCGTGGCGGCCGTTACCAAACAGGAGAAGGTAGTTCTGCATGCAAGAGCAATTTGAAGCTTGGTAAATGAGCCGGAGAGGGAAGCGTTACAAGTAAGAAGAGAATAAGCTGTGCGGTGAAGGTGGAAAGCCGTGTTTGAAAAAAAAAGTAACTTGAACTTCATACTATTGAAAGTTAAGTACGGCGTTGGTTTACCCGTACCTCGGTTGTGGCTTGCCAGATGCTGACCGTTGGTCAGCAGGAGCTCTACCATGCCCTGCCACCGTTCTGTGACTGATGACGTCACAGTAAAGGCACCTGATGATGGCAGAAGTTGGAACGCTGCCACTGTAGCCAGAACCATTGGTGATTGCCTCATGAAAACGGTCATGCTGTGACGTGATGGTGAAGGTAAATGAGGCCTCAGTACAGGGAGCAGTGAAGTTCAGAGCGATATGAGGAAAGGACCTGCTTATATCGGGCGCAATGTCAAAAGCAGGAAGCGGAGTACAACGCTGAATGAAGGCTGGGTAAAATTGTCGGCGGTTTTGTGATGGATCTGTCGGACAGGTAATGACTTAACAGTGACTGCAAGATAGCGATCTGAGAAGGGTAGAAAGCCAGTAAAATAAAGTATTATGCAGCAACACAAAACGAAGAACTTAGAAGCAGCGTTGTGAGAGCATGATAAGGGAAAATAAAGTTGTCACGCTGCAATACAAAAAAGCAAAAAGAAGTGCTACCAATGTAGAAGCGGCACTGGTTGTGCCCAGGCAAATGAAGATCCAAGAATGCAGAAGCGGCGCTGTGAGTGCCCGGAGAGATGGCAGAAAAGTGTATCCTTTCATTGTGTACATGGTATGGCATCAGAAACAATGTAAAAGCATCTAGCAGAGATCAGATATGGATGCAGGATATGGTGTTGTGGGTTTGGTATGAAGTGAGGCTTATAGAGAACCAAATGTGAGTATTTTTAGGGTTAAAAAGGACTCATTTGGACTTTCTGAAAAGGTACATAGTGTATGAATATGTGCTAATGTGTGACAAGATGTGAAAGTGGTTAGGATAATCCATTTGAGGAATTTCAGCGTAGGTTGCAGTGCAACATGGATTTATTACGCATGTTTATGTATTATGTCATTGTATATGCAAGTGTCAGTATATAATATGATGTTTGACAGTGCGTTATCCAGGTGAGGTGTGGTGTGAGTGCCACAAAGTGGAAGGAGGTAGCGACTCCGTGTGTAGTGTGGGTGAGTGCCACAAAGTGCAAGGAGGTAGCGATTCCTGGTGTGTGGGTGAGTGCCACAAGTGTAAGGAGGTAGCGACTCCTAGTGTGTGGGTGAGTGCCACAAGTGTAAGGAGGTAGCGACTCCGTGCAATGTCGGTGAGTGCCACAAAGTGTAAGGAGGTAGCGAATCCAAGTGTGTGGGTGAGTGCCACAAGGTGTAGGGAGGTAGCGCCTCCAAATGTTTGTGGGTGACTGTTACCATGGTGGTCAGTGATGTCGCCCCTAGATGTTTTGAGTTGCATCATCTCTAAAAGATGCAATTTCTTTGGCATAGTTCTCCGGAGTGAATATTTCAGTGAAAGTTTACCTTGGCATGGGTGTTGCTTTCTTGGTGGTGTCATGTAAGGAGAGGTATGCATATGTTGGACGTGTTTAATTGGTCCTCCATCACATAGTTTTGTTAGGGTTGTCTGTTATGGAGGGGTGTGAGTGTGGTGGACATCCCATGATTGGTTGCCATCAGAAAAGGAGGAGATGTGTTATGATGTTGACTATGTTAGGCATCTCCTATTTGGTTTGTCATCGGAAAGGGAGGAGATATGTTATGATGTTGCTTAGTGCATTGGTACGAGATGGCATAGGACACTGAAGGTGCTTGGAATGTTTGCCTATGAGACCAGCTCCAGAGTTCCAATCCTGACCGTTGAGCCTGGGTGATGGGACCTGGTGTTCTTTCTATGCTTAAGAGCTCATGTAACTTACAATAAAGAATTACAAGTAACCTAAGAAGTCTACTGAAGCAGCCATTTAACATCCACCTTGTTTCTTGTTCCTTCATTTGCTGATGAAGCAGATAGGGTGCTCCCTACCTTTCTCATCCAGCTGACTCAGAACGGCACCTATACCTGTATTTGAAGCATCTGTCTGCACAATGAAGGTTTTGTTATAGTCAGGAGATCTTAGGACTGGAGCTTGACAAAGGGCTTTCTTTAGGCTTTCAAATGCTTGAGTGCACTCCTCATTCCACCTGACCGTTATAGGAAATTTGGGTGAGGAGACTACATTCAAAGGAGAAGCTATGGTCCCATAGGTCTCTATGAAGTTCCTGTAGTAACCAGTGAGGCATAAGGCGGCTCTCACCTGGGTTTGAGTAGCAGGGGTGGCCCAGTTTTGTACAGCTTGTACTTTACTAGGCAATGGCCTGATTTCACCTCCTGCTACCTCATGTCGAAGGTAGACTACTTTGCTCTGACCAATTTGACACTTGCTTGCCTTTATGGTCAGATGAGCCTGCAAAACATATCCTAAGGGGTCAACATGTTCTTTCCACGTAGGGCTGAACACGGCAATGTCATCCAAGTATACCATGCAGAAGTCCTCCATCTCATTTAGAACTTGATTAACCATCCTTTGGAATGTAGCAGGTGAATTTTTAAGTCCAAAAGGCATTACCTTAAATTTTGAGATCAAATGTACTGAGGTACTTGGCTGAACCAAGTTTGTCCACCAGTTCATCTGTCCTTGGGTAAAGGGTGGGAATCAGTCTTTGTGACTGCATTAAGAGCTCTATAGTCCACACAGAATCTCAACTCCTTGGATTCTGCCTTTGGCACTAGTACAACTGGACTAGACCATGGACTTGTAGATGGCTCTACTACCCCGAGATCAAGCATCTTGTTGACCTCCTCCTTTATGTGGGTTCTTAAATGGTCTGATATCCTGTAACCCCTGCTTTTAACAGGTAAACAGTCAGCAGTGAGAATATCATGCTGGCCCCAAGGGGTCAAGCCTGGTGGTAGTGAAAACAGGGAGGCAAACTGATTTAACCGAAACTTGCACTCCTCCTGTTGTTCAGGTGTCAAATTAGAAGAGAGATTGACTCCTAGCTTCTCATCTAAAGGCTATCCTCTGAGTAGGTCAGGCAGAGGTTCAATCTCCTCCACTTGAGCTGATGCTAGAAGCAAAGCTTCCACTTATGGCCTTGATACATAAGCTTTTAGACAGTTGGTGTGAAAGACTATGGGAGCCTCCTTAGGATTGCCTAAGTCCACCAGATAGTTGACCTCTCCAAGTTGTCCCACAACCTTGAAGGGTCCTATCCACTTGTCCTGTAAGGCCCTCTGCCTTGTAGGAACCATAATTAAAACTTGCTGGTCTTGAGTAAACTCAACCATGTTGGCCTTCTGGTCATGCCAATGGTTGACCAGAGCCCGACCTGCTTTTAAGTTATCTGATGCTTCTGCCATCATGTGAGACATTCTCCTCCGGAGACCCATCACATAGTCAGTGACTCTCACTGGCTTGGGGGAAGGAGCACTCCCCAACCCCTCCTTAATTAGGGCTAAGGGGCCTCTAACTGGATGACCATAGAGAAGCCCAAAGGGACTAAATCCAACTCCCTCTTCAGGGACTTCTCTATAAGCAAATAGAAGGCATGGCAGTAGAACGTCCCACTTTCTCCTAAGGGGTTCCTCTAAAGCACCTATCATGCTTCTCCATTGTATGGTTGAACCTCTCTACCAATCCATTTGTCTGGGGATGGTAGGCAGTTGAGAACTTGTAAGCTACTCCACAGTTTTTCCACATGGCCTGCATGTAGTGGGACGTAAAAAAAATACCAAGTAGGGCCTTAGCAACAGCCTGAGCTGTAACAGTTCTCATAGATCGAGCTTCAGGATACCTAGTAGCATGGTCTACTACAACCAGGATAAACCTGTTTCCTGAAGATGTTGGAGGGTCTAAGGGACCAACAATGTTGATTCCTACCCTCTCAAAAGGGAATCCCACCACTGGGAGAGGCACCAAGGGTGCCACATTCTTGGCTCCACTCTTGCCAGAGGTTTGGCAAGTGTGACAGCTCCTAAATAACTTATCTACATCAGACCCCAACTTAGGCCAGTAGAAATATAAAGTGAGCCTTTCCTTGGTCTTCTTGAAACTCAAGTGACGAGCCAAAGGTATCTCATGGGCTAACTGTAGGAACTTGAGTCTGCTTTCTAGAGGCACTACAAGTCTTCTGTAGTCCCCTGGGATAGACTTGGTCGGTTCACTCTAGAAGAAGCCATCTTCCCAGTACAACCTATGCTTCCCTGGCTCTTGCCCATCCAGCTGGGAAGCTGTCTGTTGGTAAAGACCTTCAAGAGTAGGACACTCTGACCTCTGCTGAAGTCTGCCTACAGGGTCCACCTTCTGCCAGTAAAGACTGCTGCTCAGGATGCTCTGTAGGATCCAGATCTCCAACAGGAGCAGGGTCATCTTACAGCTTTGATTCCTTAGCAGCTGATTCAACCACACAAGATTGTTCCACACTCAGCCTCAGCTGGTGGAGGAGTCACAGGTATGATTTTGGACAGTCCTCTCGGGGATGTCCTTATTGGTAGCACAGGAGTGCTGGCTGGTTTCTTCCTGGAGGTTTTAGGTTTCCCCTTTTCCTCCTTTCTCTTAGAGATTGCAGTCAGTAAGTCCTGTGGACTGGGATTTATAGTTTCCCCTATAATCTCCTCTTGAGAGCTTTTTAAGGTACTCTATCTGGCCTTCCTGGTCTGCTCCCATTCCCTTTTGCTGGGAGGCCTGGGGGTGCTTGATACAACTCCAAGAGTGTTTAAGTCATTCCCCAACAGGACTCTCCCAGGTACTTTACTCTGCACACTTACAGGTATCTTGACAGTCATGTCATTGCACTGGATGAGAGCTGTTAACTATGGAAGCATTTGGACAGGGCCTCCAGCAAGCTTAGTTAGGTATTTGGGTGCCTTAGCAACATCCTCTACCTTGAGAAAGATTCATCAATTACAGTAATGCTGGCCCCAGTGTCTCTGATGGCAGGGTCCCCTGACCATTCACAGGAACACCGTCTTTGTAATACTCTTTAGTATTGTCTGGAATGTAATTGTAGACATCTTAAGTTCTGCTGTTCACACAGACCCAGGGATACTAAAGAAACACTGTCTGAGACTTCCATGGGTTCTTCAGCCAGTAAGTGAAAGTTTCCACTTGCCATTGGTACTTCATCCTCAGGGGAGAAGGTTAAGGAGACAGTGTGGATCCCTGAAGGTTTACCCTTACATCTGGGATCCCCTTTCACATGGTCAGTTGACCCACAAGCATAACATTTTCCAAATGTCTTTATGAATGGGGGTTTGCTCCGACCTCCTTCTGGTTTAGCACCAGGAGATACACTAGCCTGATTTGGTTTCCCAGGGGGCCTACCCTTGTTATGTTTGTGGCCCTCTTTTGGAGTGGAGGTATTAGAATTCTCCTTGTTGCCTTTCTTGTGCTGCTTTCCCTCAACCGTCTTCGGAGTTACCCCAGAATCCTTGTGAGTGGCCCTGTTGGCAACCCACAAGTCAGCAGCCCTTGCTAACTTCTTTGGATCAATTTCCTTAGAGTCAGCCAAGTGCTGTCTCACCTCAGGAGAGCAGGCGTCATAAATAGATTCCAACATAAACAGATTTATCATACCTTCATAAGTGTTAACTCTGTAATCCTTAACCCACCCATCTATGTTTTTCAAACATTCAGTCACTGAGATAGCCCAAGGGGTGCCATCATGCTTTTTGAGGGTTCTAAACCTCTTAAAATACTGAGAAGGGGTCTTCCCAAACCTAGCTATCAAAGCTAGCTTCACAGTTTCATAATCCTCTGTCTATATCCGCCAACTCCATTACCACATAATGTTGCAACGGGAGTAGCCTAGAAAAAAGCCAAGGAATCAGCTGATTCCCATAAGGTCTTGAATCCCATGGTTATATTCAAAAGCAGCCAACCAATCCAAAATATCAAGCTTAACGTCATACATACTTACTGCATCTTTGGGCATGCAAGGCCTCTTAGGACTGGAAGACCTAGAAGATTCTGGGAGAGAACCAGTTTCAAGAGACAACTTTTTCATTTCAAGTGCATGATTCAACTCCATTTCTCTGAGCTTAAGTTCTTGATGTTTGTTTTCAGTTTGGGCTTGGATTCTTTTAAACTCCAGTTCTAGTCTCATACTTTCCAGAGAGACAAATTCAGGACTTAGTGTTGGATCTGATGGGGTCCCTGTGGTCAAAGATTGAGGCCTATTTGTATTTATTATAATCTATATAGCGCTTTACACCAAAGCGCTTTACAAGAGGAACAAGCAAAATACAACAAGCATTACATAACAATGAATCGAAACCAGAAACAGTACAAGGAACAATTTACATTATTGATGAGGTTAAGCGCGATTGGAAAGGGACCAATGTGAGAGTGAGTAGGAGGTGTGGGTAGAGGTAGAATCAGAAGTAAGAGAGGAAGCAAAAAGGTGTTAGGGGTGAATGGAAGATATACGATTTTACAGAAGTGCGGAATGAAGGGTATGAGGGAATAGAGCAGATGGGGAGGTGTAGGCGGTTCCAGTGGAAAGGAGCGAAGAGTTATAAGGAGCAGAAGCGGGAAGGGGCACAGGGTGGAGGAGGAGGAGAGAGAGAAGGAAAAGATCAGCAGAGCGGAGCAAATGAGAAGGAGTATAGAAAGTGAGAAGGGAGGATTGGTAGGGAGAGGCACGACCATAGAGGGATTTCAAGAATAGGCAGAGGAACTTAAAATTGAGCTGGGTGTGAAATGAGAGCCATCCTAGTGAGATAAAAGAAGAGGAAAAGGAGTCATGAGGTGAGGGAAGGCAGAGGGAGCAGATGGCACAGTGGTAGACAGATTGAGGGGGGGGAGAGGTGAGTGGAAGGGAGTCCAAAGAAAAAAGTGGAGCAGTAGAAGAGTCTATAGAAGATGAGGGAGGTGATTAGGAGTTTAGTAGCGTGAAAGGTTAGGAAGGGTTGAATTTTACGGATGTTATAGAGGTGAAAGCGGCAAGATCTGGAGAAATGTGGTGAGAAAAAGAGGTGGGGGTCAAAGTGAAGACCAAGGTTACAAGCGTGAGGGGGGAAAGAATGAATGGAGCAGGGGAGGGAAGGGGAAGTGTGTTGGCAGGGAAGAATAGGACTTCGGTTTTATCTGCATTAAGAGTAAGGAAATGAGAGGACATCCAAGATTTAATAGCATGGAGGCAAGAAGAAAGCTTAGGGTGTATGTCAGGAGAGAAAGAGGAGAATGAGAGGAAGAGCTGGGTATCATCAGCATAGAAATGGTGTGAGACATCAAAAGGAGGAGATAATAGGAGCTAAGAAGAAAGTGTAGAGTGAGAAGAGAAAGGGGCCAAGGACAGAACCTTGGGGAACACCGTGGTTGAGAGGATAGGTAGGGCAGGTGCAGCCACCCCAGGAGACTGAAAAGGTGTGGTTAGAAAGATAGGAGGAGAACCAGTTGAGGACAGAGTCTTTAAGGCCAAACAAAGAGAGAGTTAAGGAGAAGAGGGTGGTTAATAGTATCAAAGGCAGTAGAGAGCTCAAGGAGGATAAGAATAGAGGAATGTTTAGAGTAGCGTGCAGAAAGGAGAGAGTTGAGAACAGAGATGAGAGCAGTTTCCGTGGAGTGTTGAGGGCAGAAACTGGATTGTGTAGTGGGCGGAGGAGAGAATGGTTGGAGATGAAGGTAGAATAGACAATGCTTTCAAGAAGTTTAGAAAGGAAGGGTAGAAGAGAGATGGGGTGATAATTGGATGCAAGATGGGGATTAGCAGAAGGTTTTTTGAGAATGGGGATAATAGTAGCATGCTTAAAAGGAGTAGGAACGGTGGATGTGGATAGACAGGTGTTGAAAAAGGAGGTGAGATAGGGTATGAGGAGGGGGTAGATTTTAGGAATGAGGGAGGTAGCAAAGGGGTCAGTGGGAGAAGCAGTAGGATGAGTTTTAGAAAGGAGGAGGGCAACTTCACTTTGAGTAATAAGAGTGAATGAGGACATGGAAAGGGGAGGAGGAGAGTAAGAAGGGGAGGAGAGGATAGATTGGCAGAGTTTGAGGACTGTTTGAAAAGAAGGTGGAAAGATCAGAAGCAAAGAGAGGAGAGGCGATGGAATAATCGGGGGTAGGTGGAGAGAGAAGTCGAGTTAAGGCTTGAAAGATACAGCGAGGGTGAGAGGACAGAGTGGCGTAGGTCGGAGAAGTAAGTGCGTTTTGCAGAGTTGAGACAGGAGTTGTAGAGGGTATGATAGAAGAAGTATGCAGCTTGGTTGGATGGAGTGGGGTGTTTGAGCCAGAGTCGTCCAAGGTGCCTAAGAAGGCGGCGCATGGAGGAAAGATGAGCCGAGAGCCAAGGTTGAGCAGGTCGTCACAAAGGGCACAACGAGGAGAGAGGGTAAAGAAGATGAAGAGTAGAAGTGAGGGCGGAGGTTAAGGTGGAAGAGTCTTCGGTGGCTGAGAGAGAAGAGAAGTGGGAGAGGGGGAAAGAGGAGCAGGAAGTGAAGAAAAGAGAAGGGTTGAAGTTGCGTAGGTCACGTCGGAAAAAGAGGGTGGAGGATGGAGGGGAGGGGGTAAGGGAAAAGGAGAGTAAGGAGTGGTCAGATAGATAGTTGGGCATAGAAGATATTGGAGAAGCAGTGAAAGAGAAGGTAAAGATGAGGTCAATGGTGGAAACAGATTGGTGAGTAGGAGGGGAGGTAAGAGGGGTGAGAAGGTAGGAATCAAGGATGGATAAGAGAGGGAGGGTTAGAGGAAAGATGGAGATTGAAATAGCCAAGTACGATTAGTGGGGTGGGACTAGGGGCAATTAGGCTGAGGAGATGGTCAATGTCCTCATAGAAGGAGCCACCAGGGCCAGGGGGGCGATATATGACGAGGAATGAAATAGCAAGGGGAGAAAGAAAGATTTTATACTTGAATTCAAAGGAAGGAAGAGTAGGTAGAGGAATAGGAGAGGTATAGGAGGTAAAGTGAGGACGAAAAAGAAGGCCTAAACCACCTCTACAGCCTGAAGGTCAAGGGTCATGTGCAAAGGAAGATGAGGACGAGGTGAGGGATGCGGGAACAGAGGTATTGTTGGGGGGGATCCATGTTTCCGGGATAGAGAAATTGGAGGTTGAGGCATAAGAATATGTCAAGAACAGCCGTGGTTTTGTTGCAAATCAAACTGGTGCTCCAGAGGGCAACTTCAAAGGTATTGTAAGTATTGGAGATTTGTGGGTAGATGAGGTTGCAGCATCTGAATGAGGTGTTTGGGAGCAGGGTAGATTGGGTGTGGGTGGTGGAGGGGAGGTTGAGAGAGGAGATGGCCATGAAGATAAGACAGAATTTTGAGTGGGGAGAGGGCAGGAAGAAGACGGGAGGGAAGAGGAGTTGGGCGGGACTGACAGGAGGAACAGAGCATAACAAGGAGAAAACATTTATTTGGAAGTGGTCAGTAAGTAGGAAGGTAGGTACCTATGAGCAGGTAGAGGTAAAACGGGGCCTACATTGTGAGACTCTTCTGCCTCATCTAACTCATCCATAACATTTGAGTTACTCTCCGAAACATTACCATCCTCACCAACATTTTCCACATTTGCTGCAGGGGTAGGTGTTTCAGACCCACTCCACAGACTTTGGTATTCCAACAATTAATTTGTCTATCAATTCAACCTTTTTGCCTTTTACAGTGAGATTCCTAGCTTTACACATTTCTCTCAATTGATCAACTGTTAAAGTGACTAGGGTCTCCTGTCTGTAGCTATCCATATCAGACATAAAACAATTGCTTCTCTAGTGGTGCTTAGCCTTTTGAAGGTTATTTGAACAAAGATAAGAGTAGCACTCTAAATGTAACAAGTATACTTTTATCCTCACCACTGTACACCAGTGTTAGGCAGAATCATATGCAGTACTCTTTGGGAACACTACACACAATTAAGACTACAAGTGTCAGTACAATTTAACCTTTGGTACAAGCCTGTACTACACAGTAATGTGGTAGCAGTGGCTGAGCAGCCAGACTTATCTCAAGAGTAAAGTGAGCAGTACAACAGGTTACACAAAGGACTAGCAATTACAGTGATTCAAACAAACACTTACTCAAGGTTTCTTGGTAAAAGAATATCCATTTATTTACACAGTCATTTGGAAAACATTCCACCAGCAAATGTAATACACTACAACACACATCCAATCCGTTTCTGAACAAGTTCAGCTCCCCTGAAGTGGGAGCAAAATGGCACTTCAGATACTTTAAAAAAGGGGTAAAAAGACAAGGATATAAGAATCAACAGCACAAATACTTTCATAGGCAGGGCAAAGGGTTTCAGTTCCCTGCAACCAGCAATTCAATTCAATAGGCCTGGGCCAAAGTCAATGATTCAGAGTCTTGTATAGGATAGCACAGTTCTGGTAGTAAACGGTTAATTGGCCGATTCATGGAATTAATCTGCGCCGAAAATTCCGGCGCAGAGGTGCCAAAACGTGCGATTTGTAGTAAAAGCGTGAAATTCGCAGTGCAACTGCAAAAATCGCAGGGAAACCAGCGCACATCGATTCATGGAAGTCCGTGCGCGAGAAAAATTTTGGATGTGCGCTGAAAAAGTGTGCGGCGCACAGGTCATCCAACGGATCAATCACACAATCACACATAGCGCGGCGCACATCACAAAAGTAGGCGTAACACGGGGCATAACACTCAGAATGGGGAACAACGCGTGAAAATATGGGCATCACGGGGGAAGTACAGGAGGCAAATGCGCGGAACGCCCACACGCTCGCCTACAACTCGTATTCATGGAATCGAATAGGGCAAACCAGCGCACGGTTAAAGACGCGCACAGGCTCAAACAAGTTCGCCACAAGAAAGCAGGCGGTAGCGTCCCTGCGCCTGAAATAAATGTACGCCAAAATGTGCGCTAACAAAAAGCACCCATATACAGCTATGATGAATGGTCCATACAGTGGCCCTCTAGGACAAATGAGGTGCAAAGAGGTACCGACAAACACGGACACCCGCTGTGTGAAAAATAGCGTGTGCGTGTATTACAGGGTTTGCGGGAAGTTCCACACGCTATTGGCCTGGGCACGTGTATTCCAGGGTGCGTGGGAAGTTTACCACGCGAATTAGCAGGGTATGTGTATTTCGGTGTGCGCGTGAAGTTCCACACGCAATTTCAGCAGAGTACGTGTACTACGGGTGAGTGGCAAATTCCACACGCAAATCCAGCAGCCTACGTGTATTTCCGGGGTGCTGGGGAGTCCCACACGTGAATTGGTCGTGTGGGTCCTCCCAGCTGTTCCCTCTATACCCTCCACGGCCCCTGCAGGCGGCCCACACCACAGGGGACTACCCTGCACATGTCCCACAGGCAGCCCATCCACCATGGCCATGCCCTGCAGCCAACCCACATGTCACCTTGCACTACTGCCCACCAACGCATGTCTCCCAGCCACCCCCAGCATCCAGGGGCACCCTCCACCAGGCCCCCACTCCTGTCCCCCTGCACCCCCACCCCCCTGCATCCAGGGGCACCCTCCACCAGGCCCCCACTCCTGTCCCCCTGCATCCCCACTCCCCTGCATCCAGGGGCACCCTCCACCAGGCCCCCACTCCTGTCCCCCCTGCATCCCCACCCTCCACCAGGCCCCCACTCCTGTCCCCCTGCACCCCAACCCCCAGCATCCAGGGGCACCCTCCACCAGGCCCCCACTCCTGTCTCCCAGCACCCCCACCCCCCAGCCGTGCGATTTGCCTGGGTACGTGTATTCCAGGGGTGCGCGGGTAGTCTCACATGCGATACCATCAGGGTACGTGTATTATGCGTCCGCTTGGACTTCCACATGCGATACCAGCAGGGTACGTGTATTACGGGGTTCGCGGGAAGTTCCACACGCGATTGCCCTGGGTCCGTGTATTTCGGGGTGCGCGGGAAGTTTCACACGCGAATTAGCAGGGTACGTGTATTTCAGTGTGCACGGGAAGTTTCACATGCAAATTAGCATGGTACGTGTATTTCGGTGTGCGCATGAAGTTCCACACGCAATTTCAGCAGGGTACGTGTACTCCGGGTGCGCGGCAAATTCCACACGCGAATCCAGCAGCCTACATGCATTTCGGGGGTGCCGGGGCGTCCCACACGTGAATTGGCCATGTGGGTCCTCCCAGCTGTTCCCTCTACACCCTCCACTGCCCCTGCAGGCGGCCCACACCACAGGGGACTACCCTGCACATGTCCCGCAGGCAGCCCATCCACCATGGCCATGCCCACCAGCCAACCCACATGTCACCTTGCACTACTGCCCACCAACGCATGTCTCCCAGCACCCCCACCCCCCAGCATCCAGGGGCACCCTCCACCAGGCCCCCACTCCGGTCTCCCTGCACCCCCACTCCCCAGCACTGTGGTGCACCCTCCACCAGGCCCCCACTCATGTCCAACTCATGTCCCCCTGCACCCCCACCCCCCAGCAGTGCAGGGCACCCTCCACCAGGCCCCCACTCCTGTCTCCCTGCACCCCCACCCCCCACCAGTCAGGGGCACCTGCCAGCAGGCCCCCACTCCTGTCTCCCTGCACCCCCCACCCCCAGCAGTGCAGGGCACCCTCCACCAGGCCCCCACTCCTGTCTCCCTGCACCCCCACCCCCCACCAGTCAGGGGCACCCTCCACCAGGCTCCCACTCATGTCCAACTCATGTCCCCCTGCACCCCCACCAGTCAGGGGCACCTGCCAGCAGGCCCCCACTCCTGTCTCCCTGCACCCCCACCCCCCAGCAGTGCAGGGAACCCTCCACCAGGCCCCCACTCCTGTCTCCCTGCACCCCCACCCCCAGCAGTGCAGGGCACCCTGCACCCCCGCCCCCCACCAGTCAGGGGCACCTGCCAGCAGGCCCCCACTCCTGTCTCCCAGCACCCCCACCCCCCAGCCGTGCGATTTGCCTAGGTATGTGTATTCCAGGGGTGCGCGGGTACTCCCACACGCGATACCATCAGGGTACGTGTATTACGGGGTTCACGGGAAGTTCCACACGCGATTGCCCTGGGTACGTGTATTTCGGGGTGAGCGTGAAGTTTCACACGCGAATTTGCAGGGTACATGTATTTCGGGGTGCGCGTGAAGTTTCACACGCAAATTTGCAGGGTACGTGTATTTCGGTGTGCGCGTGAAGTTCCACACGTGACTGGGCCTGTGAGAGTGGGGTACGTGTATTCCAGGGGTGGGCGGGAATAATAACTCGCGACTGGGCCTGGGAGAGCACGTTACGTGTATTCCTGGGGTGGGCGGGAAGATTTACACGGTCGCCTACAACGCGCCAAAAAATAAATGGTCCAATCCTGAAACACGTACGCCAGCATGAAGCAGGTGCACGTCCCGCGCAACATAAAAGTGTGCAAACAACAAACAAGCTCAGACGCCAGGATGAACATACCGTTCCTAGCAGCAGTGGCCGTGGGATACCGCAGGAGGAGAAGGATAGTCAGGGCCAGAATCTTCAAACCCAGAACCAGCCTATTTGGTATGCCTGATGACCAGGTGTATGGGAGGTACAGGTTTCCACCACACAATACTCGACCTGGTCAGTGAGTGGGAGGATGACCTCACATCACCCACCCTGTGCGCCCAAGTACTCAGCCCCCTGGAGAACGTCCTCAATGTACTGCACTTCTTGGCTACCGGATCATTTCAGCACACAAGTGCCATAGTGGGGGGGGGGGTGTCACAGGCCACGCAGTCACGGTGCCTACACCAGGTGTTGGCCATCACCACTGCACACCCATCAGTCCGCAGGCAAATATACCTGCCCAGAACACCTGCAGAAAGGCAGGCTGTCAGCCAGGATTTCTGCAGGGTGGCACAATTCCCCAAAGTGCTAGGTGCCATTGATTTCACCCATGTGGCTCTACGTCCCCCCAGGGCATCTGAGCACATCTATAGAAACCGAAAGCACTGGCATTCCATCAACGTCCAGGTAGTATGTGATGCCAAGGGAATCATCACCTCAGTATATGCCAACTCTCCAGGGTCCACCCACGACAGCTTCATTTACAGGATGTCAACCCAAAACCGGGACATGGAAGCTGGGCGGCATGGCGATGCATGGCTGCTTGGTGAGTATAAATGCCACAACACACGCATGCATGACAGATACAGAGTAATGCCAATACCCCACTAATGATCCCCATCACCACCTCCCAAGGGGACAGTGCCTACCCTCTGAGCACACACATGACGACGCCAATTCGGAACCCCATCACGCCTCCCGAGGTAAGATACAACACAGCCCATATTGCAACACGGGGCATGGTGGAGCGCACATTCGGAGTGCTCAAGTCACGCTTTCGCTCCCCTGACCGTTCTGGCAGGCAGCTGTTATACGCTCCCCCAGTAGTGTGCAGGATCATAGTGGCAGCATGTGTCCTGCACAATGTTGCAACACGCCGGGGCCTGGCTGTGGACATGGTGGTGCCCCCACATCCCCAACCACATGCACGCCCGCTGAACATGGGAGGGGAAAGGGCACGGGGTGAGGCAGCCCGAACGTAGCTGGTGGCTAATTACTTCACATTGAAAGCACACCCCTGTGGAGTGCACACAGCCCTGGCACATACCATCTGACAATCAATGATGACTCAATCTGACAATTCTGATGAATCAAGGGATAGTCAAATGTCAGAACCATGGCAGCCTGAGATTGTTCACCTGGAAGTGTCACAATGTGTGCATCCCTACCTACACAAACACCACCAATGCAGTGTCATCAAAAGACACTTCCATGCAGCAAAAATGAATACCCACTTGCAAAATACAACATGAGAACAGTGCCATGTCACCCAACCCCTCCCCGGCACGACCACACAACACACCATGGCATGTCATGCAATGTGAGAGCTAACAAATTAATCCCCACAACATGCCCCAAGTGTCACGATCTACAGTGTCCCTAATGGAAACTGGCTACACATGAAATGCTCACAGTAATGCAGTACCAACAACACACATCACCAAATACTTACCAATAATACCAATCACCTACACAACCTCCAACCTACCATAAACATGACAGTACGGACTTAAAAATTGGCAGCCTCACTACCTGATAATGCCAGCACTTCGAACACTTCCAACTATACAGTGTTAGCGCCACGCAAGAGTGTAGGTGCACTGCTTACAACATGGACTCCAGTTCCAAAGTAGACCGCCTTGTGAAGACATGAGAAATGGACCTGCAAATTAGGAGGATGAGATGGATGCAGAGGCACATATCAATACACCATGCAGTGTACAATACAACCACAATATGCACTAGGAATGTATACACAGTATTGACTACAGACTGCCCACACATCATATGGGAGCCCAACGTCACCGTGTAAGTCAATGTCACTTGGGCACACCCTTTGCAAGCCCATGGAAACAGGAAGCAGGAGGGGTGTGTGTCACACAAACCCAAGCATCTGACCCAAAATCAGGACAAGCCTGCATGTGCCCAGCCACAACACAGCATATGCCCACAGGAGCCACACAAGGCAACACACTGTCAAAAAATCAAGAATCAAAAAAAAAAATCAAAAATGGGCCCAGGGGGGTGGGGTGAGGCCACCCAGGAGGTCCGAGTACAGGGTGCACACCAAAACCCACCTATGTGGATCTTGCGAGAAGAAAAACACCTCCATGGGCTCATGGCCTGCACGGCTACCCTATTGTGGGAGAATTACTGCTGTCGCTCTCCTCACCCTCTGCAGCTGCATCAGGAGGTAGTGGCACTATGGGAGGCAGCCCACGCAAAGCCCTAGTCTGGTCCTCCATGGCAGCAAGCATGCGGGTGTGGAAGGTTTGGTTCTTGAGGATAATTGTGCGTAGGTCCCCATGCAACAACTCACGGGATGCCCGGACCTCCGCCCTAGTTGCCTGCATCTCAGCTGAGAGCGTACGTGTGAGCCGCTCCAGCTGCTGTTCTGTCCTCGTGTTAGCTGAAGCCTCAAGCTCAACCAGAGTCGCCCTGAGCTGACGGAGTTCCACCCTCAGGGCTTCCCTGTGGCCCTGGGACTCAATAGAAATGGCTTCCCGCAGAGTCTCCAGTGCCGCCCGCCTGTCCCTGTTGGACGCCAACATGTCCTCCCTGTGTGACTGGCTAATGGAGTCTGTTGCCTGCTGTAGTTGTTCAATTAGCCTTTCTTGGGGGACAATGGAAGTGGCCACCCTATCCATGGCCTGAGCCATCATCTCAGTTGATGCTGCCTGTTGGCTTGCCATACCGTATATGGATTGCTCCCATGCGCTATTGCCAGGTGGCGTATGGCCACCGCGTCGGCAGGCACCACACCTGTCTGGGGCAAGGCGAACTGCGCCTTGCTGTGCCGGCACTGCCTGAGGCTGCAGGACTGCATTCCCCCTCTGATCTGCTGGCCCATGAACAGGATCAGATGTAGCGGAGTGTGACCCTGCATCCGTAACCACCAAAGGCGGACCTACCAACACTGACATCCCCATTGAGGGTTCTACCCCTGGTGCAGGTGGGTTGGACAGTACAGAATCCCTCCCAGAAACATCTGCGACGGCACATAGGTCTCATCATCCGAATCGACACCTGAATAGAGCTCGGGGGAGTTGCACCCAGAGACACCCCTTGAGATGACAGCCTGCAGCAAGTGTGGGTTCTCACCCACCACCACACCATGTCCCTCACTGGTGCCCGGTCGGGCCGGAGACCCTTCTGGGTCTGCACCATCTCCACAACCCCAGCAGTATCAAGTGCGTCATCCCCTGCAAAGACATGAAAGAAAAGAAATAGGAACAGACATTAGCACCATGGAACACAATTCGGGCTGAGAAGCAACAGAAACAGTACTTCCTTGACACATGTACCACATGACTACAACCCTCCCATGCATGCACTGCCACTGCGTATGAAGGGGAGGCAAATGGCACACATTGATGACACCAAGATGGAAGACCAACAAATTTGCTGCATGCTGCCTAGCAGTGCCATCACATATTGGCCTGTGCTTGGCATGTCCAATACACATACATGACACATGCCATCACACAGATGGCATGTACCCTAGCCATGTCACACATGTGACAATAGGACTGAGAAATGCCTAGTGAAAGTGGTGGAATGCAGACAATCAGCCTGAATGAACACAGAATAACATGCAACTATGTTGTGGCAAGATGACAATTCAAGGGCAACTGGCTTGAGGTTGGGCTGAATGTCTACTGTTGCCAGAAGGGATACTGCAACACCCAAATCCTGGTGCGCAGAATGTATTGGATGAAGCACATGGGTGACCCAAACCACTCAGGCACATACACCCTCACCTGGCACTCAATCAGAAGCACTCACACACACACACACACACCATGCATATGGATGACACACACATGCATGTGCACTCACCGGACAAACCCTCGTAATCTGGCAGGTCTCTCACGCCTTGGATCTGTTTCTCCGTGACGTAGGTCCCAGCAACATACTCATGTGGAGTGAGTTCTATGTCCTCTGCCGGAGACCCACCTCCAGTCACTAGAGTTGCGGCATGACTTGAGGCCAGCTTTTTCTTTGCCCTGCACTTAAGGTAATTCCAGCGCTTGTAGCAATCATTAGCTGTGCGCCTCACGAATCCAAGGGCACTTATGAGTTCCGCAATGGTCTGCCAGTGTGCCTGACGTTGTGCAGGTGTGGTCTTGCATCCTGCAGTAATCACCATTTCGCTGTCATGTGCGGACACATACTCCACAAGTGCATCAAGTTCGACCTGATTGAAGCTGGGCTTCCTTGGTGGGCCGGACTGTGTAGCCGTGTCTGGGGCATCAGCCTGTACTGGACAAGCACTCTTCCTCTACCGCTTGGAAGGTGGTGGTGATACTGAGTGTCCTACGCCGCTCTGGACGCTAGGGGCAGGAGCCCCAGTTGATTGTGGACTAGGAGTGTGGGAATGAACACTCACCATGAGACTTGGTGCAGGCATTAGCTGAAGTGTGATGTAGTCAGGGGGAACGTCAGCAGGATGGACTAGGACCGACACTGTCCTGGCTGGGACACTCAGAGCTGGGGTGGATGGAGCCGCAGCTGCCCCTGCAGCCTCCCCACCACCCTGCCTACTCGGGGCAGCAGATGACATAGCTGCCCCTGATCCACATGGGCTGGTGACACCAACTTGCACTGCAACACTTGGCCTAGACCTGCTGACCTGGAAGTCAGCCATGGAGTCACCCAGTGCCAGGTCTGGTGCCACAATGGGCTGGTCCAACAAGGGCTGAGCAGTGATGGTGTCAGCCGCGTTACCCTAAACCAGGGGGGGGGGCATGGGTGTCCCTGACTGGTCACCCACACATGGGGGGCAAGGGGCACCCTGCAAGTCCTGGCCACGTCCCCTACCGTATCCACCACAGCCACCTCTTGTGGCTCGCCCACCTTTGCCACCCTTACCGCGTGCTCGCCTCCCAACCATGGCACTGATGTTGTGTGTATGGGATTTGCAGTAAACTATTGTCCTGGGCAATTGAGGGTCAAAGGGGTAGGGTACTAGACGGAATTCATACCCTAGTGCTCTAGCAAGGCTGTATGTGACCCCTGGGGGAAGATGACGGGTCACGCAACGCACAGGCACCCAGAAAAAGGGAGATAATGTGCACGCAACCCCTCTTAGACCACATGCGTGAAAAAAAAAACCTGCACTACGCTGTAGCACCCAGAAACACAAAAATGAACGTATGCGTGTCACATGCAGCCTAGACTGACCTCTGAAGGGGTAGGCAACACACGGGGCAAGCACAGATGTCAAATACGTGCGCGACTCACCGTCTGCCAGGAAATATCGTGTGAAGAATACGGGTGTGTGCGCGTTGGCAACACGCCCGCCAAAAGAAGAATTGTACGCTGTCTGAGGAGACAGGACAACAGGAGAAGTGAACGCTGTTTGAGGAAACAGGCCCAGGAAAAAGACAAGAAGAGAAAAAGTTGTTAGAGGTAACGGAGTACGAACCTGGAACGCCGTGAAGTAAATCGCGTGTGAACCGACAAGAAGTACAGATTTCACCCACTCGCTCTCCACGAAAAGCACGTACAAGGAAATGGCGTTCTACACGTACCTTTTAAAGATGCCCACACGTCCAGCGTCACTTCCGCGTGTACGCGCTAAGTCCCCATCCTCCAATCACACGAGCTGACACTCTGACGTGCAGTCATTGGATGTGTAACATGCACACGTGTACAGGGAAACGCCCATGCACGACGCGCTGGTGGCCTTTGGACCAATGAATTTGCGTACGTGTGCTGACGCGCTAAGGCCCTTTCCTTGAATTACACGCAGACGTGCTGGATTTTCACGTGCCAAATCACTCCGTATCAAGCTGGCCACGCGTAAGCACACGAAAGACCATGCTCCTTCCCAGAAGGCTAATTACTGCCCCCCCAGAGCCCCGAGCACGCTCCCACCTGCCATCTGCTGCTGCCTGATTGCCTGCTGCCCGCGTGCCCTGCCATTTGCTGCCTGCACATCAGTCAGGGGTGCTGTTGCTGTGACCACCCCTGCTGGAACCGAAGACTCCCGACTGGGATTCCATCACTCCACAGCCCAGCCCCAGGACCCAGTTGCCCACCCACTCCTCCCTCTGGGGCTGTCATGTCGGGCACTGCAACATCTGGCACCACTGACAACCCCCGGCCAGAGAGGCAGAGGGGCACCAGCTTCACTGCCACCGAAGTTGGTGTCCTGGTGGAGCAAGTCCTGGGGCAGTATAATGCCCTCTTCGGAAGTTTGCGCGCCGACAAGGAAGGACGGACTCGATCTGGACGGACATCGTGACTGCCATCAACGCGGAGGGGGTGGCAGTCCGTGACTTCCAACATGTAAAGAAGCGCTGGGAGGACTTCAGGTCCAGGACCCTCAACAAGGCCCGGCGCCTCTTGAAGGCAGCGGATGCTAAGGGGCGCCGGGGCCACTTGTCGGACGATCAGATGAGGGTCCTGGAACGCATATCCCCAGCGCTCCACGTCCAGGTCCTTGAGAGGCAGACCCATCTGGAGTCGAGCGGTAAGTGTACATGCATCATGATTGTAAGCTGTGCGTGTGGTGATGTGCCAGTAGTGTGCAGGATGCACATGTGTTTGTATGGGGCCAAGTATGGGTGGGGGTGTACAGGGCTGTGAGGCTAACACATGCGAGGGCTGTCATGTGTGAGACATGGATGGTGCTTGTGTGTAGGTTTGCATGCCAAATGCAGTTGTGTGGGCACACATGTTTGGATGAATGTGTATGTAAGTAGGCATGTTCGTGATGTCACACATGGATGTTTTCAGCTGCATGTATCAGCACTGTGTACATGTGCATGTGTGTTTATTTGACAAGGGTGCAACAATGATGCAACATGGATGCATGTGACAGCGGGATGTGTAAGCCTGATTGGCAGATGTGACATGGATACCGATCTGAACACTGCGACAGTTGGCAGAGGTGTACACATGCATGCAAGTGTGGTGGTGTGTACATGTGTAGTGCACTCCCTGTGTTGCATGTGAAGTCTGGCTCACCTTTGCCTGCTCATGCTGTTGTATGTGTATGGATGGTGCTGGCAGTTGCGATATGGCTGTGGTATGGCTCATGTGAACAAGTTGAAATGACATGTGTGTTGGCGATTGTGGTGCCATGTCTGAGGTTTGCCAATGCCACTGATGTACAACTGTCATGTGTGTATGTGTCCATTGTACAGTGCCCTGATGCCTGTGTTTTATTTCTCCCTGTCTGCAGCGTCAACTGATGAAGAGGGCGGAGAAGGTGCTGTGGAGCACAGCGGCGGGGATCGCACCGCCAGCCAGAGACGCAAGGCCCGGCTCCCCTCCCAGGTTATGATCTCGTCGGGGAGTGAGGAGTCCGGTGCCGCGTCCCAGGCCGCAGCTGCCGGGGGGAGGTCCAAGAGGCAGAGGTCGGAGTTGGACTCCTCGGCAGCAGAAGGGGCAGCTGGGACCCCACAGGGCCCAACGGGGGAAGATGGCATGGAGTCATCCAGGTTAGTGGGGGGTTTGGTGGAGGAGGAGGCCGTGCAAGCAACAGAGACGGGGTCTGGAGGTGGGGATTCCACTGGTGCTAGTGGTGCAGTGCAGGACCAGGGACAGGAAGCAGCACAGGCCGCCGCGGAGGTGCCTGTGTGCAATCTTGTCCCTGATCCTGTCACTGCATCATCTTGCACCAGCAGGGATGCCTACGTCCAGACCCGTTTTCAGGCAGGGGATGAGCTCACAACAACTGGCCTTCCTCTGCCTGCGGACGTGGCTATCCGGATCCGGGTCCGGGTTGAGCCTGTCCTGACTGGTGTGGCGTTGCGTCAACGGGCCATGCGAGGTGACCTGCAGTCTTTTCATGAGGAGACTGCACATCATCTCGAATGGCTCGTTGACCACGTCGGCCTTCTGGGACAGGTCACCCAGGCTGGATTCCTCCATTTGATGGGGCTTGCTCAGACCCCCTCCTCAACTGAACCCCCTTTTGCGCCAGTCGTCCTCCGTGCCATCTTCCCACCCATTAGTCACCTGGGTGCCCTGTGGAGCTGCCTCTGATGGTGCGGCCAGGCTGGTGGAGGAGGCATCCCTGCCACAGTCGGGAGTCGGATGTCCAGCAGGGGTGGCCGCATCAACGACTGCACCCCAGCCGGTGGAGGATGTGCAGGCAGCAGGAGCCAGGGCACGGGCAGAGGCACAGCAGCAGCAGCAACGAGGTGGGAGCCATGATGGCTCGGGGCCTTCGACATCGGAGGGGCAGGCATCGGCCAGAGGGCAGGAGGACCCAGGACGGGAAGTGTCTTCCGGGTGGCAGCAGTTGGGCCACGCCATAGATGCGGAGCGGCAGCGGGCGGAAGAGGCACGGCTCACGGTGGTTAGTGCAGAGAACTCCATGCGGAGGGCCCTGAGGCGGGCCGAGTGCCTCGAGGCAATCCGCAGGGAGTTGGAGGTGAACATGTCGACGGCCCTGCAGACCCTCGGGGCCATGGAGGAGGACCACCTCAGGGACATTGAGCAGGAGTTCGATGATGCCCTGGCCCGGAACATCCCGAAGTGAGCCGTCGGACTGGCCCGCTGCCCTTGTAAATAGGTCTGTAGTTAGTGTTAGGTTTCCTTTGGTTTTGCATTTTTTTTTGGACCTTTTGGACAATGGGCCACATTTTTGTATATAGTTTTTTTTATTAGGTAGAGTTATTAGATAGGTTTAAGTTGGGATCATGGACCCTGGTTTGTTTATCTGTATATAGTTGACTGTTGGATTTTCTATTTTTTTTTTAATGATTTACCCATGGAGCAATGCTTTTCGATTTTAATTTTCCATTGTATTTACTTTTGTGAACTGTGACTTTGGACACCTTTCCTTTGGATTATGATTTGTGGTTTTACATTATTTTACGGACATGCTGCTTTCTTTTTTTTAATTCCCTATTTCGTTTGTTTATTTTTGATTCAATTTATGTTGCTTTTAATACATATTTTTTCATCAAACTTCAATGTGTAGTATCATCTCATTGGTTTCATGCATATCATAATATGGGTTTTGACATTCACTGACACCCATTGTGTGTATGTGAGGGACATGTGTTCATTTACAAACTTGCCATTGGGGTTGTATCATGTAATTGCCATTTCTAAGTGGGTGGATGCAATACTCGGGTGGGTGTTTGGCATTTGGAGGCTGCCCATTAGGGCCATGGATCTAGATTGTGATGACATGTTGGCTGGGGGACGTGTGGAGGCCTGCTGGCAGGTGGCCCTGACTGGTGGTGGTGGGGGTGCTGGGAGACATGTGTGTGGGCCTGGTGGAGGGTGCCCCTGGATGCTGGGGGGTGGGGTGCTGGGAGGCATGTGTGGGGGCATGGTGGAGGGTGCCCTGCACCGCTGGGGGGTGGGGGTGCTGGGAGACATGTGTGTGGGCCTGGTGGAGGGTGCCCCTGGATGCTCGGGGTGGGGTGCAGGGGGGCAGGAGTGGGATATGAGTGGGGGCCTGCTGGCAGGTGCCCCACAGTGCTGGGGGGTAGGGGTGCTGGGGGACAGGAGTTGGACATGAGTGGGGGCCTGGTGGAGGGTGCCCTGCACTGCTGGGAGACATGTGTGGGGGCCTGGTGGAGGGTGCCCTGCACTGCTAGGGGGTGGGGGTGCTGGGAGACATGTGTGGGGGCCTGGTGGAGGGTGCCCCTGACTGGTGGGGGGTGGGGGTGCAGGGAGACAGGAGTGGGACATGAGCGGGGGCCTGCTGGCAGGTGCCCCACAGTGCTGGGGTGTGGGGGTGCAGGGGGACATGATTTGGACATGAGTGGGAGCCTGGTGGAGGGTGCCCTGCACTGCTGGGGGGTGGGGGTGCTGGGAGACATGTGTGGGGGCCTGGTGGAGGGTGCCCTGCACTGCTGGGAGACATGTGTGGGGGCCTGGTGGAGGGTGCCCTGCACTGCTAGGGGGTGGGGGTGCTGGGAGACGTGTGGGGGCATGGTGGAGGGTGCCCTGCACTACTGGGGGGTGGGGGTGCTGGGAGACATGAGTATGGGCCTGGTGGAGGATGCCCCTGGATGCTGGGGGGTGGGGGTGCTGGGAGACATGAGTGTGGGCCTGGTGGAGGGTGCCCCTGGATGCAGGAGGGTGGGGGTGCTGGGAGACATGAGTGTGGGCCTGGTGGAGGGTGCCCCTGGATGCTGGGGGGTGGGGGTGCTGGGAGACATGAGTGTGGGCCTGGTGGAGGGTGCCCCTGGATGCAGGAGGGTGGGGGTGCTGGGAGACGTGTGGGGGCCTGGTGGAGGGTGCCCATGACTGCTGGGGGGTGGGGGTGCAGGGGGACATGAGTGGGACATGAGTGGGGGCCTGCTGGCAGGTGCCCCACAGTGCTGGGGGGTGGGGGTGCTGGGAGACATGTGTGGGGGCATGGTGGAGGGTGCCCTGCACTGCTGGGGGGTGGGGGTGCTGGGAGACATGAGTGTGGGCCTGGTAGAGGGTGCCCCTGGATGCTGGGGGTGCTGAGAGACATGTGTGGGGGCATGGTGGAGGGTACCCTGCACTGCTGGGGGGTGGGGGTGCTGGGAGACATGCGTTGTTGATCAGTAGTGCAAAGGTGACATGTGGCTTGGCTGGGGGGCATGCCCATGGTGGATGGGCTGCCTGCGGGACATGAGCAGGGGTGCAGGATAGTCCCCCGTGGTGTGGGCTGCCTGCAGGGGCCGTTGAGGTTGTAGAGCGAACACCTGGGAGGACCCACACAACCAATTCACATGTAGTACTCCCCGGAACCCCTGAAATACACGTACCCTGCTGAAATCACTTGTGAGACTTCGCCCGCACCCCGAAATACACGTACCCAGGACATTCACGCGTGGAACTTCCCGCGCACCCCTGAAATACACGTACCCTGCTGAATTTGCTTGTGAAACTTCCCGCACACCCCAGGAATACACGTACTCAGGACATTTGCGTGTGGAACTTCCCACGCACCCCTGAAATAAACGTACCCTGCTGAATTTGCGTGTGAAACTTCCTATGCACCCCGAAATACACGTACACAGGACATTCGCGTGCAGACTTCCGGCGCACCCCAGAAATACACGTACCCTGCTGAATTTGCATGTGAAACTTCCCGCACACCCCAGGAATACACGTACCCAGGACAATCGCGTGTGGAACTTCCCGCGTACCTCTGAAATACACGTACCCTGCTGAATTTGCGTGTGAAACTTCCCGCACACCCCAGGAATACACGTACCCAGGACAATCTGGTGTGGAACTTCCCGCGCACCCCTGAAATACACGTACCCTGCTGAATTAGCGTGTGGAACTTCCCGTGCACCCGTGAAATACACGTACCCTGCTGAATTCGCGTGTGAAACTTCCCACGCACCCCAAAATACATGTACCCTGTTGAATTCGCGTGTGAAACTTCCCGCACACCCCAGGAATACACGTACCCAGGACAATCGGGTGTGGAACTTCCCGCTCACCCCTGAAATACACATACCCTGCTGAATTCGCGTGTGAAACTTCCCACGCACCCCGAAATACACGTACCCTGCTGAATTCGCGTGTGAAACTTCATGCACACCCCAGGAATACACGTACCCAGGACAATCGGGTGTGGAACTTCCCGCGCACCCCTGAAATACACATACCCTGCTGAATTCGCGTGTGAAACTTCCCGTACACCCCAGGAATACACGTACCCAGGACAAACACGTGTGGAACTTCCTGCGCACCCCTGAAATACACGTACCCTGCTGAATTTGCCTGTGAAACTTCCCGCACACCCCAGGAATCCACGTACCCAGGACAATCGCGTGTGGAACTTCCCGCGTACCCCTGAAATACACGTACCCTGCTGAATTTGCATGTGAAACTTCCCACGCACCCCGAAATACACGTACCCTGCTGAATTTGCGTGTGAAACTTCCCGCGCACCCCGAAATACACGTACACAGGACATTCGCGTGTGGAACTTCCCGCGCACCCCTGAAATACACGTACCCTGATGGAATCGCGTGTGAAACTTCCCGCGCACCCCTGAAATACACGTTCCCCGCTTGGCGTTTGCTGTTTGGCAGCACTGTGAACTGGTCCAGGGTTAGCGCAGACATTTGCGATGAATTGGGGATTTTGATGGCTTTTCCTTGCGCAAGGGCGTTCTTGGGGGCGTAACTGGCGCTGTTGCAGGGTCGCTGCGCCACTCTGCTCCACGGCTGGTTTTGGAGGCTAAAATCCATGAATACGCTGTACGATGAAATGGATTTTATCGCACGCGGCTGGCGCAGTGTATCGCACAGTGACACTGTGCGCCAGCCACGTGCTCCACTTTTGTGCGAAATTCTATGAATTACCCTGTAAGTCTTTGCCACGGATCTTAGAAGAATTCGGTCAGATGAAAAGTTAGCTGTTGGTTTAGGGAAGGACAAGCCTTCAAAGTTGGGAAAGTTTTACAAACTTTCACGGTGGCCAAACAGAGTTATGCACCGCACTTGCACAGTAAGTGAAGAAAAGCTGTAGCTGAGGCAGTTGTTCCTGGCAGTTCCTGCAGATCTCACGGTTCCTGAGCTTCAATCATGGGGACAAGAAGGAGGACGTCGGGAGGTTCTAGGGGACCCTCACGTATGGAAACAAGGCACAATCACCACACACAAACTGATACGACAGACACGAGGTTGTATTCCCAAAAGCTAGGGTTTATTGCAAAGCAAATAGTCTCAGTTGGCCAACTGGGTCTCACGCCCCGCGATGTGTGTTTCCAGACCCCGGGGGACGCAAGAGAGTGGGAATCATGCAACAGTTACATATATACAAAGCAAGCATCTTACAATCAGTGGTGACACATTCAATACTGCCCATAATGTATTTCCTTTGAATTGGGTTCGATGATTGACAATTGTGACGAGTATGACACCTTCAGACATTTATTTATTAACAGTTTCAATTTCATGAGCCTGCAGACAATTATTTATTGCAAGAACACACTGCTTCTGTTCTCTACAAGCAAACTGCATGCAGGGGAGAGACACATTCCAGGCCTCGCTATCTCCTAGTTTATATTCGTGTACTGGGGGTCAACTCGCTCTCCCGGCTCTACAGGACTCAGGGAAGGGAGGCCATAAAGGAGAGCATAATTCAAGCCATTAAATGTTTGTTTCCAACATTTCTACTGTATTAGCGAGACTAGCTGGCACCTGTGTAATGATTAAATGCCTTCTTGCTTACTTTCAAGGATTTATGCGGGAGGAGACCGGGCATTTCTGTCTGGGTCACTGCGTTATGTTTCAACAAGTCTCTTGCGGCCTTGCTTTATGCATGAACAATAATGTACTAGTGGAGCAGAATACGTTTTCAGGAAAGCAGTTTTAACAGAAGGCAAGAGGCGAGTGTTAGAAAACAAAAAGGCGATTTCAATCACCTCAAAATGGCCGCACTTTAGTCAAGCTTATGGCTATGTATTTTTTAATACTAAACACATGAGGCGGTTGGTCTTCGGCCAACAGTATACATTGCCTCCATCATTGAGGGTTGTCTACTTTTTCTGGACTGACATTGTGAGTGCCTTAAAGACCACAAACTGGTATCTTTCCTACTGGCTATCCGGTTTTCCACAGCACTCTGCAGACAATTCGACCAGTATGGGGACGGTGTCCAGGCGGCTTACAAGTTGGTTGTTCCCACCATACTCAAGGGAAGACGTTAACCTTGAAGGGCTTCTCTGTCGATGGAGTTTCAGGCAATTCGGACCTGCAGCAGGGCTTCACCGGTGGACCAGGAGTTGCAGCAGTCGTCTTCCTTCAGCTCATCTTCGGTTCTTTTATTCCAGTGGTCGACTCCGCTTTCCAAGTCCCAGAGGCCTGCTGTAAACAGTTCTCCCCCATTCATTCCAGCTTGGCTGTCACTCACACAGCAGGTGGCTGTCCTTGACGGACAGCCAGCAAGCCAATCACACCAGAGTGCATTCAGGTCTCCTAGGAGACTAAGCACAAGGAGTTTCGGGTACCTCCCTCACATCCTGTCCACCCCAGACACTCAGGCGCCAGAGGAGGGATTCAGCACTGAAGCCTGCCAAAGGCCAACAAACAAAGGGACCAAAGCACGTAGAGACAAACAAGAAGGACCTTTCCAAAAAGAAATGGTGAAAAAAGTAGACCGGAGTCTGTTTTTACAGATAGGTCTGGGGCGCCATATTGGAAAACATGGCTGACCTGATTTTTAGCTACCGGTGTTCGCGGTCGGGAAAAATCATGGTAGTTTGTTTAAAACCACTGCCACCAGACATTTCAAGTGGGAAACGGTAACATTTGACTGTTACATGAGTGTTTAGACTCAGGGGAAGCTAGGCAACCCCTCCAGCACTCTATAGTAAGATATTGTGTTTTGGGTCTGTACATTTAAAAAAAGACTAGTAAAGTCAATTTAACTTTACATGCTCTGGGAGACAGTAGTCAGTCCCAGAGAAGGTATTTAAAACTTGGGGAGACTGAAAGACACCCCTGTGCCACTGCACTGAGGGTGCTGTGTGACACACAGAAAAAGATGATTCCTATGGAGTTGTTTTAAAACTCCATAACCAGAGACCACAAAAGTAAAAACACACTTCAAAATACATGGTAGAGTGGGAAAAAAGGCTCACACTCTTCCCAGGTAAAAAATAAAATCCTAGAAATACAGCAAAGTTGCTGGGGTTCTCAAAAGGTAAGGGAAATTAGCACATTATTGAGAATTCTCCCTGACAATGGCTTCTATGGCTACTGCAACTGCCCCACCATCATCATCATCATCATCTGGAGCGCCTGGAGAGGGATCAGGCCTGATGATACAGAGGTGGATCATGAGGAGGATGAGGTACTGGAAGTCACTCCAGCTCCCGATGTGAATCTTGGATGTGGCAGCTTTTTACCACCATTGAGGGTGTACCTAAGGCTCAGGCAGACAAGGTTAGATGCACTGCGACGTGTAGGCTGATGGCCACTACTGCACCCTCATCATCCACTCCTGCCACCACAAGGGACACTCCTGTGGGGCAGAGGATCCCTGCGGAAACCTTGCAGGACATACATGGCACAGTCAACCCTTATCTTTCGAAGGTGACAGTGCTCTGTATGTACCTTGACACGCCACTCTGTAGAGGGGAGCAGTTTCGGAATGCTTTTGTGGCTGCGGTCAAGGAGCATGAGAAAAACTGTCCCCTACCTGATTACAGCCCACCTAACATCTCCCGTTCTCCCTCTACCCCTCATCCCTGTGGTTGGTGCCCCTTTCCCTGTTCCCTTGTCTCTCCTGTGAAAAAAAGCCTACAAAAATATTAAAAACAAAAAATTAATACAAGGTTCTTTTCAGATCCACCTTTCACAGTTTAAAAAATAGTACCAAAAAAAGTTACAGGCACCTACGCAGCCTCCGGAGCCTGCAGACAGCGAGGTAGTCCGCGGACATCTACAAAATGTGGGGGGGGTGGCATCTAAAACTTTGAACTCTTGTTTGGGAAAGTGCTGGCTCTGAAAAGAACCTTTTTTGTATTTTTTGTTTTTGAAAGTTTTGTTCTTAAACTAAATAACATTCTACTGAACTACATGTTTTCTTTCAACTTGCAAAACAGTAGGCATTTTGTTTTCGCTGTGCTTCCATGCATTTTTTTTCACCTACTAGAAAATGCTTTCCATATTTAAAAAAAGTGCTTCAAAGCATTTTGAATGTTTTTCAGAAAAAGCCGATTACCGGTAAGATGTACTCTGTCTCTGCGGAAAACTTTGCCAATGTCAAATTTAATATGTTCATTATGAACATTCATGCCAACATCTCTCAAAAATGCACACGCAGCCTTGTTGACATTGTGCCTCGCTTTCTCCATTTGTGGACCAAATGAACTTGAGTGCATATATATCTGTCTCTGGGCATTGCGAGAAAAAAATCAGTTGAGAATTCAGTATCATTTCCTTCAATTTGCCAAATTTCTCCTTCATTGCAAACTGCAGTGAAATTTCATTTACATGCCCTAAATTGTTCCCTCCACAATTGTTATTGTTATTTTGCATTTATATAGCGCCTTATATACCATTGGTATGGTCTGAAGGCGCTGGTAGGTTGAACGCCCTTGGGAACCGAAGTTCAGGTCAGTAGAGAGAGTAGAGGGAGTCCAAAAGTGCGTGTGCGCACCAGGTATGTGTGCAGCTGGTGCGGAAATCGAGTGGTAGCTGCTTCTTAGCTGTAGGTGTGGTGGTTGAGCGGTCAGGAGTATGTGTTCGTTCTGGTCGGTTTTACCCAGAACGAGTGTGGCTGCGTTAGGCCTGAGGAGAACGCCTGGCTGGGGTGTGTGAAACCAGCAATGATTACTTAGAGTGATGTGGAGTAAGCGGGAGAATGTAGATATGAGAACAGTTATACCGAATGGTGTCATAGTATCTCTGTGTTCTAGATGAGTGGTGGTGTAAGGGGGAGAGTAAGCGTGGGGTGTGGTATGATGTATGTTATCAAGTGTTTCCTTCATTCCAAAGCATATTAAGTATCGTCCGTTGCACATATTCGTCCGTTCCTCATACTCGTCCGCGCCACACATTCGTCCAGTCATTATCATCGTCTAGTTCACACCCTCGTCCAGTCGGCACACTCGTCCAGTCCGCGCGCTTTCTTTGCTGCGATTGGTGTGAGAGAGGGTAGGGGGGTCAGAGGTGGAGACAAAGGCAGCTTTGGTTCTCGCTAGGGCTAGGCGCGCAGTTTTTAGGGAGTTTTTGCTATAGGTGCTTCGCTGGGTCGGTGTTATTTTGGTGATGCTAGAACGGAACCGGTTGGTTTTAGGGAAAGAGCCAGGTTTTCAGTAGTTTGCGGAAAGCTGTTAGCTCCTCGGTTAGCCTGATGTGGGGTGGGAGAGAGTTCCACAGGGTTGGGGCTAGGGCTGAGAATGATGCTCCACCCAACCTGACTGAGTTTGTCTAAGAAATTACTAGGAGGCCGGCTGTGCTTGATCTAAGGGTGCGAGTGGGATGATAAGCTATTAGTTTTTCTTGAAGATATTGCGGTCCAGTTTTATGTACTGCTCGATGGGTGAGGCATAAGGTTTTGAAAGCTACCCTACGGGCTACTGGAAGCCAGTGCAGTGTCTTGAGGGCTGGGGATACGTGGTCTCTTGGACCAAGCGCAAGTAACGCTTTGGCCGCCGCGTTTTGTGCTCTTTGAAGTTTGTTCATTTGGTAGGCATGGATTCCGAGGTATAGGGGGTTGCCGTAGTCCAGCCGAGCGATGACGATTGATTGTACCGCAGAGACTCTGTTAGGAAATGATAGATATGGAAAGATGCGCTTAAGGTTTTTGAGGTGGTAGTGGCAGGACTTTGAGACGTTGTTGACTTGGCGCGAGAGTGTTAGGTCAGAGTCTAGGGTGCATCCAAGATTTTTCACTGTCTTGGAGGGTATCGGTGAGTTGCCCATGGCGGTTGGCCAGGGCAGTGGGTGCGGGAGAAGATCTGGGTTGCCGCACACCATGATTTCTGTTTTGGAGGGGTTTAACAGGAGGTGGTTTTGGGTCATCCAGCGTTCAATGTTAAGGAGGCAGGCTGCCAGGTCAGGTCGTGAGTTAGGATTCGTGTTCAAGAATTTTAGAATTAGTTGTGTGTCATCTGCGTAATTGTAACATAGGATGTTGTGTGCACGAATTATCGGTGGGAGGGTGATCAGGTAGAGATTGAAAAGGAGAGCAGATAGACACGCTCCTTGTGGGACTCCTGTGTCGACTGGTCGGGCTTGGGAGGTAAAGTTGGAGAGTGTCGTTATTTGGTGCCTGCCCTTGAGGAATGAGGCTATCCATTTGAGGGCGGTTCCACGTATTCCTAGGGAGTGGAGGCGATCAAGGAGTATTGAGTGATTGATCGTGTCAAAGGCGGCTGATAGGTCGAGAAGGATTAGTGTGGCGCATCCCGTGGAGTCAGTAGTCATTTTAAGGTCGTCCAAGATAGAGGTTAGGGTGGTTTCAGTTCCGTGACAAGTTCTGAAGCCTGATTGGGCGGGGTCTAGGAGTTTGTTGGCTTCAACAAAGGCGTTAAGTTGAGAGTAGGCGGTTCGATCAATGAGTTTGGCGAGGAACCTGGTGTTTGATATGGGGCGGTAGTTTTTGGGCTCGAGCGGATCGAGCAAGGGTTTTTTAATCAGGGGTTTGACGTGCACCAATTTGAATGCGTCTGGAAAGGTACCGGAAGAGAGGGAAGCATTTATGATGGATCTTGCGTGTTCTCCTGCGCAGGTGGAGGCAAAGATTTCTTTAAGGGTAGTGGCTGGGCATGGATCTAATGGAGATCCGGACGGTTTGCGGGCAGATAGGAGTTTGAGAAACTGTTCTGTTGTTAATGGACTGAAAGAGTCGAACGTTGGTTGCGTGGAGGTTGCGGCTGATGGGTTCGGTGGTACGGGCTGAGGATTGTCTAGTGGCTGTAGGAGTGCTAGTTTGGAGGTTAGAGTATTTGTCCTTTCTATAGCTGTGGAGTGGAAGTGGAGGGAGAGTGAGTCACAGAGTGATTGCGATGCGGTCGGGATGGTTGTGTTACAAGCTGGATTGGTGAATTCGGAGATAATTTTGTGTAGTTCTTTACTTGGGTTTTTGCAGTTTAGGATTCGGGAGTTGTAGTGTGCCTTTTTTGTTTTCCGGATTTCGGCTTTGTACCGATACAGGTGTCGGGCCAAGGTGGTCCTGCTCTCATGGGTTTTCTCTTTATGCCATTTGCGTTCTAGGTGTTTGTATAGTCGTTTAGTGGTCTTCAGCTCAGGAGTGAACCATCTGGGGAAAGGGCCACGGCGGGTTGATGGTTTGCAGGAGGGGGTGAGGCGCATCAGAGATGCGCTAAGCCATGAATCAAGGGCCTCAGGGGTGAGATGGTTGTTGAGAGGGCAGGATGGTGGTGGAGACTGGAGGAGAACTTCGGCTAGGTCTGGAGTGATTATTAGTTTCTTCCAGCATTTGCCTATGTTCGGAGGTTTGGATATGGGTGAGGGGGGGTTCGGGTGAGTGGATGGTGAAAGGGAGAATGAAGTGATCAGACCAGATGATAGGGGTGGGTGGCATTAGCTGAATCAGGTTTCTCGAGCTAAAGATGGCATCGAGAGTGTGTCCTTTATAGTGGGTCGGTCCGTTTATGTGGGGTTGGAGGTTAATTGCATCTAATCCGTCAACCAGGGAGTATGTCATAGGGTTGGTGGGGATGTCGAGCCATATGTTGAAGTCTCCAAGAAGGGTGAGGTTGGGATGATTTAGTTGGAGGGTGGCAATAGAGTCGCAAAGGTTATTTGCGAAGTGTATCGTAGCCTGGGGGTCTGTAGATTATTAGGAAGCTATGTGAGAGCAATAGTGAGAGGGATAGTTTAACAAGGAGAGATTCGCAGGATGGGATGGAGGGTTGGTTATCGATGATTGAGGCGCGGAAGAGAGATTTAAAGACGAATGCTACCCCTCCTCCCCTGGACGGACGGTTCAGTGGGATGAGGGAGTAGTTGGGGGGAAAGGCTTCGTTGGCGATTGGGCCGAAATCGTAAGAGAACCAGGTTTCAGTAATGAAAACTAGGTCTGGTTTGTCAGAGGTGAGGAGGTCAAAGATGGAATGTTTGTTTTTTGCTATTGATCGGGCGTTAAATAGGATGCAGTTCACATCGGCAGTCAGTGATGATCTTGGTGGTGGAGGGGGAGGGTGTAGTGGTGGAGAGTTTGGGGGGAGGGGGCTAGGTTGGGTGATGATAGATGGGAATAGTGGGCGAGCAGAGAGATTGGCAGGCTTCGGGAGGGTTTGGGAGGCTGTGTGTGATTGGATGGTCGGGTTTTGGAAGGGGGATTTGAGAGAAGGATGTTGACGGTTAGGAGTTTCAGTTGCAGCTGATGAGAAATCGAGGGAGAGGGGTTTCAGGCGGGGGGAAGCCGCGGGGGAGAGGGGGGATTGCAGGATAGATGTGATTGGTCGAGATAGGGGGGGCGAGGAGTGCTGTGAGATTGAGGGGGACCAAGAACGTTTCCTCTTTAGTTTCCTTGCTGCGGCTGGTGTGTGGGAGAGAGTGGGGGGGTCGGAGGGTGAGCGGGAGGCGGCTTCGGTTCTTGCTAGGGCTAGCCGTGCAGTTTTTAGTGAGGGGAAGGGGTGAGGTCGAGTGGGGATGGTGGCAGGGGTATAGGGGGAGGGCGGGAGTTGGGCGATTGCAGGGTGGGGTGTGTCAGGTATGATAGAGAGGGGAGCGGGTATGGGTAATGCTGGTGGTGGGTCAGGGGTGGGGTTCAGGGGATGACTGGTCTTGGGGTGGGTGGCTCGCCATCGTGCCCCCCTTGCTTGGTGTTTGGAGAGGGGAAAAGCAGGGAGTTCGAGAGAGGGTGGCGGGGTTTGGGAGAGGCGGGAAGGGACGGAGGACAGATTGGGTGGTCCATGGGTGGTGTTTCTGACTAATTCTGGTGCAGTGGGTGCACTCATGATTGGTGCGAGTTTTGAGATTGGTTTAGGAGGGTTTTCTGATTGTAGTTCTAAGGTCGGTGATGACACGCTTTTAGGTACACTTCAGGGTTCAACTGCTCAAGAAGGTATTAGATTTATTTGATGCTTTCTAGCTGGAGTTGTAAACATAGATTATTTTAGTTTATTGGGTTCACTTCTAGCTAGAGTTGTAAACAGATTATTTTAGTTTATTGGGTACCCTTCTAGGTTCCTCTGTCGCCAGGGAGGATATTCGGACAGCCTCAAGATTCTATTTGCTTAGAAGGGGTATTCAGTTGTTGGTCTCAGAGAGACTTCTTAGAGGGATTATTGGGCACAAGTAACAAGTTACTTACCTGTAACTGTTGTTCTCCAGCATGGGTCTGGCATGGATTCACATGCTCAAGAATATTCCCCGTCGTCAGGCTGGGAATCCTCGGTAAAGAAAAAACCAGTATCAGTTTCGTTTCTGATCTGTCTTTCGTAGTAATAACCAATCACTGGTCTCTGCGTCATACTGACCACAGCCAATGACTGCCCTCTACCTAAGCACCGCCTCTGGCAGCCATCTTCAGATTTGGAAGCACGTGAAGTGGCAGTATGACCAAGTGAAGAGCCGCAGAGGGGTAGGCGGGAGGGTTCGCATGTGAATCCATGCCAGACCCATGCTGGAGAACAACAGTTACAGGTAAGTAACTTGTTCCTTCTCCAGCATGGGGTCTGGCATGGATTCACATGCTCATGAATAAAGAATACATAGCAGTACACACATGCACAACCACGGGAGGTGGCAAAGGCTCAACATTAAGCATCACATCAACTCAACATTAAGCATCTTACCTCCTCACCAGGCTCACCTCAGGCGAACAGGTTGCGCAGCACTGCTTGGCCGACCCTGGACTCCTCCCTGGAATCCCGGTCGACGCAGTAGAATTTCGTGAAGGTGTGCGTCGACCTCCACGTAGCAGCCCTGCATATGTCCAGCAGGGGCACACCAGATAGGAACGCCGTGGTAGCTGCGATCGCTCTGGTGGAATGGGCTCTCGGACGGCCAGGCAGCGGTCGGTTTGCCAACCGGTGACAGTACATGATACAGCCGGAGAGCCATCTGGAGATGGAAGCCTTCGAGAGAGCCTTCCCCTGATTGACAGGTCCAAAGTTCACAAAGAGTTGTGACGTCTTCCGAAAACCTTTCGTGCGGTCCACGTAGAACTTCAGCGCTCTAGCTACATCCAGCGAGTGCAAAGTCCTCTCAGCCGGCGACGAAGGCGACGGGAAGAACACAGGTAACACCAAGGGTTCGTTGAGATGAAAGTCCGACGGTACCTTGGGCATGAAGGAGGGGTGCATCCTGAGCACTACCCTCGTGTCGTGGAAAGTCAAGTACGGGGCCTTGCAGGAAAGGGCCTGGATCTCTCCCACTCGTCGTGCGGAGGTGATGGCCACGAGAAAAGCTGTTTTCCACGATAGAAACTTCAACGGGGCCGAGTGCAGAGGCTCGAACGGAGGTCCCATGAGTTTGGTCAGCACCACGTTGAGCTCCCACGCCGGGGCCGGAGCCTTCACCGGCGGGAACGATCTGAACAGTCCCTTCATGAACTCTTTCACCAGACGATGAGACCACAAGGACGTCCGGCCCGTGGTTCTGGTGTATCGGGAGATCGCAGCAAGATGAATCTTGATGGACGCGTGTGCCAGACCAGCTTTGGCCAGCGTCAGCAGGTACGGCAGCACTTGGGGAGCCGTAATCCGTAGAGGGTTAATCTTCTGTGCGTGGCACCAGACAGAGAACCTCTTCCATTTGTGTCCGTAGCATTTAAGAGTCGAGGACGCCCTGGCCTTTGCAAGAACCTCTCTGCAATCGGCCGGTATGTCGTATCCTCCAAACTCTAGCGCTGCAGGAGCCAGGCCTGCAAGTTCAGCGACTTCGGGTCGTGGTGGAGGATGGCGCCTCCTTCCCTGGAGAGTAGATCCGCGTCCGCCGGCAGCTTGATTGGCGGGGACGCCGACAAGTCCAGAAGGTCCGGGAACCATATCTGCCTCGGCCACGCAGGTGCGACGAGGATCATCCTGCACCGTGACCTCTTGAGCTGGTTGACGAGCCGGATTAGCAGAGGCAAGGGAGGGAACGCGTAGAGGAACAGGCCCTCCCAGGGGAACGAGAAAGCATCGCCCATGCTCCTCGTCTGGGGAAACCTGCTGGCGAACCTCCGGCACTTGGTGTTCGTCGCCGTCGCGAACAGGTCGATCTGGGGTGTGCCCCACCGTCGGAAGAGGCGATCCACCAGATCCTGCCGTAGTTCCCACTCGTGGCACGAGCGCAGCTCCCTGCTGAGTGAGTCGGCGATGGTGTTTTTTATCCCTGCCAGATGAAACGGCACCAGAAGAATCCCTTGGGCGACGGCCCAATGCCACAGGTCCTGCGCCTCCTTGGACAGCGCTGGGGACCTGGTTCCGCCCTGTTTCCTGATGTAAAACATGGTGGTGGTGTTGTCGGTGAAGATCCTCACCACCTTGCCCTTGAGGGACGGAAGGAAGGACCTGAGGGCCCAAAACACTGCACGGAGCTCCAGGACGTTGATATGCAGGGACTTCTCCGTCGGGAGCCAGAGTCCCCTTGCGTGCAGATTTTCGGTGTGCGCTCCCCACCCTTCTAGGGAGGCATCCGTGGTCACAGTCACCTGGTGGGCTGGGGTCTGGAAGTCCATGCCCGCCGTCAGATGCGCGCGGGTGCCCCACCACCGTATCGCTCGTCGGAAACTCTCGTCGAGCTTGATCCTTTCCTCGAAGCTGCCCGCCGTCTGGATCCAGCGCGCATCCAGGAACTCTTGCAACGGGCGCATCCGGAGCCTGCACATGGGAATGAGGTAGATGCAGGAAGACATCATCCCGAGGAGGGACTTGATGGACCTCACCTTGGCCGCGTCAGCCACCAACATCCGTTGCACCTTGCCCAAGATGGTCCTGGTCCTCTCCTCCGACGGGGAGGCCAGAAGGGACACTGTCGAGCCTCGCTCCCAGAAACAGTGCGACTTGCGCGGGCACCAGGTGGGATTTGGCGTAGTTCACGGAGAATCCCAGGTCCGTGAGGAGTTGGACGGTCCTTGCCGTGTGGACCACGGCGAGCTCCCTCGTCTTGGCGCGGATGAGCCAGTCGTCCAGGTAGGGGTAGACGTGAATCCCCTCGCGGCGCAGCTGCGCCGCCACCGGTGCGAGGCACTTGGTGAAAACCCTGGGTGCCGACCGCAGTCCGAAGGGAAGGGCTTTGAACTGGTAATGACGCCCTTGGACCACGAATCTGAGGAATTTTCGGTGCCCCTTTAGGATGGGAATGTGGAAGTAGGCATCCTCCAAATCCAACGACGATAGGAAGTCTCCTTCCTCCAGCTGACCCAGGACGTGCTGGAGGGTGACCATCCGGAACCTCTGCGCCTTGATGAACTTGTTCAGGCGTCGCAGGTCCAGGATGGGGCGCCATCCTCCCGTCTTCTTCTTCACGAGGAAGTAACGCGAGTAGACTCCGGAGCCCCGAAGCCTCTTTGGGACGAGTTCGATGGCGCCCTTTCTGAGCATCGCCTTTACCTCCAGGAGAAGTTGAGGGACGTGAAGTTCTTTCCTGGCCACGGGGGGGACGCGCGGGCACCTTCTTTGAAACTCGAGCGCGTGGCCCCGGGCCAGGGCGTCCAGCACCCAGCGGTCGGTGGAGATGGACTCCCACACGCTGACGAAGCCCGCCAGCCGGCCTCCCACCGGGGTGCTTCGGTGGGGGCCCGACCCCACGGCCGGTTCAATCCTGCTTGGACGCGGCCTTGCCGCCTTGGCCTCCTTGGCGACGACGGCGGGGGCCGCCAGACTTGCCTCGTCCTCTGTAGGCCTCTTGCGACGACGAGCGGGCCGCTTGACGGTAGGAAGCGAAACCGCCGCCGGAACCTTTGGAGGCGCCCTTGCCTCCGCCGCTCCGAAAGGGCGTCCGCCGTTGCTGCAGTACTCCAAGGGCCCGGGCCGTCTCAGTATCCGCCTTGATGGCCTGAAGGGAATCGTCCACTGTCTTCCCAAACAGGTTGTTCCCGTCGAAGGGCATGTCCAGGACCCTGGTCTGGACGTCCTGCCGAAAGTCCGTAGCCTTGAGCCATCCGCGACGTCGAAGGCAAACGCCGTTGCCCATCTGGCGGAACCCAGTGTCGGCGATGTCCGTCGCCACGGTGATGGCGTGGTCCGAGGCCACCTCACCTTCCTGCAGGATCTCAAGGGCCTCCGCCCTCTTGTCGTCCGGCAGAAAATCCAGCAGGGGAGCTATCTTGTACCAGAGTTCCCTGTCGTAGCGGGCCACGATAGCCAAGGCGTTGGCCGCTTTAATCGTCGTCGCCGCCGACGAGATGACTCTGCGTCCCATGGCATCCAATTTCTTTCCCTCGCCGTCCGGCGGGGAAGTCGACGTGGAGGCCGCACCCCCCCCCGCTTTCTTCCTGGCTGCCGCGGAGACGACGGAGTCCGGGGTAGGCTGCGCCCGGAGGCATAGGGGGGCCGAGTCCGGGACCCGGTACTTTTTCTCGTACCGGTCTCTTTTCGCTGGCGTCGTGGAAGGGTTCTTGAGGAGGGAAAGGCCCTCATCCCAAATGTCGTCCAACAGAGGCACTGCGAGGACCGTCTTCCTCTTGGTCTCGCGCCGTTGGTAAAGGAAGCCTTCCTTTTTCTTCTCCTCAGGGCAGAGTTGAAAAAGCTCGGATGCCCTGGCGATCATTGAGTGGAACGATCCAATCTCGTCGGGCGGAGAAGCCCTGGTGGGAGGCTACGACGGAAAATCCTCGTCGTATGCCTCGTCGTCCGTACCCGTCGCTGCCGTGTCAGTCCCCGTATCATCCCCTCGGGTGGACGGGGAGGAGGGCTGGACGGGGCGCGACGGTTGAAAAGGAGGCGGTGGATGGATCCTTCTTTTCTTGGTAGGGGGAACACCAGAAGGTCCCGGTTCTGGATCCCCCGACGGGAGAGGTTCCTCCGTCGGTAACGGTAGTCTCGTCCTTATCTCGGAGCATAAGGACTGTATAGCCAACAAAATGGCCGCTGAGTTGTCTTGCGGCGCTGGCAGAGGGGAATCCGACGGGCGAGCAGGGGCCCCGTCGGTATCCTCGACGATGTCGTCGTCGTCACCTGCGTCGGGGCCCATTCCGACGGGCTGGTCTTGTTCCACGCCTAGGCCGTGGCTTAAGACCTCGATCAGTTCCTCTTCTGAGGTTGAGGCCGAATCTACGACGACGCCCTGCCCCCCTTTCTTCCCCACGGAGGGTTTCACGGGGGTCCTATCGATGGGCACGAAAGAAGACTCCCTCCGAGGAGGCAGGGAGATTCTGGGCCCCGAGGCCGCCACCACTGGTGCAGCCTCCACAGGCTGGGCCAGGGCCGCCGCGACCGTTTCGATAGAGGGCTTGGTCGAATGGATCAAGGCCTTCACCACCTTAGGTGCGCTCACCGCCTTATCCTTGAGGGAGGGGGCACTGCCACGCTCCTCCTCTGCCTTAGAGCTCGACCGGGGTCTCTCCAGGAGCTTCGCCGGGTGCTCGGCCTTCCTCTTACCCGACCCAGAGCGTTGGCTCGTGGTTGATGGTGCCGGGGAGGGTGCGCCCTGCCTGGCGCCCGTAGAGCCCGACCGTTCGGCGCTCCCGGTGCCAGCGGACTCGCGGTGCTTGGCCTTATGTTGGGCCCCCGTCGCCGGGGCGCCCTCAAAGGTCTTAGAAGACCGCTCAGATTTCTTCTTCTTCTCGCCAGACGGGCTCTTACCCTCCAGCCAGCTGGCGAGACGTTGATGGCGGTCCTTCATGGTCCGTTCCGACATGTTGCCGCAAAACGCACAGTCCTTCTCCACGTGCGTCTTGTCCCCATGAAGGCAGTAAAGGCAGAAAGAGTGTTCGTCCTCCTTGAAGACGTTCTGCAGCTGGCATCCAGGGCAGGCCCTGAACAGCTTTCCGGGCGTCGAGCTTCCCTTCTCCTGGGCCATCTCCGAGACCGGGCCTGAGAAGCTTCTGGAGTCCTCCGAAGTGTAGCTCGACGAAATCTTCACCCTTGAGGGGCACAGATGAATCCGACACGGGTCCCCGTTGATCGGATGTAGGATCGGTGGAGCTTGAGGCTCTTTTGACCGAAAGAATCGAAGTTTTTGAGAAAAAGCGCGAAAAAATAGCACTAACGCTCGAGAGCAATAGCACGAGGATCCCAACACATGAACGTGCGGTAAAAATCTGAAGATGGCTGCCAGAGGCGGTGCTTAGGTAGAGGGCAGTCATTGGCTGTGGTCAGTATGACGCAGAGACCAGTGATTGGTTATTACTACGAAAGACAGATCAGAAACGAAACTGATACTGGTTTTTTCTTTACCGAGGATTCCCAGCCTGACGACGGGGAATATTCTTGAGCATGTGAATCCATGCCAGACCCCATGCTGGAGAACTTCTACTTACGCACGTAGGCTAAAGGAGTGTAATACATAATGAATGCAATTCGGAACACTACTAATATTTATCTATTTTCAGAGAGGTTATTGGGCGCAGCTTCTAATTGTAATTTGGGGAACAATTCTAAATGTCGGTTTCTTAGAGAGTCTATTGGGGGTAACTTCAGAAATACAATTGGGAACACTTCTAAATGCAACTTTCTTACAGAGGCTATTTGGCACAACACCTAAATGCAGTTGGGAAGACTACTAAATGCAATTGGGGATATTTCTAAATGCAGCTTTCTTCAGAGAGGCTATTGGACGCAACACGTAAATGCAATTGGGAGCACTATTAAATGCAGTTGCGAACACTACTAAAAGGTATTGGGAACTCTTCTAAAATGCAACTTTCCTCGGAGAGGCTATTGGGCGGAACACCTAAATGCACAATGAACAATGATAATGTCCGGATGTTGCAGTGTGACCAAATTGACAAAAAATGGGAGCAGGTCCACCCACTGAATGCTGCGCACTCCATACCATTCCACATGAACATCATGAAATCCAAGATTTTCAGCAACTCCACACTGCTCTGCATAAACCTTCAACCAATGGAACCAAGAGTCCCCCAAGTTCCACACAATCTGCCTCCTGAAAGACATAGCCATAGCCATCTGCACTCCTCTCAGCAAACATACATTCTGCTAAACTCTCTCCTTGAATACCACACCCAGTAAACCTTATTGGCTAATCCCCTGGGCTGCACAGTCCCATTTCCATGCATGGCATCCTCAAAAGACCCAGATGTGGCACGTGCCATCCACGGACCACCACAGTGTCCTCGGACAGATCGTCCAATTGAAGGGCGTGGGGACCAAAATTAAACACAATGGGCCTCATTACGAGTCAGCCGGTCCGGAAAGAAAGGTGGTGGTAAATCCGCCACCACCGTTCTTTCCAGACCGGCTGATCGAGTACTGCAGGCGGGAGGTGTCACTCCCGGCAGGTCTGACCTCGTGGGTTTAACACCACCCGCCTGCAGGTGGACATGGAAACACCGGCACCATTACAACAAGGTGCCAGTGTTTCCACTTCCCCATTCCCATGGAGTCCTATGGGAATCCATCCGAATGGGGACTTAGAGAATTCCGCCTGCGGAATTCCCGGGTCACCGGGGTCGTAATGCCCCGGTAATTCCAGGAATCATGGAGGCTGAATGGTAACTCGAGTCCGGCGGTAACCTGCCGGTTTTTCTGGCTCGGTTACCGCTGGACTCGTAATGAGGCCCAATGTAAGTTATTTACTCTTTAGTAGTGGCTCTGAAATAACTTTTTTTTGTATTTTGATTTTTTGGGGGCTTTTCTGATTTGTTTTCATACACCTACTCACATGCACTCTACATCACATCATTTTCACAAGAACTTTCTGAGGGCATTTTGAACATTGTCAAGAAAGATTGCATTGCTACAATCAGTAACATTGATGCCATCACTGTACAATGTACGTCCACATTCCACCAGAATGTTCTCATTTGGGAAGGATGTCATCCCAACACCATACAAAAATTAACTTACCCTTTTGTTCACAAGATGACTTCCTGTGTCTTGTTGAGGACAAAAGGCATTAGGGCATCTCCATAGTGCACTAGGAGGTATATGTGAAAGGATTACATTTCCACATGGAAACAGTTCCATTAGTGTCATCTGCAATCCTTTCACTGCTATCTGCAAACTTATTACACTGATATACCCCGAACTATGTCCTCCACAATGCACCACAATGACATCGGGACATGGAAAAGAGAAATGTTTGCAATGCTCAAATAAAGTCTTCCAGTTTTGCCCAAGCACACCAAAAAACCTCCACTCTCTCCAAACCAGGGTTAGCAGAAATGCCACACATTTCTGTGTACCTTTTCAAATTCACTATGAAAGTATCTCCCACATCCACACAGTAAGCCTTCTCATCTCTACAACTACAGCCATCTTCCCTACACACAGCAATGAAAAGAACTGTTACCCTCTCTTCCTATGAAGCACAACCAGAAGACCTCATTGGCTAATCCCCACAGTCCCCTTTCCATGCCAGGCAGCCTTAAAAGACCTGGATATGGCATGCCCTGTCTGCGGACTACTGCGCTGTCCACGGACACCGTAACAGGGGACAGCATTTCATCAGTTTCCACTTCAATCTTTGTAGCACTCCCTCATTGGCTTCTTTCAAGCAGTCACACACCCATCCACCAATCACATCCAACAACTCTACATCTAACTCTGTCATCTCAGTTCAACACTTCAGATGTACTGTTGAACACTCGGAGTACATGTCATGTTACTCCCAAGCAGCTGCATCAAAAACTACAGTAAAAATGCCCAAGATTTGTAGTTGCAGATTCAACCACATATGCATCGATCAACACAAAGTACGGGTATGCATTTATTTTTTAAATTACATTTCCAACTCTTCTACAAATGCATATAAACAGGGTTCCTACAACTAACCATGCATTAACCTACTCAATAATCCTACTCTCATTTGTCCCACCTCCTGACATCAACTGGCAATTATTTTTATTTTTTATTTATTTAATTTAATTGAATTTCAATTTTTACAAAATTATCTCCATTTGTTTCCCTTTACTTTTTCCATCACCCAAGTTATCTAATCAATTTCCACATTTAACATTTCTTTTGTCAGTTTACTCTTTTCAAAGTTTCTTGCCACTAAATGGAAGGTAGTTTCAAATTGGCACCCAAATTTTCGCTTGCCCGTCCATTTTCTCACCAAAATCTGCCAAAAGTACCAGAGATAGTTAGCGGGTGCCCCGGACCTTTCTTTAGGGCTTCGCTGCCAACTCAGGTTAACACCCACAGCCTATCAAGACCTAATGAATGAAAGAAATGTACAGTTGCCACCACCCACCTGACCTTCTCCCCATTCATTAGCCTAGCACACCATTCATCTCTGTCAAAACAGCATAAGTCTCGAAATAGAGGTCCCAGGTGTGCCATGCGTTCCAAGTTTGTACCCAAGCATTCAATAGGGAGATGTTGAATATTCTCCACAGCCTCTTTCTTATTGCAAAATCTACAATGCTTTGTGCTGGATTGACCTCTCATTGACAGAATTTCATTGGTCAATAACAGGTTCATACTAATCCTCAAAAACTCTTGAATTGAACGATCAGGGAACTTTGCCAAGTAGGTCCTCACTTTGCTAAAGTTTGTCGGGAAGTAAGGCAGGAACGATGACAATTTAAACTTTGATGTTTCTTGCAGGGTTTTAATCCAATCTGATTGGAGTAGGCACTTGCAAACCTTGGTGGGATTGTTTATCAGTTACTCCTCCGAACTTTCAATTTCCCTCAAAAGAACTCGATTAGTGTCTCCCCAGTTGAATAACATTTTGCATGATCCTTTAGTTCATTTGTTTGGAGGATTGGCTAGGAGTAGTTTACTGTACAACATCAACACATTTCGAGCCACTGTAGATTTTAATGACACAAGGCCCAGTTCTTTACGAATAGCTGCCACGAGGTTGAGTTGGGAAGATGCAGAACACAGCGCCAAAAGAGCCCTCCCAATTTAGGCCAGAGATTTCACTCCATATGTCAGGCTGGGTACCACCTTCGCTTTGTAGAATTTAATGATGGGTGTCAATGTAAAACAACCGTATTTCTTATTGACAATTTTCACCTGAGCTGCAAGGGTTTTTTCTTTTCCCATAAAGATGCTCCTGCATTGGGATTTCAGTTACACTGTTGCTGATGATTACTCCCAAGTAACGAAAATGCTCCACCTTTTCTAGCAAGTTCTCTTCGAGCCTTATTTTTATTCTTTTCTTAAAGATCGGGACAATGTGGGCTTTTTTCCAAGAGAGCAGATTTTTCTTGCCTTCTTGCAATTTTCAAAGACCCTGCTTATAAACTAGGCCCACGCCTTTGGGTGCTGTTTCAGGTCCAAGTTGGTTATCCTATCGCACCCCCTGCTCTCGAGTTGTTTAACTTTTTTATTTTTTCCAAAATGATTTCTGGGAAATGCGATATATCCCAAAGGCCACACGAGGGAGCTGACAGGAGTATGGGAAGACATTCGTTCTGTGGTTGCCTGTATAGGTTGGTAAAATGATCAATCAATTTTTTTTCCTCCACGTTGTTCTTTCTGCAGCTCATTTGCGGAGGTGGTTGTTGGTTTTTTAATCAATGACCAGAAGGCTGTTGAAGACTTGCCACACACTGCTCTCAACATTGTTTCCGAATCTAATTGGTACAAAGTTACACGATGATGTCCAAGCCATACTGTATACCTTTTTGCCTCCGCCAGCGCTTCTGCGTATGTTTCAGCGGACTTGTGAGTAAAGGCATATCTGTGCTCGACTGTGCTCGACCAACTGTGCATTAAATTTGTGTAGGTGAGGCTGAAATTTAAATCTACCCGGGTTCATTGATTTCTTATAAACCTGTAGTAGAGGTTGATAGTCCACTGGGGTGCGTATTTCACTTTCTTTATTTAATGTGATGCTAGCGTATCTGGACGTAAGAGTTGAAATTGCTTCCTCCTTTAGTTTGAGTCGAACTCCCTTACCACAGGATTCGATCTTTGCAGACATTTCTTGTTTGGACAAGCAGACCGAATGCCATGTGGTCTTTAATAGGTTGTGATCACTATGTGAAGTTCGCAAAATTTCCAAGGCCGTTATTTGGGACAACAGCTCTTGATACATGTGTTGTCAATGTTAAAACCGCTACCCTGTCTTTCCCCATGTATGGATGTTAGATGTTTTACCTGATTCCAGCCAATGCAGATTGTGAAAGTCTTTGGCGTTCATTAGAGATTCCCACCGCCGACCCCGCGCTGCTCCGTCCGTTAAGGTAAGCTTTCTCTTTGTCAATTTTGCGGTGTTATGACACAGGACATTTACGTCCCCTGTGTTGATCACATGGTTAATTAGAAAGCCATCTAATGCATCCTCTATTGTCATTTTATTACTCTCTAGGAAGGATGTGGTGGTTATAGCAGTGTGGTTCAAATATTTATCAGAAGAATAAGCTCAGATTTGACTGCACCATCAACAGTGGGGGCTTGACGCCACTCTAAAAGATTTGCTAATATGAAGACCGTTGCTTGGAGGCAATTCTGAATTGATAAGCCACATCCTCTTCGGACTGCCATTAGTAAACCCGACCTAGGGTACCCTTTCAATCCTTTTTTAGCACTGGAGAAAGAAATATAGCCCTCAAGAGTTGGTTGTTCGCAGAGCCAGGCCTCCTGGAAACACAAGAGGTTGAAACTTCTCAAATTGACATCGTTGTTAGACGTTAAGTGACTGAAACCTCTTGTGTTCCAAGAGCCTAATTTGAGGGCATTTTCCAGCCGCTTTAGGGATTGCTTTGATGGTTTGCCCTCCACTCCTGCCATGTTCTTCCAGTCTGATGGCTAACATCTGTGATTACTCCTTTTGGCGGTGGCCTTCCATGACCAGTTGGTAGGGGATGAGTGATGAGTATCCAGATTCCTGCTGGTACCAACCGTCTTCCTGGGCCTTTCCTCCGACTGATGAGATGAAATACGTTCTGTTCATGAATGGGGGCCCAAAGGCGCTCTTTCCCTTGGGAAATTGTCCTCCAAAGCCTGTTCATCTTTATCGCTCGCCCGCGGGGTCTTACTCCTCGTTTCCTTCTGTGGTCGCATAGGATCCCGTGTGTTTTTGAAGGAAGTTTCAGACATTTGAAGGGCCCTAGAATGTCTAAATTGGGACACCTGAGAGGTCTTATTGGGCTCTTTTGTCCGAATAGTCTTTAAACTTTCTCTCTTTACTCGAGCCATTCCGGCTTCGGCTCCGTACATTAGAGTCCAACTTCATAGTACCGTCTGGATTTGTTTCACTCAAATTGTAACCCAGATAAAAAAGATAAGTCGTTGCATCCAATAACATTTTTTGAATTATGGGTGAATCCACGTGGAGGAACGAGCTGTCGTTTCCCCTGGTCACATTGGGTTCCACCACCTTGAGGTAGTTTGATACGAGGGGTCCGAGGCTCGGCATTTGGTTGAAAATACCAGCGATGGTTTGGCGATTAAGAATCAGATTATCCTTCAATGCTCTCGTTCTCTCGAATAGGAAAGTTCTGCTATGATGGGGGATCAACGAGGACGGCCTGTGGTTGGCTGTCTTAAAAGATTTCATCGTTTTGGGATGATTGCTAGGCTTATGTGACCTAGTTTCCGTGACAGGTTGCTTCTCTCTTTGGTTACGGTCCCTTGTACTTGATTCATGATGTATCAACAGAGTCCCTCTTTTTGGCATCCTCTTTAAGGGGACTGTCTCCCAAATTGAGGGTGATCTTCTCCTGGCTTGGTTGGTGTCTTTGAGTCTCGTCTCCCCGTTATTATCTCCACGACTACCTCTGTGGTTTGAGTGCCTCTTGGTGTTCACCCCTTTTTCTTGATTAGAAGGTTTGATGGTCGGGTCCTGTCTGTGATCATTCTTTAACTTGTCGTTTGAATCTGTAGCAGGCTTCCTGGAGGCAGGCAGTGTATCTTCAATGAATGGTAGTTTTGCTGGAGGTTCATGGGAGGCTTGCTGCGCCTCAGTTTCCTCATTTATTCTCTTCACAGACTGGTTTATAGTCAATTCAGATTCTGAGTCTTCTACTGAATATATACTCATATTCATAAGATCGATGGAGGCCTCATCTGTTTCAGATCCCAATTCTTCACATATGCTATCATTCCCTAGATTTTTTTCCCCCTATCTTCTCACACAGGGGCTTAGGGGCCATCTTATTTTGTGGCAGGTGATTTTTAGAGCGGCTGTTTCTTGTAGCGTTGTTGGTTCGCTTGTTGCCTTTTTGATTGAATATATTTCTAGATTCAGAAGCAGTTGACTCTATAGTCAAAGCTTTTTGTTAGAAGATCCCAAAAGACACTTGCGGTGCCTTGTTAGGCAGAATCCTGTGCAGTTCCTTTAGGGAGCACTACAGAAGATGAAGCCTACAGGTATATGAAATAAATCCCCTTTGGTATCAGTCTGTACCACAAATATTTAGTTGGTAGCTGTGGCTAAGCAGTCAGACTTATCTCAAGAGGGAGATTAGCAGTATTCAGGGTTTACACATTAGGACTACAATACTATGGAACAAGGAAACACTAACCAAAGCTTTGTATAAAAAAGAATATATATATATATATTTATTTTACACACTCTGATGTTCACACACAAATCACTATTATAAAAGCAAGTTAAATCAGTCAAGAAAAGTATACACAACTCCTTATTTAAATTGTAGACAAGTTTGAGCAAGAGTGAAAACTGAGCAAAACAGCACAGTGAAAACCAAGCAGAAATGGCACTAACAATTTCTCAAAAGGGAGGGAAGGGACATGTTATACAGGAATATACTCTTAAACACACCAGCAACACTTCCCAAGAAGATTGTGAACAAGTTAGGCAAGGCCATATATGTAATACTGAGGTGAAAACCGAGAAAAATGGCACTTCACAAGTTTAAAAAGAGGGAAGGAAGAGGTGGTTATAAGAGTTAGGTGCAACAACACACTTCTAGATGAGAAGCAATCTAGAGAAAGCAGTTGTAACAGATTTAGTCAGAGTCAATAGGCTTGTGCCAGAGTCAGTGGTAGAAGGCAAAGTGCCCAGGAGCAAAATGTTCTAGTCGCTGCAGTCAAGTTTTTGTTTAACGATTCGAAAAGGCATTTGCAGAAGGTGAAAGACAAAGTTAGATGATAGAGGTGGCCAACCCAGTAGGTAAGAAAAGGATTTAAAACACCTTTAGCAGTACCCAACGAAAAGGGAGCCCTGGCGGAACAGTGTACCTTAAACGTGGAAGAGGCTCCTGCAGTGGCGGTAGTTACTGGCAGTTACTGCAGTTCGGGAGATCCAGCAGAGGAAGAGAGGCTCTCGTTGTGGAGGAAGGTTCGAGTTACTGCACTGCCCAGGGATGAAACCAGCCGCGGTGCTGCCAAATGAATAAAAGGTACTCCCCTTTAAATCGCGGCCCGGGTGGACTGGTGCCTGGTTATCCGGTCTCCTAGTGCTTGGCACTGCCGATTCAACCAAGGCAGGTCTTGGAGGGCGATTGGTGAACTGGTTGGCCCCACCAGCTCAAGGGAAAAAGACACTGGCAGGTGAAGATCTTCTCGAGTCGTTGGAGAAAAGTAGTGAGGATCTGCAGCATGGCTTCACCGGTGGTTCAGTCGTTGCAGAGGTCTTTGGCTTCTCTCCTCTTTGGCTTCTTAGTTCCAGTGTTGACATCCTGTCCTCCAGGGCTCAGGACACTGCTTTTATGCAGCAAGACCCCCATTCATACAGCCTAGCTGTCACTCATACAGTGGGGTGGCTCTCCTGGCGGGAGAACCCCCCAGCCTATCAGGGCAGAGTGAGACTTGGGTTGTGTAGGCAACCCTGCCCAGGGTGCCTATTCCCCCTCCCACACACCCCGTCTACCCCAGACTCAGTGGCACCGAGAGGAGGGCTTCTGTGCAGAAGCCCGCCAAAAGAACGAACAAAGGATCCCCAACCTGGGTTAGGGCTATAGAGAAAGACACAAGAAAGAAATTAAATCAAAGTACTGGCAATAAAAACCTACCGGAGTAAAATTAATATTAAAATAAACCGGTGGTATGTTAGAGGCTGTCAGTAAAAGTGGTAGCCTCGAACAATGGGAAAATCCCATAGGAAAATATTTGCGGTCGAATATTTATGGTAGAAACCACTGCCACCAGCCAGAAACTTTGAGAGGTACTGTACGGTACCCCTTCAAAAATGAACACTAGGGAAAAACTATTAACCCTTCCCAGTACCTCCATAGTAAGATGGGTTGTACTGGTTTTGTTCATAAGAATTGACTAGTAAAGTCAATGGGGACTTTACATGCCCTGGGAGACAGTCAGTCCCAGGGTATGAAGTCTATGTTTGGGGGTCGCTACGACACCACACATGTAAAAAGATGATTTCTATGAGGGTGAGAAAAACCCTGTAGACCATAAGCACACAAGATAGCCTACAACACACACTAGCAATCTGTCTAAGAGTGGGAAAAAAGGAGAAAACAAATAAACGCCTCATATCCAGCAAAGCTGCTGGGGTACTCTATAGGTAAGGGAAATTAGCCATAGAAGAGAATTCTCCCTAACATGCGTCTTTAAGAATGTCTTGTGGTGCACTCAGTAGTTTGCCGTTTGTCAAGAGTTCTTGCGTAACCATCTCAGGTCTTAAGTCGCAGTTACCGTTTTGGATCATCAGTTTTGCAGCAGACTGATGAAGTGAACCTCCAATGCCAAGACCCGATGCTTCTTCTATTGTCAGGGCGGAGGTGGCTGTGTCGCCCTTTACCCCCACCTCCTTTCTTGTTTTCGGGGATGCCACAGAAGCAGAATTAGAGTCAACAGGGGGCCGACCAGTATCTGGATTAGACGTGCCGGATCCTAAGGATTGGGATGATTCTCTTGCCTTCCAGGTCCCCCTTGGTAAGTGGTTGTCATAGATTCAAGCTCGGGGTTCAAAACATGTGATGGCTTTTCCACTCTACTGTTCGTCATAAAGTACCCCTCCAAAAATGCTAGCTTGGTACTCATGGTGGCTAATAACAAGGTCTGGTCCTTATGGGCCTCGTTCAATGCCTCGTACAGTTTACAGAAAGGGGCTAGGGCAATTGTAATTGTCGACATGATTGTCATTAGGTCTATTTTCTTAGAGGAGGACTCTTTGGCCGGTGTGCGAGAGATTTTGCTCAGCCGCCTGTGCCGACATCCTGGATAATGATGGACGGATTGGTCCGGCGCTCTTTCACGATATCTATGCTCGTTAGTAAATAGACGTGTGTGCTCAAACACTGGGCTTTTAGGACTACGATTTAATACCATCTTGCGTGCATGTTCGACAGGCCAGAGGTTAGTAGGGTCCTCATCAGCCGTGTCATGCATTGGAGAATGAATTGGAACCGCACCAAAGTCTGATCTCACCGCCGGTCACCTGATGCCCGTCTCTTTTATCAACAGGTTGTGTCAAACAAGTTGCTGTCATTTGGACCGTGCTTTTTGAGATTTCTCCATTTATGGCCCCCTCTTTGTCCAAGAGGATACCGTGTGTGGTTATGTTGTTCTGTGAAACACACAAAGGAAGTGTTTTTGCAGGCCGTTTAGGTGCTGTGGGAGTAAAATGCCATCTTAGTTGTTTTGAGGCCAAAGTTGATTTATGCCCCTAACTAGCTGGATTGGATTGATCTGTTCTTTTCTGTTGAGGGTGCTGTTCACCGATGGTACTACCCCCAGATTGTTTGAGCACACGGTTGGTGGATTCCTCTGCCACTTCTAAGATTTCGGCATCCGAATGTTCGATTCGTTTTTCCGAATAAGAATCGAATTTCTTTGCTGAATCGAAGTTGCTGCTTCATGAGGCTGGCTGGTTTTTTACGATTTGGGATTTTAAAAGCCGCCCCTTGTTTTGCAAGATACTTCTTTATGTTCTGATGACCCTTTGCGGATAAAGAGCCTTTGGCTACGATCCCCTTTGGGTCTTGTGGTTTTGACACAGCCTTGGTCTCCGCAGGGATCCCTTCACTTGGACCCTCTTTGTTTGAGGTGGGGTCACCAGTTAGGCCCAACGCTGTAGATGGCTGAGGTTTTTCCAGAAAAGGGCCCTCCCTAACTGGGGACCCTGATGAGTCCACACTCTGCCCCAAGGCGTTCCCTTGGGCCTCCTCTGTTTGAGCAGCTGCGAGATCTTTTAGGCCTATCTTTACCAGGAAAACCCATTCTTCTATTTCCGCGCCTGACTCGTATGCCTGAGGTGCAGGGTTTGAGTGGCAAGAGAGCGGACAAGACAGTTCCTCGAATGCTGTAGAATCCTGTGCAGCATGGAAGACAATGAGCGGGGGTAAGCTTTGAATTGTCCCGATTGCTCAGCAATCTCTGTGCCCCCAAAAATCTGATCAATTTGGGCGGGGTTTGGAAGGGTTAATGGGCCATTGCTCTCACTACTACTTGGCTGATGGAGACTTGCTTCATGTCCCGCTGAGAGTAGAATGGCAACTGTTTCATCCGAGCATAATTTAGGCAGTGATAACAGCAACCATCCATTGGCAGGTACGCTTGATTCTTGAATCCGTGACTCATCACCCATCGTTGGACTCTCCTCTATGTGAGCCGCCGATTTCTCCAGCTCTATCTGGTGCTCCTCAGTCCCTAACAGGCAAATGTTACTTGTTTGTTGTGAGTCTGGGTCGAGAGGACTACTCCTTAGGTCCATTGCGCCCCTCATAGATTTACTTCTGAGGGATAGAATATTGGTGTGTTTAGTTAAAGTCAAGTCAGTTTCCCCCAGGTGCTGCAACATTGGGATGGAAACAGGAATGGCTTGCTTACCTGACACCAGCGAGTCACAGTCGGAGGCATGCCTTTTCGGTATTGGGTCTTTCCGCCGTGGCCTGTAGATGCGCAGCAGTTTCCCTTCATCTTCCATGGTCTTCTTAATTACCGCGGCACTCTCCTTACAGCTGGATACTAGGGGGGTGGACTCCTTGGGGGGCGGCTTTCATCCACCGTCACCCAAACAGCCAAACAGTGCCACCAGGGCTTTACGCCGCAAGGGCAGCGTGTCGTCTCTTATCAGGCAGCACGTAACGCTCAGCCGGGCGTTCTCAGACAACTGATCCAATGCTCAGGGATCCTTAAAGGCGATGCGTGCTCCAGCACGCTTCAGCAAACAAAATGTGCAGAATTCACAGAATGAACGAGTGCGTGTCCGTTCCACACTATGCAGCCAAACAGTGCCACCAGTCCTTTGCTCACCAGGGCTTTACCTGGCAATTACTTACAATGCTTTCAAAACACATATTTGCAATTTCAGCAGCACTCTGTAATTTTTGGGAAAGAAAAGAAAACCATATTTAAAACATTTTCACAGCATGTTTATGTGCCAGATCCTGTTTCAAAGTTCAATATATTACCAGTGCATGCATACTTGCCAATATGACCCATTAAAATCTACCAAGTATTATATTTTTCATTCATTCTGTCAGTTTCAGTACCACTTCTCCCACTAACAAAGTGACACTAAAACTCCCACAATGCAAACATCTCAAAACAAAAACTGCATGTATGTTACCAAAGCATGGCATGTTCATAGAACGAAAAATGGCAAAATGCAATGCTTTTACAAATATTTATTTCAGCACCATTTCAAGTAAAACAAATTAATGTATGTATACATTTACACCAGTGCTGTGTGTAATTTCTAATAAATGAAAGAAAATGGACAGGATTTCTACAATATATTGCAATAACATTCAGTGTGTGCAATTTCATTAACTTTCCCACACATGCATCCTTGCTAACATTCCCCTTTCTAATCTGTACATGCTTACTGTCTTCTCGATTTATCGCTGCATTCAGGGACTTGCAGTGCACCTTTTCTAATGCAAATAGTGCAACCACAACTCCCACAATACAAACAAAAGAACCATCATTTAATAAGCAAGTACACATTACAATGCATCCCATTTGCAAGTATGCATGTACTGACAACACAACAAACGTTCACACAAGTGCCACTTAAGTGTTCTACAAATTTTCCATCTACATTTCTTTTTTTTTTTTTTAGAAAATAGTTATGCACAGTGCTGCTATAAATCCACAAAACCATTTCCTAATTTTCATGTACAGCCTCCCAAAAAAAGATAGCTTTTTAAACGCTCAGCATTTTCCATTTTGAATTGTATAAAAATGTCACAATGTCTTGCTACGGCCCAGATGGGCATACTTATCACTCCACCTCCAGCCCCGTTAGCAACGCTGCCAGTGCTCCCATGTGCCCATTCCCATACAGTCCTATGCAACACCACAGAAATAGGGACTAACATTTTACAGCACCTGACTTTCCAGGCCAACAGGTCCTGTAATGTCCTGGTGGCACCAGGAAGCTAGCTGCCAAAAAATGATTAGGAATCTTGTGGCAACCCGTCTGCAGCAACGGCAGGGTTATGACCATACTTGTAATGAGACCCAATGCTATTAACTCTTCTTCCCAACAACTCCTACATTCAAAAATAATGTTTTCTTGTATGAAAATTACTTCACCATTACCATACATACCCACACATGTTCTTTGCCAATTGCAGTGAATAACAACCTCCTGGAAGACAACAACCTGAAGAAAAATACTCTTCACATCCTACAAAGTAAGTGTAGTGGTATTGTTTTTGTTACTCATACAGTTCAGTGTAACCACATAGTAACCTACCAAATTCTTTTCATACCAACATTTACTTCTCTTATTCATTGCACCTCAGCATGTACACTCTTTGTATTCTCATCTGAACACCATTGTCATAACACCCACTATCATCATGAAAACATTGTAATGTCCTTACTTATTCAATCACACTACCACTCTTACGCACTAACCCACGCCCTTCACACATCTAGACACACAGCTACTCTTGCAACCTTCCCAACCAGAACTAGCAGCCCACTGCACAATCGCACAGCCCTCTATGTATATATGCCCTCATATTCACACTCATTCACAATACACGCAAATATATTCCACAACTTTCAAACCCACAATCTCTTCTTTTCTCCAACAGACAGAACATAATTCCTACTAAAAAGCAACTCCGTAGAAAACAAAAAAAATAGAGCAGATAAAAATAAAAGCATGCAAAATATTCATCCACCTCTAGCAGAATGCATAGCAAATATTCAAACAAAACTGCTAATACAGGCAGTCAACAAAACAGAACCAGCTAGCACTAAAAAACTAGGGCCCCTCGTCCAAAAAAATAAATGTATACGGAACAATAAAACTGCTAATAACACTACCACTATATCTACCAATGTTAACCCAGCCACAGTTAAGCAGTCCAAAAAATGTATTTTACAAAAAATGTTCCACCGTAGAGTACTTCACAAACAGCAGAAATGTCACGCTCAACCCATAAAAAATTATGGCTGAAGACTAATCCTGGAAGCTCTCATTGACAGCGCAATTCTCATCAAAAGAAAATTATTTATATTAATTTTAACCATAATGAAACTACAACAAAATGAATCAGTAAACTACAAAAAGTACATAAACATGTGCAATGTCAACATAGATACCTTTTTGAACTTCTGTGAAGGTAAATGGATTCACACAAGCAGCACAGAACCATATTTTAATGAAGAGGCTTATAAACAAGAACAGAAAAACCCAATTGCCATACAGAGTAATGGCCAAGGATATGAAATGCTAGAAAAAAACCATTATGGCACAAGAAACCCTTATTGAAACAATGTCACCAACAAACTTGCAATCAACTGATCCTTCGACCCAACCAATCCGTCCAGTCTACAAATGGCCAAGCAGCTGAATGTGTAACATACAGAAACAATCCTTCAAATCTTAACGACAATTCCTCAATCAGCTAGTAAAAGTAAAAGACAACATTAGAGTAAAAGCTTTACAAAACATGGACTCCTGTCCAGTGCACAATTACACTGAAGGACATTCATTAGCCTGCATTTCAGGACCTGCTTGCAAGAGCACCTTCCACCACATCAAAATGTTAGCAACACACCATTCCACTATACAGAATCTTCTCCAGAGACTGTACTATGCAAAAAGTCCAGTTTTACAACTGCAACATTTTAATAACATTCTCCTACATGGGACAGCCAAAGAATTCCTTCAACAAATAGACCCCATCCAAAGTAACGGGGTAATTCATAGATTTCAGCGCAGAGGCAGCGCACGCGAGCAGCGCAGAGAGGGAGCTTGCGCATGCGTGCGCCAGCAGTGTGCGCTAAACAGCATTCTGGCGCACCACGTATTCATGGAATCACTAAGCCATTTTGAGCGCTGGCGCAGTGAACATCCTGCAGCGCCAGTTATGCCCCCAAGAACGCCTCTTGCGCAAGGAAAAGCCATTGAAATGGCCAATGCAGCGCAAAGGGCCGCGCTAACCCTGGACCAGCTTACAGGACCGCTACACTGTAATCGCGTGAATTACTATGCGTACCCCGCTCTGGGTAGCCAAAATGCAGGAAAATGTACTTGTTCACCCCTCGGAATACACGTATCCCGCTCTCGCCAGGTAAATTGCATAGAAAAAGCAGGCCCTGTGGTGTGGGCTCCCTGTGGGGCATGGCCAGGGTGGATGGGCTGCCTGTGGGGCATGGTGAGGGTGAGTGGGCTGCCTGTGGGGCATGCCCAGGGTGGATGGGGTGGCTGCTTGTATTTTGTGGGTGCGCGGGGTGTGACACACGCGACAGGCCTTGTGCGAGCCTGGTACGTGTATTACTGGGGTACGCGGGGAGTCTCACATGCGATAGGCCTTGGCCGAGCAGGGTACGTGTCTTTTGGGGATGCGCGGGGAATCACACACACGACAGGCCTTGTGCGAGCATGGTACGTGTATTTGGGGGTGCTCGGGAAATGACACATGCGACAGGCCTTGTGCGAGCAGGGTACGTGTATTACTGGGGTGCGCGGGGAGTTACACACGCGACAGGCCTTGTGCAAGCGTGGTACATGTATTACTGGGGTACGCGGGGAGTCTCACACGCGATAGGCATTGTGCGAGCGTGGTACATGTATTTTGGGGGTGCACAGGAGTGACACGCGCAACAGGGTTTATGCGAGCGTGGTACATGTATTTTGGGGGTGCACAGGAGTGACACGCGCAACAGGGTTTATGCGAGCGTGGTACATGTATTTTGGAGGTGCACGGGGAGTGACACATGCGACAGGCCTTGTGCGAGCAGGGTACGTGTATTACGGGGGTGCGCAGGGAGTTACACACGCAACAGGCCTTGTGCGAGCGTGGTACGTGTATTTTGGGGGTGTGGGGAGTTTCACACGCGATAGGCCCTGTGCGAGCAGGGTACGTGTATTTGGGGGGTGCGCAGGAGTTTCACACGCGATAGGCCTTGTGTGAGTGGGGTACGTGCATTTCAGGGTGCACGGTAACTCATACACGTGTTTTCGCTAGCGTGAGAGGGGTACGTTTATTCTGAGGGGTGCGCAGGGAGTTTCACACGCGATTTGTTAGTATGGGTCCTCCATGGTGTGCCCGCTCCCCAGGCCCTGCAAGCAGCCGACACCAGAGGGGACTACCCTACACCCCTGGCCATGCCCTGCAGGCATACCATCCACCCTGGCCAGGCCCTGCAGGCAGCCCACATGGCACCATGCACTCGTGAGCCCAAACACGTGTCCCACCCAGCATTGACGGACGCCTGCCAGCAGGCCCAGACTCAAGTCCCCCCGCCAACACATCATCACCATCCACAATCATGGCCCTTATGGGCACCCAAATCCCACCCCATGCCACCCCAGTCCAAACCCCAACCAAGTATTCCATCCACCCCACATTGAAATCCCCATTACATGAAACATCCCAAATGGCAAGTTTGCACATCAATACATGTCCGTGACACACACAATGGGTGCAAGTGAATGCGAAAACCCACATCGTAACATGTATGAAACCAATGAGAGAATACCACACAATTGAAGTATGAAACCAAAATGTATTAAATGAAAAATCAATGGAATAAAAGAAAACCACACAAGAGAAAATGATAAAGAAAAGGCTGGATCTCCCAAAAAAATCTAAAAAATATATCAATGCAGAATCCAAATAAAATCAAATGAAAATGGCTCCAAAATGTCCGTCCATCAAACCAAATCCAAAGGATGAAAAAAGATAAATCCATTGCTCCATGGGAAAAAAAATAGAGGTCAAATCCAGTCTCCAACTATATACAATGTACAAATCCAGGGTCCATGAGCCCAACAATTCAAACACGACCTAATAACCAACTATATACAAAAAGGTGGGGCATAGTCCATGCGCCCCAAATGAAAGAAAAATATAAAGGAAACCTAACACTAATCAACTATATACAATAGCGGCGGACAAGTCCTACGGCTCACCCTGATGTTCTGGGCGAGGGCATCATTGAACTCCACGTCGATGTCCCGGAGGCGGGCCTCTCCCCTGTCCCCGAGGTCTCGCAGGGATGCAGTCATGGCCTGTTCCAACTCCCTGCGAGCTGCCTCGAGGCACTCAGCCCGCCTCAACGCCCTGCGCATGGAGCTCTCTGCCCTCACCATAGTGATCTGTGCCTCTTCCGCCCGCCGCTGCTCCGCATCTATCCGCTGGCCCAACCTCTGCCACACGGAAGACACTCCCATTCCAGGGTCCTCCTGCCCTCCGGTCGATGCCTGCCCCTCTGATGTTGATGGCCCCGAGCCGCCATCGCTCCCACCTTGAGCCTGCTGCTGCCGTCCATGTCCCCTGCCCGATGATGCCGACACATCCTCCATTTGCTGGTATCCAGTTGGTGGGGTGGCCACCACTGCTGGACCTCTGACTCCTGACTGTGGCAGGGATGTGATCTCCACCAAGCTGGCTGCGTTGGTCGGGGCAGGTGCACAGGGGGCCCTGGTGGAATCTGGGCCGGAAGACGGCACGGAGAACGACTGGTGCATAGTCTGCACAGAGGAGGAGAGGGCCGCCAGAGTGCCAGACACATGTAGGAACCCTCTGACCAGGGCCCCTCCCAACTGGGCCACGTTGGCACGAGCTCTTTGTGATGACTTGCATGGCCCCCCCCAGGAAGCACGCACATCACGAATGACACGCGTGCACAACGCGACACCAATCAGGACGGACTCCATACGGTCACGGGTCCCCTCGTCCGCAGGTAGTGGAGTGCCAGATGATGTGGGCCTCCCCCCTACCTATGGACGGGCCTGGGACTGGGCATCCGTGCTGGTGCATGGTGGTGCAGTCACAGAGTCAGGGACAGTGACATGCACAGGCCCCTCCGTGGCGACCTGTGCTGCCTCCTGCCCCTGGCCCTGGACTGCACCACTTGCATCAGTGGTACCAGCCCCACCAGGGCCATGTGCGGCTCACTAGCGGCCTCCTCCTCTGTGTACACCACCAACCTGGATGGCTCTGCACCGTCTTCTGCCATCGCAAGCCCCTGTGGGGGCTCACCCGCCCCCTTCCGCTACAGCCGTAGTGGCAGACACGGCACCAGTCCCCTCGCTCCCGGATTATGGTAATTCCTGGGAGGGTGGCTGGGCCTTGCGTCGCCTGCCGGTGGAGGCATCCCCGCTGCTTTGCTCCACAGCGCTGCCTCCGCTCTCTTCTTCACTCGACGCTGTGTAGAGGGAGACATAGAACACAAGCATCAGGGTACTGTAAAATAGTCCCCTAGACAGGAAGCAATAGCACATGAGTGGCACTGTCAAACGTCACTTCCATCATATCCCTCCACAACACATGGGTCAATGCAGGCAACACACATGCAGAAACAGGCAAGGCGCATGCAATCAACATTTCCATCCATGTCCAAGGGCCTCTATTAACATACAATGTTGTCTTTAAACTCACATGCATCATGGGTCATACTGATCCCATGCACACACATCACCGGAGGCTCATGCATCTGGCCTCGTACACCACAGACACAGTGGATACAAGAATGACTAGACTGCATCAGTGATTCAACACATCGTCACGGACATGTGTCATGCATCCATGGCATTTCAAAGTCACACACATGCGACTCAGACACACAAACATGTACACCATACATGTCCATGACAGCAGCACCCATCTCTCACACCCCATCCATGTCCAAGAACAGAGACAGGCATGCATTCATCTATGCATTCCGCATGCTGCTCCTCATGTGCATTGTAACACATGCACCATCCATGTGGTTCACGCATGACTGGTCTCACATGGAGCACCATGATGTCCCTGCACACACACAGGCAAGTAGCTGACTACCAGCACACTGCTACATGCCCTGTTTCACACAGCAATGCATGGCCACTTACCGCTCGACTCCAGACAGGTCTGCCTCTGAAGGATCTGGACATGGAGCGCTGGGTTTATGCGTTCCAGGACCCTCGTCTGGATGATGGTCAGGCGGACCTGGCATCCCTCTGCATCCTCTGCCTTCACAAGGCGCCGGGCCTTGCTGAGGGTCCTGGACCTGAAGTCCTCCCAGCGCTTCCGGACGTGTTGCATGTCACGGGCTGCCACCGCCTCCACGTTGATGGCAGTCACAATGTCCTTCCAGATCCCCTTCTGTCCTTCATAGTCGGCGCGTGAACTTCCAAAGAGGGCATCATAATGCCCCAGGACTTGCTCCACCAGGATGCCAACTTCATTTTCACTGAAGCTGGCAGCACTCTGCCTCTCTGCTGGGGGGTTGCCACTGGTGCCTGATGGTGTTGTGTTGGACATGGCAACCCCCGAGGCAGGTGTGGGTGGGAAACTGGGTCCTGGGGCTGGGCTGTGGAGCGATGGTATACCAATCGGGAGTCTTCTGTTCCAGCAGGGGTGGTCAAAGCAACTGGATCCCTGCAGATGGCTGACGTGCAGGCACCAAATAGCAGGGCACGTGGCCAGCAGGCAGCAGCAGGCGGCAGGTGGGAGCGTGCTCGGGGCTCTGGGGGGCAGGAAAATGGCCTTATGGGCAGGAGCATGGTCGGTGGCCAGATTGATATAGAGTGATTTGGCACGTGAAAAAAACTGCACGTCAGTGTGCAATTCAAGGAAAGACCCTTAGCGTGTAAGAGCGTCTGACGTTACGCGAGCGGGCGTTTCCCTCGTGATGGTGCATAGTGATTCAGCACATGAAGAAACAGCATGTACGCGTGTTAATGCGTGTAATTGGAGGAAAGGCCCTTAGCGCATACATGCGTAAGTGACATTGCACGTGTGGGCTGGTTTAAAAGGTACACGTAGGACGCCATTTTCTTGTACGTGCTTCTTGTGGAGAGCGAGCAGGTGATTCTTGTACTTCTTGTCGGTTCACACGCGATTACTTCACAACGGTTCCAGTTCGTACTCCTTCTATACTCAGACAGAGTTCTATTCTTCTTTTGGCAGGGGTGTTGCCAACGCGCGTCTTTTTCACGTTCTTTTTCCAGGCAGACGGTGAGTCATGCTCGTATTGTACAACTGTGGTTGCCCCCGTGTGTCGCGTACCCATTCAAAGGTTATTGTAGCCAGCGTGTACCAGGCGTACGCTCATTTTTGTGTTTCTGGGTGCCACAGCATAGTGTGTGTTCTTTATTCCATGCACGTGGGCTACCAGGGATCGCGTGCACGTTAAATTTCGTTTTCGGGGTGCGTGAACAGTCAGCTTCCCCCAGGGGTCACAGACAGCCTTGCTAGAGCACTAGGGTACGTATTCCATCTAGTACCCTACCCCTTTCACCCCAATTGCCCAGGACAATTGTTTACTGCACCTCCTATTTGCACAAGATCAGTGCCATGGTTGGGAGGCGACCAAGCGGTAAGGGAGGCAAAGTTGGCCGACCTGCAAGAGGTGGGCGCAGTAGGGGACATGGCCAGGATGTGCAGGTTGGCCCAAGAGGCCAGTGTGTGGAGGACCAATCAGGGACACCTATGGCCCCCAACCCAATGGGTTGGGGAGATGCAGCTGAGACAATCCCAGCTCAGGCCTTGTTACCCCCCCCCATATTGTCAACTGAACCGGCACAGGATGACTCTCAGGCTGACTTCCGTGTCACCAAGTCAAAGACACGTGTGGCGGTGAAAGTTGCTGTCACCAGGCCCCGTGGATCTGGGGCAGCAATGTCATCTGCTGCCCGAAGTAGGCAGAGTGAGGAGGCTACAGGGGCAGGTGCAGCTCAATCCACCCCAGCTCTGAGTCTCCCAGCCGGGACGGTGTTCGTCCAAGTCCATCACACCGAGGTTGGTCCTGCCAACATCACCCAGCAGTCAATGCCTGCAGTGAGACCTTTGGCCATCATGACTTTGCCTACTTCCGGTGCACAGTCCACCTGCGCTTCAGCCCCTACCAACCAGAGCGGCGTAAACCACTCAGGGTCCGCACCACCTTCCAAGAAGAAGGGTGCTCTTGCAGTACAGGCTGGGATTCCAGACACGGCTACCCACTCCGGCATGTCAAGGACGCCAAGTTTCAATGATGCAGAACTAGACGCACTTGTGGGGTACGTGTCGGCCCATGGCCGCAAAATGGTGGTGACTGTAGGGTGCAAGACTACGCCTGCTCAACATAGGGCCCTCCTGGCAGACCATCGCGGACCACATTAGTTCTCTTCGACTTGAGGCGCACAGCTGATGATTGCTCTAAGCAGTGGAATGACCTGAAATGCAGAGCAAAGAACAAGCTGGCTTCCAATCATGCCTCTACTGTGGTGACTGGTGGTGGGTCTTCCCCAGAGGAGGAACAACTCACAGGAACATGAGTATCGCTGGAGCCTTCATCACAGAGGATCAGATTCAAGGCGTGGGAGACCTACCAGATCTTGAAGCAATGTCCGGTGAGTGGCCATGCATGTGTGTGCAATCCATGTGTATGTTGCTTGGGTGATGTGTTCTGATTGAGTGCCAGGTGAGGCTGTGTAGTCATGACTACTATGGGTCACCATGTGGCCCCTCCAAACCATTCCGCAGCCTTGGGTTTGGGTTTCACAGTATCCCTTCTGACCGCAGTTGACAATTTGCACCCAATTACTGCACTTGCCCTTCAACTGTCATCTTGCCACAACATTGTTCATACTGTTTTCCTGTTCATTCTGCCTGATTGATGAAATGCTTAGTATTTTTACCACACATTTTTGTGCTGTACTGCCCCAAATGTAATCAGGCTGATTGAGTAATGTGCACCTACACATGGCCTGCACACAATCATTTTGGGGCCCTGTTTGAATGTTGAACATGACAATTGTCTTCTGTCATGTCGAAGTGACCAACCATTGATGTATCCATGTGCCTGACACTGCATCAGTGAACACTGGCTTTGTTGCAGCGTGTGGCACATGCGTGTTTTGTCACAGTATTTTGCATGTTTTATTTCATGATGTCCATCTCACATGGATGGGTGACAGTACTGATTTGCTACCATCAGGGTTTCCTTGTGAAATCTGCCATGGCTATGCAATGTGCAATCTGTGTGCTGGCATGTGTCATGTATGTGTATTGACCATGCCACTCACAGGCTAATGTGTGATGCCAGTGCTATCCAGCATGCAGCACATGTGTTGGTTTTCCATCTTGGAGTCCTCAGTGTCTGCTTTTTGCCTCCCGTTCCAACTCATTGACAGTGCATGCATGCCAGAGTTTGTCATGTGTGACATGTGTAATTTATATACTGAATGTCTGCCTCGTCATGCCTATGTGTGTGGGCTATGGTGCTCATGCCTGTTTTCATTACTTTTCTTTTATGTTTTTGCAGGTGATGAGGCACTTGATGCTGTTGAGGAGATGGCGCAGAGCCAGGAGGACTCACAGCCACAACCGGGCACCAGTGGAGGACGTGGGGTGGTAGTGGGAGAAAACCCATCACTCCTACAGACCATACTGTCCACGGGTGTCTCTGGGTACACCTCCAGAGACCTCTATGAATCAGGTGCTGAATCGGACATTGAGACATCTGTCCCGTCGCAGGTGAGTGTTTCTGGCAGGGATGCTGCTCTGTCCAACCCACCTGCACCGGGGGTTGACCCCTCTATGGGGCATTCAGTGTTGGAAAGTCCGCCTGTCCGCAAGGTCAGAACAGCAGCTGGAACAGCTGACATGCACACTCTCAGCTGAGCTCCAGGCAACCCGTCAGGAGATCCGGGAATCACGCGAGGCCATGCAGGCAGAAATGCGTGCTACCCGTGAGGTGCTGCATGGGGATCTCCGTACCATCTGTTAGGAAATTCAGCCTAAAGAGAGAATTCTCCCTAACCTAGTGAGTCCCCCAGCAGCTTTGCTGGATTTCTGGAGTTGTTTTTTTCCCTCCTGCCAAGAGTGAGACTCTTTCTCCCACTATTGGACATGATTTATGGTATTCCTTTGACTGGTAATGTGTTTTATGGGCTATGGGGTCCTTTACTCCCTAGGGTCTCATGTGTGTTTCCTATGTGTGTTACACAGCACCCTCCGTGCAGTAACCCAGGGGTGTCATAGCGACACCCCACCATAGACTCCATACCCTGGGACTGACTACTGTCTCCCAGGGCATGTAAAGTCACCATTGGCTTTACTAGTCCCAAATTATTAACAGAAACCAGTACAAACCATCATATTGTGGACGTACTGGTCGGGGCAATTCAATTGCCCCGGGGTCTGTTAGTCGAGGGGGCACGTCTCCGTCCCCCCTGATCGAGTTTTGGCTGGTGGCAGTGGAAATTACTTTTTATATTCGACCGCAAATATTTTCCTATGGGATTTTCCCATTGTTCGAGGCTACTAACTTTAATTATTTAATTCTCATAGCCTCGAACATACCGCCGGTTTATTTAATTAATATTAATTCTCCGGTTGGTATTTTTTGCCAAGACTCGATTCTAAAATGGCGTTTGTGTTCTCTTCTGTGACTCCAACCCAAGTCGAGCCCTTTGTACCTCTTTTTGGCGGGCTTCTCCACAGAAGCCTCCAAAAGTGGTGCCACTATGTCTGGGTACCACAGGTGGTGTGGGAGGGGGTTTAGGAACCCTGGACTGAGTTACCTTGGTAACTGAAGTCGCACTCTTGTGTGATTGGCCGGCTCACCACTTAGCATGTTTGAGTGACAGCTAGGCTGAGTGAATGGGGGTTTTCTGCATAAAAGCAGGGCTTTGGGGACTGGAACTTCAGAAGTCGCCACAGGACCGGAGAATCCGACGAGGCAGAAGCTGAGCCGACCTAGCACGACGACACCACCGGTGGAGCCCTGCAGAACTGACTCACCACTTCCCGACGACAAAGAAGATCTCCCTGCTGGAGAGGCTTCTTCCCCTGACTGGTGGGCACAACCAGTTTACCTTCCTTTCTTCGCACCCCAGCCCGGTTTGTGGTCGAACTGCCCGTGCCAAGCACCCCAGCGGCCAGATAGCCACTCACCATTGAACTGTGAATCACCGGACCGCTCCTTGTACCTGAGAAACTCTGCGGCTGGTTTCTACCCTGGCAGTGCAACGGACTCCTGCCTTCCTCCACAGCGAGATCCTCTCTTCCCCCGGACGAAGCACTGACTTGCATCCGCTGCCAGGAACAACTGCCCCCGCTGGAGCGTTCTCACCACTTTAAGGTACCGTGTCCGCCAGGCCTCCCTTTCTAAAGATTGCTACAAGGTAATAATAACCCCTTAACCTTCTGGACTGGGCTGGCCGCCTTGACCCTCAAACTGGTCCCTTTCTTTGGTCCAATTCCTTTTTGAACCTTTACAAGACTTTTGTGCACTGCAACCGTATGACCTTGGACACATTTCGTTGAATCCTTTGAAAGTGGATCTGGCCGCTTGAACTCCAACTTCACGGTTTTACTTTGCCTTTCCCTCTTGTATGTTCTGATAAAAGTGTTGGGATCTGTTTCAACTTGTTCTCTGCTCTTTCCCTTTTTTAAAATGAACTATTCTAGTGCATCTACGTTAAGCGCTTAACGCTGTCTGAAAATAGGTGGGGCTTTACTTAAGACTTGTCTAATATTCTTTTAAGGGAGTGTATATCTTTTAGTGACTGTTTTTGAATTGCTTAGTATTAGTGCCTGTGTTTTTTTCTAGATGTGGTTTTAAATAAATAATGATATCTCTTTTACACCAAGCCCTGGTCAGTGTTTACTTGTTCTACTGTGTTCTCTTGACCTATTGTGAATACTCTGTATACTGCCTAACTCTTCTTGAGGGAAGTCTGACTGCTCAGCCACAGCTACCAAGTGAATCTGTGTGGTAGACTGCTACCAAGTGGGTTTACTGCCAAACACCTGTTGTCCTAAATCTTTTGCAGTGGTGCCAGAGGGAACTGCACAGGTTTCTGCCCAACACTGGTGTACAGCGGTGGGATTTGTATTGAGTATACACTTTAGAGTGCTTGTTGGACATTTTAGGACAACTAACCACAGAGCTTGGCACTAAAAAGCTGATTTTCTAATTATGTCTGCTATGGAGAGTTATACCCTAGAATCATGGTCTGCCAAAACTGCCGATTGCTTAAAAGTATTTGGTAGACACAAGAATTTCTCTGAGAAAGGCAAGAAAATGGAACTTAAAGAAAGATTGTTAGAAAACCAAAGTCTGGGTGGTACAGAGGAATCTAGCCACCCCCCCAGCAAATGTAGACAACAGTAATGGTATTGATCTGAATCAAAGTCTTGAGAATGAGTCAGACGAGGAAAGTGAACCTAATGAAGTTAGCCACTCTGAGCCTCTGTCTGCCTTACCTACTGTGCCTACTGGGCCCATACCAGCTCCCACATGTAAGCCTGCTTATTTTGAACTTGAAAAAATGAAGCTTGAATTAGAGTACAAACGTTTTTTAGCTCAATCTGAAAGAAACCAAGAGCTAGAGTTCAGAAGAATGACTGCCCAGGCTGAGCAGAAGCAAGCTGAGTTAAGACTCAGAGAAATCGAGCTTAATCATGAATTCGAAATGAAAAAGTTGTCTGTAGAAAATGCTTCTCTCTCCTCTGGTTCTTCTAGGAGTTCCAGTCCCAAAAGACCCCGGATGCCTAGGGAATTAGTGGGTATGTATGAACCTAGATTGGATGTGTTGGATTGGTTGAAAATGTTTGAGTATAATCATGGGCTCCAGGACATCACAAGGAATGAGTTACTTCCCTGGTTGTTCTCTAGGCTTCCTCCTGCTGCAACTGATGTGTTAATGGAGTTGGGGGAGGTGGATAAGAAGGTTTATGAATGTGTGAAGCTAGCTTTGATAGCTAGATTCGGGAAGACCCATTCCCAGTACCTTAAGAGGTTTAGGACCCTCAAACAGCATGATGGTACCCCTTGGGCTACCTGGGTGAGTGAACGTTTGAAAAACTTAGAGGGATGGATTAAGGGTTAAGAGTTAACACTTATGAAGGAATGAAGAATCTTGTAATGTTGGAGTCAATTTATGATGCCTGCTCTCCTGAGCTCAGACAGCACTTGGCTGATTCAAAGGAATTAGATTCCAGGAAGTTAGCTAAGGCTGCGACTTGTGGGTTGCCAACAGGGCCACTCACAAGGATTCTGGGGCTACTCAGAAAAAGGATGAGGGAAAACAGCCAAAAAGGACTCCAAAGAGAATTCTAATAATTCCAATTCCAAAGAGGGCCCCAAACAAAACCAAAAGGGTAAGCCACAAGGGAAACCAAATCAGGCTAGCGTACCTCCTGGTGCCAAACCAGAAGGAGGTCAGAACAAGCCACCATTCCAGAAAGCATTTGGTAAATGTTTTCTTTGTAGCTCTACTGACCATGTGAAAGGAGATCCCAGATGTAAGGGTAAACCTTCAGGGGTCCAGCTTGTCTCCTTAGCCTTCGCTCCAGGAGAGGAAGTACAGATGGCAAGTGGAAACTTTCTATTACTGGCTGATTAACCCATTGGAGTCTCAGCCAGTGTTTCTTTAGTGTCTCTGGGCCTGTGGGAACAACAGAACTTAGATGTCTATAATTCTATCCCAGATAATACTAAAGAGTATTATAAGGACAGTGTCCACGTGAATGGTCAGGAGACTCCTGCCATCAGGGACACTGGCGACAGCATAACTGTGGTGGACAAATCGTTTTTTCAGACTGAGGATGTTGCTAAGGCACCCAAACGCCTCACCAAGTTAGCTGGAGGGCCTGTGCAGATGCTTCCCCAATTACCAGTTCTGATCCAGTGTAATGACATGACTGTGAAGATACCTGTCAGCACACAAAGTGAGGTGCCAGGAAGGGTTCTGCTGGGTAATAACTTGAAAACTCTTGGAGTAGTGTCAAACACCCCCAGACCTCCTAGTAAAAGGTTACAGGAGCTCACCAGACCTGCAAGGGAGAGAACCATGAGAGGTACTCCCAAGGAGATGATGAAAAAAGAGATCACTCCTACTCCACTGGAGATGTCAACTGCTGTCTCTAAGAAACTAGAAGAAAAAGGGAAACCTAAAACTTCTAAAAAGAACCTCACAGCCAGCACTCCAGTGCAGCCAACAAGGACTTCCCCATGGTTGTCCAAAGTTACACCAGTAACTCCCCCTCCAGCTGAGGCTGAGAGGGAGGTACAACCCTGTGTGGTTGAACTAGACTCTGAAGAAGAGCTAGTGGAAGGCCAGGAACTCATTGGAGATCTGGATCCTGATGACCATCCTGAGCTGCAGTCTTTACTGGCAGAAGGTGGACCCAACAGGGCAGACTTCAGTAGGGGACAGAGAGAATGTCCAACTCTGGAAGGTCATCGCCACAAGGCAGATGCTCAGGCTGAAGGGCAAGAGCCTGGGAAATATAGGTCACACAGGGAAGATGGCCCCTTCTACAGTGAACCAACCGAGTCTGCACCTGAGGACAACAAACGACTTGTAGTACCCCAAGAGAACATACCACAGTTCTTGCAGTTAGCCCATGAGATTCCTTTGGCTGGTCACTTGAGTTTCAAGAACACTAGGGAAAGGCTCTCTCTCTACTTCTATTGGCCAAAGATGGGGGCCGAAGTAGATAAATACTGCAGGAGCTGCCATACCTGCCAGACTTCTGGTAAGGTTGGCTCCAAGAATGTGGCACCTTTAGTGCCTCTCCCAGTTGTGGGAGTCCCATTTGAGAGAGTAGGGATTGACATTGTTGGTCCCCTTGATCCTCCAACTTCCTCAGGCAACAGGTTTATACTTGTTGTAGACCATGCTACTAGGTACCCTGAGGCAATTTCTATGAGGACTGTTACAGCTCCGGCTGTAGCTAAGGCCCTCCTTGGTATTTTTACCAGGGTTGGGTTTCCTAAGGAAGTAATCTCTGACAGGGGGTCAAATTTTATGTCCCACTACATGAAAGCCATGTGGAAATCCTGCGAAGTTACTTACAAGTTCTCAACCGCATACCACCCTCAGAAAAATGGGCTAGTTGAAAGGTTCAACAGAACCATGAAGAGCATGATAGGTGCTTTAGAGGACCCCCTTAAAAGAAAGTGGGACCTTCTACTGCCATGCCTTCTCTTTGCTTATAGAGAAGTCCCTCAGGACGGAGTAGGTTACTCTCCCTTTGAACTTCTCTATGGTCATCCGGTCAGAGGTCCATTGGCCCTGATCAAGGAGGGGTTGGAGAGTGCTCCTTCCCCCAAGCCAGTCAGAGTGACTGACTATGTGATAGGTCTCCGGAGGAGAATGTCACAAATGATGGCAGAAGCAAGTGATAACTTGAAAGCTTGACAAGCATTGGTCAAGCACTGGCATGATCAAAAGGCTAACATGGTTGAGTTTACTCAAGACCAGCTAGTTCTCGTTATAATTCCAACAAGGCAAAGGGCCTTGCAAGACAAATGGATGGGACCCTTCAAAGTTGTGGGTAAACTTGGAGAGGTCAACTATCAGGTGGACTTGGGCAACCCCGAGGAGGCTCCAACAGTCTTCCACACCAACAGACTAAAAGCGCATGTCTCCAGACCTGATGTAGGAGCTTTGCTTCTAGCATCATCAGAGGTTGAAGAAGAGAGTGAAGCTCTTCCTGATCTCCTCAGAGGCTTACCTTTAGACGAAAAAATTGAAGGAGTAAATAACTCTTCAAATCTGACACCTGAGCAACAGGAAGAGTGCAAATCTAAGTTGAATCCGTTTGCCTCCCTGTTCTCACTTTCACCAGGCTTGACCCCTTGGGGACAGCATGACATACTCACTGGTGACTGTCTGCCAGTCAAAAGCAGAGGATATCGAATGTCAGAAAATGTAAGAACCCACATCAAAGGTGAGGTCAACAAGATGCTTGATCTCGGGGTAATAGAGCCCTCTACTAGTCCATGGTCTAGCCCAGTTGTGTTAGTACCAAAGGCAGGATCTAAAGAACTTAGCATTAAGAGCTCTGTAATCCACAAAGAATCTGTCACTAAGACTGATGCCCACCCTTTGCCAAGGACAGATGAGTTGGTGGATAGACTTGGTGCAGCCAAGTTCCTCAGCACATTTGACTTGACGTCAGGCTATTGGCAAATAGCCCTGACAGACCATGCCAGGGAGAAAACTGCATTTTCTACCCCAGTTGGCTTATAACAGTTAAAGATTAGGTCTTTTAGACTGAAAAATGCACCTGCTACATTTCAAAGGATGGTAAACTAGGTTCTGAATGGGATGGAGGACTTCTGCATGGCATACTTGGATGACATAGCAGTGTTCAGCAATTCCTGGGAGGAACATGTGGACCACCTGAGATATGTTTTGCAGGCTCTTGGAAAGGCCAATCTGACCATAAAGGCAAGTAAATGCCAGATTGGACAGAGTAAAGTGGTCTACCTTGGACATGAGGTAGGAGGTGGAGAAATAAGGCCTTTGCCCAGTAGGATTGTAGCTTTCTTAGGTCTCACTGGGTATTACAGGAATTTCATTGAGAACTATGGGTCCATAGCTTCTCCACTGAATGTCATCTCCTCTCCTAAATTCCCTAAAAGGTTAGAGGGGATGAGGAATGCAATCAGGCTTTTGAAACCCTAAAAACGGCTCTTTGCCAAGCCCCACATACTGAGAGCTCCTGACTATCACCAAACTTTCATTGTGCAAACAGATGCTTCAAATGTAGGAATAGGTGCAGTCCTCAGTCAACTGGATGGGAAAGGTAGGGAGCACCCCATTTGCTTCATCAGCAGAAAGCTGAAGGATCCTGAGACAAGGTGGGCAACAATCGAAAGAGAATGCTTTGCTATTGTGTGGGCACTGAAGAAGTTTAGGCCATACTTGTATGGTTCTACTTTCGTCATTCAGACTGACCACCAACCCTTGAGATGGTTAATGCAAATAAAAGGGGAAAATCCAAAACTATTGAGATGGTCAATCTGCCTTCAAGGGTTTGATTTCACCATTGAGCACAGGTCAGGGTGTCACCATCAAAATGCTGATGGACTCTCTAGGATGTATGTCATCGACTAGAGGTATGAGGTTCATCCGGGAGTGGATTAAATCCTCCTGTCCCTTAGTCTGGGGGGGGCGAGTGTTAGGGAGAATTCTCTCTTTAGGCTGAATTTCCTAACCTAGTGAGTCCCCCAGCAGCTTTGCTGGATTTCTGGAGTTGTTTTTTCCTCCTGCCAAGAGTGAGACTCTTTCTCCCACTCTTGGACATGATTTATGGTATTCCTTTGACTGGTAATGTGTTTTATGGGCTATGGGGTCCTTTACTCCATAGGGTCTCATGTGTTTTTCCTATGTGTGTTACACAGCACCCTCCGTGCAGTAACCCAGGGGTGTCATAGCGACACCCCAACATAGACTCCATACCCTGGGACTGACTACTGTCTCCCAGGGCATGTAAAGTCACCATTGGCTTTACTAGTCTCAAATTATTAACAGAAACCAGTACAAACCATCATATTGTGGATGTACTGGTCGGGGCAATTCGATTGCCCCGGGGTCTGTTAGTCGAGGGAGCACGTCTCCGTCCCCCCTGATCGAGTTTTGGCTGGTGGCAGTGGGAACTACTTTTTATATTCGACCGCAAATATTTTCCTATGGGATTTTCCCATTGTTCGAGGCTACCAACTTTATTTAATTCTCATAGCCTCGAACATACCGCCGGTTTATTTAATTAATATTAATTCTCCGGTTGGTATTTTTTGCCAAGACTCGATTCTAAAATGGCGTTTGTGTTCTCTTCTGTGACTCCAACCCAAGTCGAGTCCTTTGTTCCACTTTTTGGCGGGCTTCTCCACAGAAGCCTCCAAAAGTGGTGCCACTCTGTCTGGGTACCACAGGGGGTTTGGGAGGGGGTCTAGGCACCCTGGACTGAGTTACCTTGGTAACTCAAGTCGCACTCTTGTGTGATTGGCCCAAGTGGTGAGCCGGCCAGCTCACCACTTAGCATGTTTGAGTGACAGCTAGGCTGAGTGAATGGGGGTTTTCTGCATAAAAGCACGGCTTTGGGGACTGGAACTTCAGAAGTCGCCACAGGACCTGAGAATCCGACGAGGCAGAAGCTGAGCCGACCTAACACGACGACACCACCGGTGGAGCCCTGCAGAAGCGACTCACCACTTCCCGACGACAGAGAAGATCTCCCGGCTGGAGAGGCTTCTTCCACTGACTGGTGGGCACAACCAGTTTACCTTCCTTTCTTCGCACCCCAGCCCGGTTTGTGGTCGAACTGCCCGTGCCAAGCACCCCGGCGGCCGGATAGCCACTCACCACTGAACCGCGAATCACCGGACCGCTCCTTGTACCTGAGAAACTCAGCTGCTGGTTTCTTCCCTGGCAGTGCAACGGACTCCTGTCTTCCTCCACGACGAGATCCTCTCTTCCCCCGGACGAAGCACCGACTTGCATCCGCTGCCAGGAACAACTGCCCCCCGCTGGAGCGTTCTCACCACTTAAGGTACCGTGTCTGCCAGACCTCCCTTTCTAAAGATTGCTACAAGGTAATAGTAACCCCTTAACCTTCTGGACTGGGCTGGCCGCCTTGACCCTCTAGCTGGTCCCTTTCTTTGGTCCAACTCCTTTTGAACCTTTACAAGACTTTTGTGCACTGCAACCGTGTGACCTTGGACACATTTCGTTGGATCCTTTGAAAGTGGATCCGGCCGCTTGAACTCTAACTTCACGGTTTTACTTAGCCTTTCCCTCTTGTATGTTCTGATAAAAGTGTTGGGATCTGCTTCAACTTGTTCTCTGCTCCTCTCCCTTTTTAAAACGAACTATTAGAGTGCCATCTACGTTAAGCGCTCACCGCTGTCTGAAAATAAGTGGGGATTTACTTAAGACTTGTCTAATATTTTTTTAAGGGAGTGTATATCTTTTAGTGACCATGTTTTTGAATTGCTTAGTATTAGTGCCTGTGTGTTTTTCTAGATGTGGTTTTAAATAAATAATGATATCTCTTTTACACCAAGCCCTGGTCAGTGTTTACTTGTTCTACTGTGTTCTCTTGACCTATTGTGAATACTCTGTATACTGCCTAACTCTTCTTGAGCGAAGTCTGACTGCTCAGCCACAGCTACCAAGTGAATCTGTGTGGTACAGACTGCTACCAAGTGGGCTTACTGCCAAACACCTGTAGTCCTAAATCTTTTGCAGTGGTCCCAGAGGGAACTGCACACCTTTCTGCCTAACACCATCATCCTGCAGAACCAAACCTTTCAGACCTGCATGCTTGCTGCCATGGAGGAGCATGCCAGGGCTTTGCATGGTCTGCCTCCCATATCACGCCCACCTTCTAAAATACCACCAGAGGGTGATGACAGCGATGACAGTTCTCCCACTGTAGCGTAGCCGTGCAGGCCATGAGCCCATGGAGGTTTTTTTTTTCTCAACATCCACGCATATGGGTGTTGGGGTGCACCCTGTACCTCGTCCCTCCTGGGTGCCCCCCCCCCCCCCGGTCCACACATGGCCATTTTTTTTTTTTTTACAGTGGGTTGCTTTGTGTGGCTCCCATAGGCATCCACTGTGTATTCCAGCTGGGCACATGCAGGCTTGTCCTGTCTTTGGGTTAGAAATGTGGGTTCCTGACACACACAACCCTCCTGCTTCCCATTTCCATGGGCTTGCAAAGGGTGCGACCAAGTAACAGTAACTTAGACAGTGACATTGGGCTCCCATAAATTGTGTGGACAGTCTGTAGTCAAAACTGTGTATACATCCCTAGTGGGGATTGTTGTTCAATTCTCCACTGCATGGTCGATTTATATATGGTTCTACATCCATGACTTTTTCCTTATATACAAGTACCTTCTTCATGTCTTAACAAGCCCGTCTACTTTGCAGATGCAGTAGTACCCTGACACATTTGCCTACCAGCAACACTCTGCAGTTGGAAGGGGTCGATGTGCTATCTTAGTCAGGTTGTGACACTTGCACTACTTACATTGTTTACTGTCATATATTGCCACTGTTTGATCCTGTACTGATGTGTTGTCTTGCTGGTAAGTATTTGTTCATGTGTGTTGTTTTTTATTCATTACTGAGAGCAAATTGTCTGTGGCCTGTTTCCATTTGTGACAGTGCACTTTGTGACACTTGTGTCATGTGTTGTGCATTCATTTGGTTGCTTTCACATTGCATGCCATGCCATGGTGTGTTGGGTAGCTGAGATGGGGAGGGGTTGGGTGACAATGCACTATTTTGATGTGATATTTTGCAAGGGGGTAGTCCTTCATGCTACATGAATGTGTGGCTTTTTCTGACACAGCATTGGGTGTCTTTAAGTAGTTCGGGATGCACAGAATGTAGCACTTCCAGGTGAACAATCTCTGGCTGGTATGGTTGTCAGTTTTTTTTTTTAAACTTTATTTTTGGTATTTACACAAAACAAAAATGTACCATTGCAAACATGGAAGTAACCTGTGCTTCTCCCTCCTGCTTCCCCCCTCTCACCCTCTCCCTCCGCCTGGGTTACACCCAAGCCTGAGTCAGTAGTAGTCCGTGGTTAAGTGCGACATTCGTGTTGGGACATGAGTCCGTGGGGCTCCGCTGAGGTTCTGGGGTCGCACCTCGAGAGGTGTCATTATCTTCGGTGGACAGCAAGTAAGCGATATATGGGCCCCATATGTCTGGTGGTCGAGCGTATAGGGGTAATAGTTTGATGAAATTCGTTTGCGTCTTAAAAATAGGAGATGTCTTTCAGCTACTGCTGTGTGGTCGGTGTGGGCCCCTTTCCCCACGTCATTGCAATTCTTCTACGTGCCAGTAGTAGCAGCAGTCCTCCTAGTTTGCGAGTTGCAGGGGGAAAGTGTTTGGTAAATCCCAATAGGGTAATCTTGGGGTCGGGTACAATGGGTGTGTCTACTTTTGCGGCCGTCTTTTCTAGTATTGCTCCCCTAAAACGCTGCACTGTTGGGCATGCCCATGCGAGGTGGAGAACGTCTGCCAAAGGTGCACGGAAGCGGCCGCATTGTTGGGGGGGTCGCGGGTTGGTAGTGGTGGATTCTAGCAGGGGTGTGTATGCCTGGTGAACGTATTTTAGGTGGATTAGTTTATATCTGGTGTTTAGTGATACCTTTTGGGTCTGTGCCAGGATATAGTCCCAATCTTCATCTGGAATTGAGGTCCGGAGGGCTCTTTACCATCTCACTTTTGATGTTGTCGAGTTTGGGACTGTGGCTGTTAGTAGGGACTTGTATAGCATCGAAACCAGCCTACCCTCCCCTTGTGATTGGATGACCCCGTGGAGTAGTTGCCACGTCGTGGGTTGTTGTGGAAACGTGGGCAGTAAGGTTTGTAGGGCGCCTCTGAGGCGAAAGTAGATAAATGTATCTAGGGCAGTGGAAGCTCCGCAGGTTTTGGCTTGTTGGGGGGTGAGGAAGTGTCCTTCGATGAAGAAGTCGCTTAAAGTTTTGAATTTTAGCTTGTCAGCCCAATTCAGGTAGACTTTTTCTGCGGTTAGTGGGACTCCGGGAATGAATTTTACCGGTAGTAGGGGGGAGAACTTGGTCTGAATCTTGCATTTCAGCGCTATTTTTTTCCATATTGCTATGGTGGAGAGATATGGATTTAGGGTTTGATGTGGGATATTTGTCAGGCCTAAAACAGCTGCTCCAAGCAGATTAGGAGTGCTTCCACTGCACTCTAGTTGAACATGGGGATGGATGAATTGTGTGACGTACCAGTGGCCCAGGAATTGGGCTTGAGCTGCCTAGTAGTAGCGCTCCACATCGGGGAGTGCCATGCCTCCTTTGTTTGCTGGTTTGCCCGCCCAGAGAAGTTCCAGGATTATGCTGCTGATACGTTGTAGCTGTTTTTGGGGGACTAGTAGCGGGAGATTTACGAATAAGTACAGAAGTTTGGGGAGTATCACCATTTTTACCAATGACACCCGGCCCCATAGGGTAAGTGGTAGTGATTTCCATCTGTCCACTTTCCCCTGCAGTGATTGTATAACTTTACCATAGTTGTCTTGAAACAATGTCTGGTGGTCTCTGGCCAGCTGAATCCCTAGGTAGCGCACATTTGTGTATTCCAATTGAAAGCCATAGTCGTCTTGAAATTCTTGGGTCTCTGGGGTGAGTGGGAATACCACTGACGTACTGTGGTTTATTTTTAGGCCTGAGAAGTTGCCGAATTGTATTATATCACAAATTACCGGATTCAAGTTTATTGACGGATCTCGTATGTAAAGGCAATATCATCTGCGTACAGGGAGATTATTAATTTATGGGGACCGAAGGACAGGCCTCTCTGAATAGGTCTAGCCCGAAGATCTAAGGCAAGGGGCTCCATCACCAGTACAAAGAGCAGGGCGGCGAGTGGGCACCCCTGTCTTGTTCCTCTCTAGAGGTTGATTGCCGTCGATCTGGTTTTCCCTAGAATTATATGGGAGTGGGGTTGATTATACAATAGGGCTGTTAGTTGGAGGAATCTCTTCCCAAGACAGATTCTCTGAAGGATTTCAAAGAGGAATGGCTATTCAATGGAACCGAATGCCTTTTTGGCATCCAAGAGGACCGCCACCGCTTGAAGCGAGGGGTCCAACGCATCCATGACCCCGAACATGCGTCTTATGCCGAACGTGGTATTGCGGCCTGGCACAAATCCTGCTTGTTCCGCTAGTACCGACGCGGGCATAAGGGGGATAAGCCTGGATGCTAGGATCTTGGCTAGTATTTTGTCATCTAAATTAATCAGTGATATTGGTCTGTAAGAGCTGCATTCTTCAAGGGGCTTATTGGCTTTGTGAAGTAGTATCATGTTGGACTCTCGGAGGGTTGGGGGTAGTGATCCGGATTCAAGTGCCTCCTCGTATACCTGTTGTAGGAATGGGGCGAGAATGGGAGCATACGCTTTGTAGAACTCGCATATCAGCCCGTCGGGGCTAGAGCCTTGGTGCCTGGTAGGTCTTTAATGGCCTGGAGAATTTCTTCTGTCGTGATTGGTGCATTTAGGGGTTCTCTTAGCGTGGCATCTACCCAGCATAATTCTATATCTGCCAAGTAGCGGGACATGTCTACCTGGGTAGCATTGAATTTGGTGCTGTGTAGGTTTTGGTAGAAAATACTAAAGGTTTCAGCTATGTCTTTATCGGTGTGTACTAGGGTGCCTTGGGGGTTTCGGATTTGTTCGATCTATGTGGGCTTGCTGTCCGCCGCTATCAGCCTCGCTAGGAGGGCGCCTGGTTTCTGCCGTCCTCCATATTGGCGGACGCGATGGCCGTGCGATAAGAATTTTAGTTCTCTGTCTGCTGCTGCTCTGAACTTGTTCAGTTCCGTCTTCAATGACGCCACAACCTGTGGTTCCGGTGACGTTTCATGTAATTGTCCGAGCTCAATTGTTCAAGCTCTTTTAGGCGGGTCTCGCTTTGTGAAGTTCTCTTCTAATGAGCTTCAAGATGCCTTGTTCTTTGGTTAGACAGATCCCCTGACGTAGCATTTCGGGGATTCCCACAGGGTCCCGGCGGATGTCACTGAGCCCTGGTTGATTTCAAGGAACGTTACGATTTCTGTGCGGAGTTCATCTGCAAAAACCTGATCCTGTAGTGACCCGGGATTGAACCTCCAGTGTCTCCTCCCATCTGACGGACAGGGATCTGGGCAGTATTTAACTATTGGTCCATTGGGCCTGGCTGTGTGCGGACACTAGGATGTAGTCCAGTTGGGAGCTAGTTTGGTGGACCCAGGAGTGAAATGAGTAGTCTCGGGACTCTCCATGTTGGCGTCTCCAGATGTCCACGAGGTCGTACGCTCTACAGATTTCAAGAACTTGGAGAGCAGCTTTGGAGGCAGTGGGAGAGGTCGAGTGTGATCTGTCTTTCCGAGGGTCGAGTGTGGTGTTCATGTCGCCTGCCCATATGATTGTTGCGGATCCGGATTCTTCTAGGTGTGTCATAACCCAGTCAAAGTTATTGTTTCCGTCCATGTTCGGACCTTAGGAGTTTATAATGATAAATTCTGTGTTGTCCCGAATACCATGTACCAGGAGTGACCTCCCTCCATCATCCCTTTTGATTGAGAGCAGTTTGAACTTCAGAGTTCTGTTTATGAGGATTGCCACTCCCCTGGTGTATGTGGAACAAGACGCAAAGTACCTGTGGCAGCCCCAGTCACGGGCCCATCGATTCTCCGTTCCGGGAAGAAGAAGAGTTTCCTGAACCAGGGCGATGTCCACTTTGTGTCTCCTGAGGTATTGTGCGTCTCCTGAGGTATTGTGTCATTTTTCTTGTTTTAATCGGGTTATTGCCCCCTCTAATGTTCCACGTGGCTAGCTTGAATGTTCTGGATAGTTGAATTTTGGATCTGTGTTGGGTTAGTCCGTTGATTCAGCATGTCCTGTGGTGTCCCATTTATGTTTCTGCGATCTCGTTATCTCAGCTAAGAGCAGGCTTCAGGGTTTCCGTTTGGTGTCTCCAGGTCGGTGGCGGGGGAGGTTCGGGCCCCAGGCAAGCACACTTCCATAACATTAAACCGTTTCGCTCCCGATCATGGGCAACCCGCAACTCGCCCATCAGCTTTCCCCTCCCAGAGTTCCCCAACATAACTTAGCTGCGCTGGGGCGCTAGGGAACTTCCAAGGTCCAGCGCACCTCAGATGCTAGTGTGGGTTTCGGAATCGGGGTGTCTATTTGAGCGGCGCAGGCCAGCCTGTTGATGTGTAAAGCTGGGCTTCACGGTGAATCTCCCTTCGCTCGCTCTCTCCTTTGTGGTTGTGGATTGTTGACATTTTGTCTGCACACCATCTTATCGAGAAATAGATTTGCCTCCACTGGAGTGTTGAAAAATTGTGACTTGCCGTCGTGTTGAATTCGTGATTTGGCAGGATATAGCATGGAATACTTCAGTTTATTGTCCTGCAGCCGGCGCTTCACCCCGGTGAATGTCCTGCGTAGCGCCTGGACCGCGGGGGAGAAGTCGGGAAAGAATTGGATGTTATCCCTGTCGTACTGCAGGTTTCCTTTCTCCCTTGCAAGGCGGAGGATTGTATTCCGGTCCTTCTAATTGAGCAGTTTTGCTACTATTGGGCGAGGAGCTACTCCTGGAACAGGTCGGCTGGTTGGTACCCTGTGAGCCCGCCCCACTACAAAAAGTTTGGACAGTGCGGGGTCTCCAAACAAGTCTCTGCAGAGGGTCTCGACAAAGTCTTCCATTTTCCTTGTGTTTTGCTGCTCTCTTACCCCAAGTATCCGGATCTTGTTCCGGCGTGATCGCCCTTCGAGATCTTCATTTTTAGCCACGACAGCTTTCATTTGGGTTTCCAATGTTGCCACCTTGGTAGACATGGAGGATACGTTATCTTCTACGTCAGAAATTCGTTGTTCGGCAGTGTCTAGCCTGTCCCCATGTTTGTCCAAATGGTGTTGAAGCTGATCGACTTTGGTGGACAGGGAGTCAAGCTTGCGGTCTATGTTGCCAATCCCCGCTTTTAATTCAAGAAGGATTTCTTTAATGTCTGTATTGTGAGCGTGCTCTTCGTCTCGGATAATGACCTCCTCAGGTTTCTCTTGCCTCTCGTTTGCTTTTGGGGTTTTTACTATGGCTCCAGCTTCAAACGTGAGCTTCCGCTGTGACTTGTCCGATTTCCCCACTTTGATCATTTGTTGTGCTTGATTTGAGTTTTGAGGTAATCACAGGCATCCTCCTTTTATCCACTGCTCTCCTGAGGGGATACTTAGTGAACCACGTAGCCCGCTGCTGCCGCGGGGTAACCCTGCAGGGGCTATCTGGTCTGGCAGTGTCTCCAACAAACTCCAAGTTTTGGTTAACACACCGTTGTTGCTCTGCTCTATCAAGACCAATGGGTGCGGCGCAGGTGCTGCCTCCTGTACCTTGCTCCCTCTGGAACTGCCCGAGGGGTGTGTGAGGGGGGGGTGCCCGATGCCCGGCTGCGGCTTTGTTATGCTGTGGGCTTTGCTAAGGACACTGGGCCTGCTCGTCCTTTATGCTGCTGAGAGTGTGGAGAGGGGGGAGGCCCGCCCGGGGCGTTGGATGCCGCTGCCGCCTGTTGGTATTGCTGTGTGGTGTGGCGGTGGCCTCCCTCTTGCTGGGCGGCCTCCTGGGTGGGTCCACAGCCCGGCTGCTCTAGGGCCCGCCGTGCACCGGGTAGCCGCCGGCGCTCTCTCTGGGGGGGCCGCCGGACCGGCTGCCTCGCTTTAGATGGTTTCTGTCCCACCACACAGCTGGGGCGGGGTTCCTTCACCCCGTGCCTCCTACCCGCCAAGCCACCGCGGGTGTTCCCAGGGTCCAGCGGCCCCCCGCGTCCCACCCAGGACGACCACCTCACCTCTGGGGAGCCGGATGGCCCCCTGACCCGCTGGAAGCAAGGCGCCTGTTATCAGCGCTGCAGCCGGCGACTGTCTCTGCAGGCGGGGCCGCCGATACTGGTCTCCTCCGCGGGTTGCTGTGCGGGTTGCCGCGCGGGCCGGAGACCGCCGGTTGCGCTTGTCGGGTGCGGACCCACGGGGTCGCCGCACCGATGTTCTGGGCTCCCGCTTGTGGTCTTGAGGGGGGGGGGGTCGCGGGTCTTGTGGCTGCCCCCCCGCGAATCGCCACCCAGTCTGCATCCGATGTTATATACGTCTGCGGCGCTGCGTTTGGATGCCGCCGTGGGACCCAGCTGGTCAGAGCCTTCTCCCCCTCCGTCACGGTCTCGGGCAGGCAGCTACAGACAGTCTCTCGACTTAGGTGGGGAGTCGGCTGGGGCGTCTCACGTCGGGATGGTTTTCCCACCTCTGGGGGGGTCTGATGGCCCCCGGGTCCGTGATCTTTGCAGGAATTATTGGTGCGCTGACGGAGCTCACACCAGAGCGACCAGCTTGGTCGCGCTCTAGCGCCCTCTATATGGTTGTGACAGTTGACTGTCCCTTTTGTCATCATCATTGTCAGCTGGTATGTGCCAGGCCTGTGTGCACTCCGCAGGGGTGGGATTTTAGGTGAAGCAATTTGCCACAAGCTGGGTACGGGCTGCCTCACCACGTGCCCTTTCACCTCCCATGCGCAGCGAACATGCATGTGGTTGGGCCCCGCCGGGTTGCAACGTTGTGCAGGACACATGCTGCCACTATGATCCTGCACACTACTGGGGGCACAAATAGCAGCTGCCCACCACAGCAGTCAAGGGAGCGAAAGCGTGACTTCAGCACTCCGAATGTGCGCTCCACTATGCCCCGGGTTGCTATATGTGCTGTGTTGTATCTTACCTCGGGTGGTGTGGTGGGTTTCCGAATTGGCGTCATCATGTAGGTGCTCAGAGGGTAGGCACTGTCCCCTGAGGAGGTCATAATGGTTGTCATTAGTGGGGTTTTGACATTTCTCAGTCTCTGACATGCATGCATGTGCAGAGGCATTTATACTCTCCAATTAGCCATGTGTCGCCATGCCGCCCAGCTTCCAGGTCCCGGCTTAGGGGTGACATTCTGAATATGAAACTATCATGGCTGGTTCCTGGATAGTTGGCATATACTGAGGTGATGATTCCCTTGGCATCACATACAACCTGCACGTTGATGGAATGCCAGTGCTTGCAGTTTTGACAGATGTGCTCAGTGGCCCTGGGAGGGCGTAGAGCCACATGGGTGCAATCAATGGCACCTAGCACTTTGGGTAAGTGTGCCACCCCGTAAAAGTCCTGGACGACAGCCTGCCTTTCTGCAGGTGTTCTGGGCATGTATATGTGCCTGCGGATTGAGGGGCGTGCAGTCATGATGGCCAACACCTGGTGTAGGCAGCGTGACTGTGTGGCCTGTGAGACAGCCCTGACTATGGCATCTGTCCGCTGAAATGACCCAGTAGCCAAGAAGTGCAGTACATTGAGCACCTTTTCCAAGGGGCTCAGTGCTTGGGAGCACAGGGTGGGTGATGTGAGGTCATCCTCCCACTCCCTGACCAGTTCTAGGATTATTAGTGGTGGAAACCTGTACCTCCCATACACCTGGTCATCAGGCAGCCCAAAAAGCTGGTCCTGGGTAAAAAAAATTGCGGGGCAGGGCTATCCTCCTCCTGTGGTGTCCCACGACCACTGCTGCGAGGAACGGTATATTCATCGTAGCGTATGAGCTTGTTTGTTGTTTGCGCGCAATTTTATGCTTTGCGGGGCCACTTACGCCTGCTTCCTGCTGGCGTACGTGTTTCCGGATTAGCGCGTCTTTTTTGGCACATGGCTTTCCCCTGTTTGATTCCATGAATACGTGTTGTTAGCGTGCGTGTGGGCGTTGCGAGCATTTACCTCCTGTACTTCCCCCGAAACGCCCACATTTTCACGCGTTGTTCCCCATTCCACGTGTTGTGCCCCGTGCTCCGCCCACTTTTCTTGTGTGCGCTACACGATGTGCGCTTTCCCTGTGCACATCGCGCATGCCGTTTAGTGACGTGTGCGCCTGCAAGCACCACCCACGGATTTGGCGCACATCCCAGGTTTCACAAGCGCAGCGCATTCCATGAATCGATGAACGGCTGCATGCGTGGCTTTTGCACGCATGTGCTGCGATTTTCATGCTTGCGCTCCCCTTTTCGGCGCACATTTATTCCATGAATTACCCTGTAAATATTTTGGAAGTGAAGAGGACTTAGAAAATTCAGTAATTTTAGAGAACATCTAAGAAATACATACAAAAAAGAAATGGCAAAGTTTAAAAGTACATCTGCTGAAGTACCAAACCAAGTATGTGTGTGTTGTCACAGAACCATTTATAAAAAGCACAAAAATTGTAGATAGGACTTACAAAATAGAAGACAATGAGGAATCTCAATGGTTCCAATTGTCTCTATATCTTATAACAAAACAAATACAAAATATGTGACCCCTGAATACTTTGCACATACTGCAATACAAAGCTGGATAATAACCAAATGTCTTCACATGCCGTCACTAGTAACATGGAAACATTCCCACTTCCAAAACCTCTCCAACAGCTTAATTTGTATTGAGAGCATTATAATCCAAACAGTACACCCATTTCAAGCTATAATACAACTTCAACACAAAACAGCCAAATTGCCTCATTCTGAATTACTAAAAAGCATTTGTGGAAAAGTAGTATATTTGCTGTTAGATCTTAATGAAAATATTAGAAACTCTAGGAGTACAATGGCCAATAGATCAATCTTTGATTATCCTAGTTAATGGTGTACCAACAAAAGACAAAAGAAATTGGCACCAACTAGTAGACGTAAACAAAGTTAGAAAAGCCCTACAATATCTTAAAGAAAACAATGATTACTACAAAGATATAAACATTGAACAGACCTTAAGGTAAATCACACAAACAATTCCGGATTCGTCACCAACTGGCCAATTTGAACTTGTAGATCCTATTACAGCATCCAATATTTGAGACCAGTATACAATTCACCCACTACACTTGAAAGACACCATAGACAATGCATTAGAAACAAATCAAATGTGTCAAGCCAAAGGATCTCCAATCAGGATATGGGAGAAAAATGTAGAAGAACATGCCTTTCCTCTACTCTTTCCACAGGAAAAGCGGGAAGATATGATGATAGATCCACACAAATAACAGCATCAGAATACCGCTCTTACAAATGTATTCTGAAGACCCGAGATTCAGACAAAATGTTGAATACATATTCCACCTCCTTTTCGAAAGTGAACTAGCAATTCCATGTTACGGAGTTGCACACACATTGAAAACAGGCTCCAATTTTTTAAACATGTCCGCTACCCAACTACTTCAAAAGATAAAAGACAAAGATGACGTTTTGCAGTCAAGTATCACAAATCTCTTGGCAAACATGCATGGTACAAAACAATACTGGGTCCCACGTCATGCTTATGTACAGTGTATGCTAAGGAACCTCGGCCCACCCACATGGTTTGTTACTTTAAGTGGTGCAGAATATGCATAGGATGACTTGCACAACTTCTTATGCATGTGAAGGGGGAAAGGGAAAAGTGCGTGGGGGAAGGGAAGGGGGAAAGTGCAGTACATGGGATAGTAGAATATATAAGGTAAATAAAACGGCCAGCTGGTGGCAAGTGCAAGGTAAGTGCAGACATAAATGCTGGTAGGGGGACTGTAGGGATACAGAAAACAGTCCCCAGGTGCAGGGATTGCCAGGGAGGTAGTGCAGGTAGGCAACTGGCGGGGCCCGGGCCCAAGATCAGAAAGGGTGGCCAGGTAACCAGTGCAGTTTCTGTCAGGAATTCAGTAGGGGAGAGGGGGAGAGAAAGCAGAAGCAAAGAGGACGTTTTTGAGGTGATTTCCAGAACCGAAGATGGTTCTCCTCAAGTTTCAGGGAGGCATGAAGGCTGTTCCAGAGGGAGAAGAGAGATCAACTACCAACTCATTGCTTGGAGAGGGAGTTGGAGGCGGATGAGCGAAGAGCTTGAGAAGGGAGATATTTAGGAAGAGAGTTGTTGGTATTGCGGCCCCAGAAGGCCTTGTGGGCAATGCAGAGGGTTTTGAACTTAATCCTTGCAGCCACTCAGAGCCAGTGCAGAGATTTCAGTCCTGAGGAGATACGATCCCTGGGCTTGAGGCCAAGGACAAGTCTCGCAGTCCTGTTCTGGATAAGTTGCAGAGGGCGGAGAGTAGAGGCAGGCAGATTTAGATAGAGGCTATTACAATAGTCCAGCCTAAAGAGAACCAGGGCTCTGGAGATAAGTGAGCTTCTGGGGGAACACCAGGTGAACTCTGCTCTCTTGACCCTGTAAATGTATAAAGCTACTTTACTTTCACCACCTCTTTATTGCCATGCTGCACTTCATCTGTAACAAAACCATTCCTCCCCTCAGAAAAGTGGAACATTTCTTTTGGAGAAAAGAATATCAATCCAGAGGAGCACCACACATCCACATGCTTTTGTGGATAAAAGATGCTCCTAAATTTGGCCACGACAGTGATGCCACTGTTTTGCAGTTTATTCACAAATACAGAACCTGCGACATTGGTTCAGAAACCACACATACTGAGCTAAATACACACATTTTAAGCTTCCAAAAACAAAAGTGCGGCAAATACTGTCAAAGCAGATATAAAAACAAAGGTAAACACTACACCAAATGCCGCTTTGGTTTCCCTAGACAAGTTTCAGCAAAAGGACAAGTAACCAGCTTCATGTCTTCTGTTAGACAGTGTGAAAGGCAAATTGCCTAAAAACACATACAGCATTAAAAGAAATGAAGCTTCAAAGTACATCAATTAATACAATGCAATCATTGCCCTCTTGTGAAATGCAAACAGATATACAATATATTGCAGGCACTTTCACTGCTGTTGCAAGATATGTCACAGCCTACCTAACCAAAGCTGAGAAAACAGAGCTAATGACCTCTGGGATGACATATCATCTGACAAAACACTAACCAAAATGTTTTACCTTTGGCATAAAAATTCTCTCCCATAGAGAATGTGGATGCTACAAAACTGCAGACCGTTTAAAAGTTTAACGGGCACAGCCTTATATGACAAATCTGAACACAGTCTGGCCAAGCCTTGGTCCAGCCGCATCCAGAAAAATGCTGAAATCCTACCAAGACATAGCCAAAAATGATCCCAAAAGTGAGGACATTTTTAAAAACAATGTATTAGACACATACTACCCAAACAGACATACTGCTTTGGAAAACATGTGCCTGTACCACATAGCCCAAAATGTATCCTACAAAAATAATGTGAAACCAGATGAAACATGTGGAAAATACGTGGTCTCGGCTTGTGAAGGGAGCCTCGTCAAACTTACCAAACCCAGCCTAATTAATCATATGAAGTTATCATTTAAAACTCCTCAACATAGAGAGCTTTAGTACATGGCCCTACTGCAACTTTTTAAACCATGGAGAAAAGAAGAGGATTTATTAGGCAACCATGACTCATTTGAAGCTGCATTCAATGCAAAATGAAGGCAGTATAACAAATGTCAATTTCAAGCAATACAAAAACATGTTGGACTATGAACGCCAACACGAGGAAGAAGTTCAAGCACAACTAAATGAAGACACTCCTGAGAGCAGTCAACTTTCTGTTACAGGAACCGAAGAACCACTTGGAGAGCCACTCCTAGTAAATGAAGCAGAATTAGCCATGAATAAAGTAGAGAACACCATGTATCAATATGAGCAATCAGAAGAAAACTCAGCAGTGCTGAAATCACAGCTAAATTATGAGCAACATAGCATTTTCCTAGAAGTGACTGAAGAAATTGAACATGGTATTAAGCATAAAAGAAAAACTTGTAGCTGTCAAAATTATAAACCTCTACTCCTGTAAGTGGTGAAGCTGGTTCTGGAAAAACATTAATAAAAATCATCAGAAAATTCATACAAAATTTAAGAAACAACAACCTTTCAGCTGTTAGAACGGCCCCACAGGTTTAGCTGCCTGCAACATAGGAGGTGTTACTTTACACTGACTACTGCTCCTTCCAGTAGAACACCAAAACAAATTAGAGTACTACAGACTATCAACAGAAGCTGCTACTAAAGTATGCAGAATTCTGAACCAAATGAAAATGCTCCTAATAGATGAGGTAAGCATGGTTTCCAACCTAGTATTGGCTTTAATTCACCTCAGATTACAAGAAGTCCTTAAAACGAACTACGAAGAACTATTTGGAGGAAAACACATTCTTGTTTTTGGAGATCTCCTACAATTAACACCAGTGAAAGGTAAACCTATTTTTAAAACCTTAGGACACAAGCAGTGCTGCAACACGCTTGGCAGCATAGGAAATGTAAATCTCTGGCAATATTTCCAATACAGAGAACTAACTCAAAACACGTGTCAGCCTGCAGACCTCACCTATGCTAACATTTTAAAAAGCATTAAGACTGGTCTTCTTTCTAAAGATGCACAATCTATTTCCAATAGTAGACTCATTCATGACCTATATGGGCATGACACATCTGCTCCCGATGTCATGGAACAATTAGCACAAATAAATATAAAATGTATGTCCTTAATGCCAACCCTGGCAAGGTGTATGCAATTCAATGAGACGTTAAAAAAAGAACTGCACCCAATAGTGCATATTACTGCCACAGACAAACTGGAAGTGCACGGCATGACACTCCCTAGGTGTCAACCAGCAGCAGAACGACAAAATAGCTTAGACAAATGTATCTCTTAACACAGCTGGATTGGAGAAAGAGTTAATGTTGTGTTTAAACTGCAGAGTAATTCTGAAACATAACCTTGATGTAGAGCAAGGTTTAGTCAATGGAGCAATTGATACAGTTGTTGGCTTCCAGACATATCCACATGACAACATTCAGTTTGTCAACATTCACTTTGACAAACTTTCAGAAGTTAAAAGGATAGGACACTCAACAGATGCTCAACAGAACGATTCCTTCTTTTCAAACACATGGATGTAAATTTCACATATTTCAATATTCACAAATCACAAAGGTCTAACCCTAGATCAGTCAGTGATTGACACTGGCAGCACAGTCTTTAAAGTAGGTATGAGTTATGTAGCACTTCACGTCTACGTACACTTGAAGGACAAGTTCTAATCAATTTTGATGCAAACAAAGTCAAGGCTGACATTTCTTGCATCCTAGAGTACAACAGACTATGTGCACTCTACACACCCCATCTCGATATGTACCCGGTTCCTGAAAAAGGTAACATTTTTCAAAGAAAATTAATGTAAACAAATTAATAAGATCTCCCAACAATACCACCAAACAACTGCTACTCCATCAAGTAGTACAACCACAAAACTATCTAGTGCAAACGCAAGTACACATCCATCAGCAGATAAAGAGAAATACTTCTTCTAAAAAAACAAGTGGAGGTCCAGCAAATGAGACACAGACAGAACTCTCCGGTCCATTTAAATTTTCCAACACAACTGGTGTAAATTGCTATGCAAAGGTAGCAATCAATCTTCTGTTCCAAATGCCACCAATTGCTCAAAACATTTACTTGAACAGCTCAGACCAGTTGTGTTTACAAATGCTCATCCTTCATAGAAATGCCACAAATAATCCTAACACTTAGTGTAGAAACAAAGAGAAGGGGGTCCTCAGATAGAACCCTCCTGTCCAATGTACACTATCCAATACTGTCAAACACAGTTTATAATTCAATTTAGCATTGTGTAAGTCAAAATGTTCTCTAAAGAATTACAATACAACATATTACCAGTGTTTTAGTAAAAAAATACACAATTTTAATAACATAAGATGTGCACCTCAAATATGATTTAAATATATTTAATAGCTAATGCTGACAAATCCCATTTCTTAAAACTGGTGTGCACCAATAACCCCTGCTAACACTTACAGTGTCTCATGAATAAGGCAAGAATTGGACTACTGTGCAGGAATGGTAAAATTCACCATAAACACACAGGAAGATCCACAATAGGTTCTATTGTACTTACTGCAAGTACTGGAAACCAAAAACATACCTATTAATGAAATCTTCCCGATTTCACACACGTGGAAACATACATGCACTATCGGCAACCATGTTGCACAAAAGCACATCCCTAATGAACGATTTGTGTAGGTATCTATACCGAAATGTGAATCATTCCATCAGCTGGTGCAAAATGCAATTCATGCCATATTATGCACGGTTTGCAATTCAGACAATCGTTCCACCTTACACATTAACTCACATAGCCAATATGTAATACTAATGCTTTTAAGGTACAACACAGATGGTACCAAAAACAGCAGCAAGCTTACTAGATTCACACATGGGAAAGTATCTCTTGGCAAGAGAACCTTCACAACAGTAGGCATAATCTACCACACTGTTACAACCAATGCAGGTTACTATACTGCATACATTAAAAACTATGTAGTTTATTTGAATGCAACACTTCCATTACTCTAAAACAGAGATGACCACCAAGTCTAACAAATGCCTACTTAATATTCCTTAAACCTACATTTTGTCACTGACCTGTGAAACTATCACGTTAGTGCACTTTAGACATTCCCGTAAGTACTGCACACTTCAAACATGCTGTGAAAGTTAAATTCACATAAATGTAGTTCATTTTTTTAATGCTGTATAGATTTTTTTCCAATGATTATGCAAATAGAAACAACAACTGTGCACAGCACACAGTAATATTGTTTAAAACATAGTACTTAGAATGTACTGATTATGAGGGTCTACAAAGTGTAGTCACTGACCTGTAGAACTATACCCAGTTAGAATACTCCAACTGGTATCTAACTGCATCCATAGCACTGCAATGTTACTTTTGAATATCAAGACAGTTCGAATACAACAACAGGCATCAAATTGCTTCAAAAAATACCCTTCAGAACTATAAAACTATCAACAGTTATAATACACCAACAGGTATCTAACTGCATCTATAGTACTGCAATGCTCCTTTTGAAATAGAAAACAGTTTCAATATGCCAACAGATATCTAAGTACTTCAAAAATTCCTTTAAAACAAAAAAAAGAGTCCACCAGCACTTTTGAAAAGCAAAACACTTACAATACACCAACAGGTATCGAAGTACTTCAAAAATACCCATCATTTCACTTCATTGCAAATACAGCATTACGATTCTTCCTATTGCAACACTGCTTGTAACAACAAATACACTTGTTTGATCACCTTAAACATGCCTTAAAGTACTGCACACTTCGAACATACTGTGACACGTAACGTCAAATAAATGTAGTAGGTTTTTTAAAATCCTGTTTGGATTTCTTTTCCTAATGATTATGCAAACAAAAACAGCAACTGTGCAAAACGCACAGTAATGTTGTTTCAAACATTCTACTTACAATGTACTGATTATGAGGGTCTAAAAAGTACATGAATATGTGAGATTGTATGCAATGCGACATTATGAACTATCCTACCTTACTTATTATGCTGTTTCTTTTCACAGAAAAAGAAGCAAAGATTTCTCCTGCATAACCACATACAACAAACTCAACCTGTACGCCCAATGATACAGCAATCATAAGTACCATTTGCCCTTCAATTGGATTGTGTCACCATGTTAAAAATACTATACACTGCCCACAATAGGTATAATTACTATACACATATTATTATAATGGTTGTTTCCAATGGGCGGATTACATTTCTGTACACATTATTACAATGGTTGTGGCCAGATTCTTGGGTGCATGTGTGTATTATGCTGTGGAGGTTGTGGCCAGTGCCTAGATTCTTGGGTACATGGACTACGGCCCCATTACCCCCTGGGTGCCCCAAACGTGTTCCTACCCACAGTCTTCTCTAGTTGCACCTGCACACACAGCACATAAGTTAGACTTTGCAGCCGTCAATGATGTCCCCACCTCCAGGGATGCCCATTCCCTTATCAGTCCTGCAACTGGTAGACACGCTCCTCTTGGCAGCGTTGAATCTGCACGTTTTACGGCACCTCCTTGATCAACGCTATTTTGCCCACCATTGTATTTGTCGTTTTGGATATCCACAACCTCATTACCCCTGTTCATGCCCCCCCCTTAATCCTCATATTCCCCCCCAGTGGATTTCTGGCAGGTCATACAATTGCCTGTGAATTCAGCCACTAATTCATAAAGCTTGGGCATGGACCAACTTTCATTTAGCTCTGCGGCCACGTGTTCTTTTGACACATGGGCCAGATAGTGTAACTGCTTTAATGCTACATTAGGAACAAGTTACTTACCTGTAACTGTTGTTCTCCAGCATGGGTCTGGCATGGATTCACATGCTCATGAATATTCCCCGTCGTCAGGCCCGGAATCCTCGGTATAGAAATAATCAGTATCAGTTTCGTTTCTGATCCGTCTTTCTCAGTAGAAACCAATCACTGGTCTCTGGGTCATACTGCCCCCAGCCAATGACTGTCCTCTCCCTAAGCCCCACCCCTGGCAGCCATCCTCAAATTTGGTAGCACGTGAAGTGGCAGTATGACCAAGTGAAGAGCCGCAGAGGGGTAGGCGGGAGGGTTCGCATGCGAATCCATGCCAGACCCATGCTGGAGAACAACAGTTACAGGTAAGTAACTTGTTCCTTCTCCAGCATGGGGTCTGGCATGGATTCACATGCTCATGAATATAAGAATACATAGTAGTATACACATGCACAACCACGGGAGGTGGCAAAAGGCTCAATATCAAGCAATACAACAACTCAACATTAAGCAACTCTTACCTCCTCACCAGGCTCACCTTAGGCGAACAGGTTGCGCAGCACTGCCTGGTCGACTCTGGACTCCTCCCTGGAATCCCGGTTGACGAAGTAGAATCTCGTGAAGGTGTGCGTCGACCTCCACGTAGCAGCCCTGCAGATGTCGAGCAGGGGCACACCAGACAGGAACACCGTAGTAGCAGCGATCGCTCTGGTCGAATGGGCTCTCGGACGGCCGGGCAGCGGTCGGTTTGCCAACCGGTGACAGTGCATGATGCAGTCGGAGAGCCATCTGGAAATGGAAGTCTTCGAGAGAGCCTTCCCTTGATTCACAGGTCCAAAGTTCACAAACAGCTGTGATGTCTTCCGGAAACTCTTTGTGCGGTCCACGTAGAACTTCAGCGCTCTAGCTACATCTAGCGAGTGCAGAGTCCTCTCAGCCGGCGACGAAGGTGACGGGAAGAAAACTGGCAACACCAACGGCTCGTTGAGGTGGAAGTCCGATGGCACCTTGGGCATGAAGGAGGGGGTGCGTCCTCAGCACCACCCTCGTGTCGTGAAAAGTCAAGTATGGAGGCTTGCAAGACAGGGCCTGGATCTCTCCCACTCGTCATGCAGAGGTGATGGCCACGAGGAATGCTGTCTTCCACGACAGAAACTTCAACGGCACTGAATGCATAGGCTCGAATGGGGCCCCCATGAGCCTAGTTAGTACCACGTTGAGCTCCCACGCCCGGGCAGGGGCCTTCACCGGCAGGAATGATCGGAACAGTCCTTTCATAAATTCCTTCACCAGACAATGAGACCACAAGGACGCCCGTCCTGTAGTTCTGGTGTAACGTGAGACGGCAGCCAGATGTACCTTGATGGAAGCGTGAGATGGGCCAGCCTTGGCCAAAGACAGTAGGTATGGCAATACTTGAGGGACCGTAATCCGCAGAGGGTTAATCTTCTGTGCCCGGCACCAGACAGAGAACCTCTTCCATTTGTGTCCGTAGCACTTGAGAGTTGAGGATGCCCTGGCCTTTGCAAGAACTTCTCTGCAGTCGGCCGGGATGTCGTATCCTCCAAACTCTAGTGCTGCAGGAGCCAGGCCTGCAAGTTCGGCGACTCTGGTTCGTGATGAAGAATGGCGCCTCCTTCTCTGGAGAGAAGATCCGTGTCCGTAGGCAGCTTGACTGGTGTGGACGCTGACAAGTCCAGAAGGTCCGGGAACCAGATCTGCCTCGGCCACGCCGGTGCGACGAGGATCATCCTGCACCGGGACCTCTTCAGCAGGTTGACGAGCCGGAGTAGCAACGGCAACTGCGGGAATGCATAAAGGAACAGGCCGTCCCAGGGGAACGAGAAAGCATCGCCCATGCTTCTCGGTTGGGGAAACCTGCTGGCGAACCTCCGCCACTTGGAGTTCGCCGCCGTCGCAAAGAGATCGATCTGGGGTTCGCCCCATCGTCGGAAGAGTCGGTCCACTTGATCCTGGTGGAGTTCCCACTTGTGGCACGAGCGCAGCTCCCTGCTGAGTGAGTCGGCGATGGTGTTTTTTATCCCTGCCAGATGAAAGAGTACCAGAAACATCCCTTGGGTGATGGCCCAATGCCACAGATCCTGGGCTTCCTTGGACAGGGCAGGGGATCTGGTTCCGCCCTGCTTCTGAATGTAAAACATTGTGGTGGTGTTGTCGGTGAAGATCCTCACCACCTTGCCCTTGAGGGACGGAAGGAAGGACCCGAGGGCCCAGAACACTGCGCGGAGCTCCAAGATGTTGATGTGGAGAGTCTTCTCCTCCGAGCACCAAAGGCCTCTCGCGTGGAGGCCCCCGGTGTGCGCTCCCCAACCTTCCAGGGAGGCATCCGTCGTCACCGTCACCTGGTGGGCCGGGGCTAGGAAGCCTGTTCCCGCAGTCAGATGAGCGCGGACACCCCACCGTCGTATCGCCTGACCGAACGTTTCATCGAGTGAGATCCTGTCCTCGAAGCTGCCCGTCGTCTGGATCCAGTGGGCATCGAGGAATTCTTGCAAGGGCCGCATCCGAAGTCTGCAATGGGGCACCAGATAAATGCAGGAGGACATCATTCCGAGGAAGGAGTTGATAGACCTCACTCTGGCCACGTCCGTGGCCAGTAGACGTTGCACCTTTCCTAGGATGGTCCTTATCCTTTCCTCCGACGGTGAGGCCCGCCGCGCCACTGTGTCGAGCTGTGCTCCCAGAAACGGGGCGACTTGCGACGGGACCAGGTGGAATTTTGGAAAGTTGATGGAGAACCCCAGGTCCGTGAGCAGCTGGACGGACTTCGCAGTGTGATCCACGGCGAGCTCCCTTGTCCTTGCCCGTATGAGCCAGTCGTCCAGGTAGGGGTAGACGTGGATCCCCTGCAGGCGCAGCCGCGCCACCACCGGTGCTAGGCACTTGGTGAACACCCTGGGTGCCGATTTTAATCCGAATGGGAGGGCCTTGAACTGGTAGTGCCGTCCTTTGACCACGAACCTGAGGAACTTTGTGCCTCTTTAGAATAGGGATGTGGAAGTAAGCATCCTCCAAGTCCAACGACGACAGGAAATCGCCCTACTCCAGCTGTCCCAGCACGTGCTGGAGGGTGACCATCTGGAACTTCTGTGCCTTGATGTATTTGTTTAGTCGTCGCAGGTCCAGGATGGGACTCCATCCTCCTGTCTTCTTCCTCACAAGGAAGTATCTTGAGTAAACTCTGGAGCCCCGAAGCCTCTTCGGGACGAGCTTGATGGCACCTTTCCTGAGCATCGCCCGTACTTCCAACAGCAGTCGAGGGACGTGATTTTCCTTCCTGGCCACGGGAGGAATGCGGGGGCACCTCTTCTGGAACTCGAGGGCGTGCCCCAGGGCCAGGGCATCTAGCAATCAACGGTCGGTGGAGATGGACTCCCACACGCCGACGAACTTCGTCAGCCGGCCTCCCACCGGGGTGCTTCGGCGGGGGCCCGACCCGACAGACGGTTCAATCTTGCTTGGAGGCCGCTTTGCCTCCTTGACCACCTTAGCGACGACGGCGGGATCCACCTGACTTGCCGCCTCCCCTGTAGGCCTCCTGCGACGAAGACCTTGCCACTTGACGGTAAGAAGAGGAGCTACTGCTGGCTCCCTTGGAGGCACCCTGTCTGCCTCTGGAGCTCCGAAAGGACGGCCGTCGCTGTTGGAGCACCCCCAGTGCAAGGGCCATCTCCGTGTCCGTCTTGATCGCCTGAAGGGATTCATCAACCGCCTTGCCAAAAAGGTTGTTCCCATCGAAGGGCATGTCCAAAACCTTGGTCTGAACGTCCTGGTGGAAATCCGTCGCCCTGAGCCATCCTTGTCGTCTCAGGCAAACGCCGTTGCCCAACTGACGGAAACCGGTGTCGGCGATATCCGTAGCCACCGTAATGGCGTGGTCCGAGGCAATCTCACCTTCCTGCAAGATTTCCAGGGCCTCAGCCCTCTTGGCATCCGGAAGGAAGTCCAACAGAGGGGCGATCTTAAACCACAACTCCCTTTCGTAGCGGGCTTCGATGGCCAGGGCGTTGGCCGCCTTGGTGGTCGTCGCTGCAGATGAGATGACCCGTCGTCCCATCGCATCCAGTTTCCTACCCTCGCCACCCAGAGGTGAGGTTGATGTCGAGGCCGATGCCCCACCCGCTTTCTTCTTGGCCGCCACCGAAACGACCGATTCCGGGGTAGGTTGCGCCCTAAGGTACAAGGGGGCAGCGTCGGGGACCCGGTACTTCTCGTATCGGTCCCTCTCCGCAGGAGCCGTGGCAGGGTTCTTGAGGAGGGCGAGCCCCTCATCCCAGATGTCATCAAGAAGCAGTACGGCGAGGACCGTCTTCCTTTTAGCCTCGCGCCGCTGGTAAAGGAACTCCTTTTCCTCGGGGCAGAGCTGGAAGAGCTCGGATGCCCTGGAGATCATTGCATGGAAGGATCCAATCTCGTTGGGCGGGGACGCCCAGGCAGGGGGGCGACGGGGGACACGTCCCGTCGTCGCCTCCGTCATCATCCGTACCTGTCGTAGTCGTGTCCATGCCTATATCATCCCCGTGGGTAGTGGACCGGGGGGAAGGCAGAGAAGGCCACAGAGGCAGAAGATGAGGCTTCCTCCTCTTAGGCGGGGGGCTCCCCGATGGTCTTGGCTCCGGATCCTCCGTCAGGTCTGGCTCAGGCTCCTCCGTCGGCAGAAGGGGCAACCTAGTCCTTATCTCCGAGCATAAGGACTGGATGGTTGACAAAATGGCCGCCGAGGTGTCCTGCGGCGCCGGAAACGACGGGCGCGAGGGCTCTTGAGGAGCCTTGTCTGCGTCACCGTCGCCCTTGTCGGGATCCCTCCCGATGGGCTGGGTCTCCTCCATGACTTGGATGAGCTCCTCTTCAGAGGTCGTGTCCATATCCGTGACGGCCAACACCCCCTCCCCACCTTTTTCAATGAGGACTTTGTGGGGGTCTTCTCGATGGGCCTGAAAGACGACTCCCTCTGCGGTGGCAGGGAGACTCTGGTACCTGAGGGCGCCTCCACTGGTGTAGCCAGAACAGGCTGAGCCAGGGACGCGGCGACATCCTCAATCGAGGTCCTAGCAGGGTGAATCACGGCCAACGTCACCTTCTGTACGCCCGGGGCCTTGACCTTCGGGGGAGGGTCTGAGCCTCGCTCCCCCTCTGCCGGAGTCTTCGAGATCGACCGGGGCCTCTCCAGAAGCTTCGCCAGGTTCTCGGACTTCCTCTTACCCGAGCCAGAGAGTTGGCTCATGGTTGATGGCGCCGGGGAGGGTGTGCCCTGCCTGGCAGCCAAGGAGCCCGACCGTTCGGCGCTCCCGGTGCCAGCGGACTCGCGGTGCTTAGCCTTTTGTTGGGCCCCCGTCGCCGGAGCACCCTCACAGGACTTAGAAGACCGCTCGGACTTCTTCTTCTCGCCTGGAGGGCTCTTACCTTCCAGCAAGTTGGCAAGACGGAGGTGGCGATCCTTCATGATCCGCTCTGACATGTTTCCACAAAACGCGCAGTCCTTTTCCTTGTGCGTCTTGTCCTCATGGAGACAGTAGAGGCATAACGAATGCTCGTCCTCCTTGAAAACGTTCTGAAGCTGGCATCCAGGGCAGGTCCTGAATAGCTTCCCGGGCGTCGAGCTCCCTTTCTCCTGGGCCATGTCCGGGGTAGGCCTCGGAACTTCTGGAATCCTCCAAAAGCGTAACTCGACGAAATCTTCACCCTTGAGGGGTGTAGAAAACTCAGAAACGGATCCCCGTTGATCGGAAGTAGAAACGGTGGAGCTTGAGGCTCTTTTAACCGAAAAAATGAGAAAATCTCCTGAAAAAAGCGCGAAAACGCAGCAAAAGCTCGAGAGCTAAGCACGAGGACTCCCAACACTTGAATGTGCGGTAAAAATCTGAGGATGGCTGCCAGGGGTGGGGCTTAGGGAGAGGACAGTCATTGGCTGGGGGCAGTACGACCCAGAGACCAGTGATTGGTTACTACTGAGAAAGACAGATCAGAAACGAAACTGATACTGATTTTTTCTATACCGAGGATTCCCGGCCTGACGACGGGGAATATTCATGAGCATGTGAATCCATGCCAGACCCCATGCTGGAGAAAGTAGTTTACTGGGCATGACCGGTTTCCCTGTACTGTTCTGCTTCCACACAAAGTCAGTTGGGGAGAGAAACACCCTCTCTTTACAGCTCCTTCTCCTGTTGGAGTGCTTCTTCCTGTAGTTCAATTATCTGGACAATGGGCAGAGCATTGAAGGGCTCTATTGTGTCACTTTCTCGGGTCGCTTGGACCCCAGCCCCATCATGGATACGGTTTCTTTTGTACGTTGGTATAACTTATTCATGCCTTTGGGTAGGTAGGCTGTTTCTTTTGCTGCTCCGTCGGCCATATCATTTCCTTGGGAAATAAAGTCCAGGCCACCTGTATGGGCAGTGTACTTTATTATTGCTACCTATACTGGGAGTGTTCACACCTCAATTAGCCTCGCCAGCAACTCTGCATGCTGGGCCAGCGACCCATCACTCCTCTTGAACACCACCTTTCCCATCGGGCCAACTCTGATTGCACAGCGGAGGTGATGTAAACAGAGTGAGGAAATATTGTCCACGTGTCCCTCAGACATGTCAAATGCTCTTATTAGGATCACTAATTCTGCTGCTTGTGCTGAATAATGATTTGGCAATCTCACTTGAGTGACACCACTGCATCTATGGACTATAATTCATAGATGCCTTTTTGGAGAGGCACCAAGTTCTTTTAAAAAGCAATTTTCATTGTATGTTCCCCGGAGATGCTTGAGATCAGCAGAAGCAGGTCTTCTGAACATACCCGGCACTAAGTTGGTGTCTGGAGGGGGTAAATCCTTCACGGTTGAGGCTGCAATATGTTGGAATAAATTACCAGCTGCCCTGAGACAAGAGGGTAATTATCTTTGTTTCAGGAAAGCACTGAATTCCTTCTTATTCCACTAAACTATCTAATCCCAAAGTACTACTTGCAGCCTTTCGAGGTCAGCGAGATTTTGAGGTGCCAAGTGTAAATTACGCATTTCCGGTCTGCCGCGCCCTGATGCCGGGGAGCTTTCGGCGCGTTATAAACATATAGACAGCAGCACCAGTATGTCTGCATCCCACATTGGAATCCATCGTTGATGACCCATCAACAAAGAGCCTGTATCCCCCCCTCTATTACTTCCTCCTTCACCTGGGGGTTCCCTTCCATTCTGTCTCTATAAGATGCACAGTCCTGAACATATTCTACTGGTGCAGCTGAACGGTGCAGGGTTCGCTACTCGACATCTAACAACCTCAATTGCAGGACTTGTCAGTATCACCTCATATCCCGAGGCCCTCTAAGTGGTTAACATGGATTTCGATATCTAAAGTATCGTGAAAAGTGAGTGCTCCATGTATAAAATGACAGGACACCCCTATTGTTATCATTGCTGCCTTCACTATGGCAAACACTAATGCAGCAAGTGCTTGTAGGCAGGGGAAGTGACCCTGCATTACTGGGTCTAACGGACTGCTGTAGTATGCCAGAGGCTCGTACCCCTGTGTTTTTTTCTGGGTGAGGACAGCTGTCATCACTCTGCCTTCAGAATGCGAAAACAAGTAGAACTTCTCTTTATAGTTGGGGGTTGCTGCGATGCTGGAAATGCATTGGAGGGACCGGGCCTCCCGGTCCTTGTTCTGTAGTCCTTTCTCATGTATGTTCTGTGTTAGTTTCTGCCCAGGAGTCCATGTGGGACTCCTGGCAGTGCAGCTCTTCCTTTTTTTGGTTTGGTGTACAGACCATTGGGATACCCTTATGGCACCCATGGGTACAACCCTGTACCTCTAGTGTATGTTTTTGGGCACCTGTGTGTGGCCACAGAGCAGGGTATGGACTGGTGGAAGCTCCATGCTGCATTTGACAGGTGCTCCGAGTATCCTCCATTTTGGGATACCCAGGCCCTGCCATTGGAATCAGTTGATTCCTGGTGGGAGACATGGCCCCTGTGGCCTCTTGCTTTCTATTGCCCGTTACCATGTTTTTCCCAAGGTGCTAGGAAGCCCTGACTCTGTCCCTTCCCCCTGACTGGCTGTTGGGTGGGAGTTCCATATATGGTATTGTGGGAAAGTCCAGGCTGGAGGTAAAGAATGGAATGCAAAAATCTAGAACTGGTTCGAACAGGGACTCCTTACTGAGAACTAATTCCATGGTCTACAATGCAAAGATTCCATCATGTCGACAATATATTTTCTATCCAAAATTCACAAAAGTTAAAGACTTTCCATCACTTCAACCCATCATCAATGGCTTTGGCTCCTTAACGGAAAATATCTCAATATATTGATTCACACTTGCAGCCACTTGCATCAGGATTAGCTTAATTTGTTAAGGATAAAAAGCACATCATTCAACAGATAAATCAAATTCCATGGGAACAAAACTAATTGTAACTCTTGATACAGTCCAACTTTACACATGTATGCAGCATGACAAGGGAATGGAACGTTTCCTAAAAACCAGATCAATCTCCTACTCACAACTGAATGACATGATTCTTGCTATTTTAAACTTTTCCCTCAAGAACAATATCTTCAGTTTTGACAACATCATATATAGACAACTCCAAGGCACCGCTATGGGGTCCACGTTTGCCCTTCCATACGCCGATTTATTCATGTTTTTTTTTTACTTAAAAATGCCTGGAATCATGATCTCTTTCACAACAATATCAAATTCTGGGGTCGCTTTATTGACAACATTCTAATCATTTTGGAAGGAGACAGAAACTTACTTGATATATATATATATCAATTATCTTAATACCAATTAATACCAATTAATACAATTTATCATTTACAAAACAAGCAACTCCAAGGAGCATTGAATTTCTTGACCTGCAGTTATTTGTGAAAAACTCAAATTCAAACCAAACTATTTACTAAACTTTCAGCAGGAAACAGTCTCCTCCATGCAAAATCCTATCACCCTAGACCTACCATTAACAATATACCCTATGGGGAGATTCTCAGGATAAAAAGAAACTGTAGTACGTCAACAACCTAACAAGACAATCTCCAATAAATCCAAACAAATTTCAAACAGAGAGGTTACGAACCTAAGATTGTAAAAGATGCTGTCCAAAAAGCAGAACTAATTTCTAGAGATTTTCTCCTGACGGATAAACCAAAAAGAAAAACCAATGAAGCAACCACAAAATTCATAACAACTTACAGCACAGAAGCAAGAAAACTGAAACAAATCCTGACAAAACACTGGAATATTCTTCTTACGGACTCAAGTTTACAGAAACATTTGGACAATCTACCAAAGATCAGCTCCAGGCAAGCACCCACAATTAGACACCTAGCTTTCTCAGTTCAATCCCAAATGTGAGCTCCAGCAAGATTTTCTTTCGAAAACCAGTTATGGGTACCAGTAAATGTGGCCAATGCAAACTCTGCCCTTACTTACAACAAGGAAAAAAAGAAATACCACTTCCTAATGTAAAAATCAAATCTATTAACCAGTTCATCAACTGTAATTCCAAATATGTTATATATGGGATTGAATGTATTTGTGGAGGATCTACATTGGAAGTACAATCAGGAAACTTAAAGTAAAAACCTTTGAACATCTCAGAGCAATACGAAACCAAGACCTGAGATCTCCTCTATCTGTCCATGTTATTACAGATCATCCAACTTTAAATATTGAGGATTTGAAAGTATTTGGTATGGAAAAAGTTCCACAACCACTTAGAGGAGGGAATAAATAACTCCATCGCAAAAGGGAATCCAAATGGATTTGCATAATGGACACATGTATCGCATGTTTAAATTGTGATTCAGAAATGTTTAATTGGTTGTAAATAGAATTGAAAACTGTAATATGAACAATGTAAACAGTACTTACAGATTATCTTTTTAACTGTTTTGTGTTTCCATATTATCTATACATAGGTCTTCCACTATTCCCAAGTGTTCCTTACCATGTCTTTATAATCTCTTAATGAACTCTACATTACCAATGATGTATTACTCACTGAACTCAAAAACATTTTTATCTTTATTCTTATCTCCCATTTTTCCTTCTGATCTCAACACACCTTTAAAAAGATTTAATTATTACCTATAATTTACTTAACCTTCTACAATCCTTTAATATCACAGCTTTGTAGCTTTGTAGCTGTAACAAACAGTTATCAAATATAGGCTTTCCCGCCGAAAAATAAATTTTGCCACGATACACTCAATATACCAACCTAATATGTTCTACCTCTTATTGTTATACTGGCCATAATCATGACTATTTTTTAACCAAATTATCAATTTCAAGCCGTAAACCAGGAATTGTAGCTTTACTACTTCAATATGGCCGCGATTCACGGGGCGGCGCGCTGATGTCATGACGCACCATAACGTAATGGCGCGCGTGATGTCACTGCACTTTTGCACTGATTTGGCGTTATAAAAACACTCATTCATTAGCAATCCGTGCCCCTACTAGGTCACCAACACCTTTGCACTTACCATGGCGAGTCTTCACAGCTATATCTAAAGGTAAGAAAACTTAATTATTCTGAACTTCGGTTTATCTTTTAAATTTACTAAATAGAAATAAAAAGCTCCTCTCACAAAGCTAATTACTAAAAATCAGCAAATACTTTCCCTCAATGTCTCTATTTAAATTCAAATTACAAATGCTTTTTCTCCTCACACTGCATTTCTTTCTTTTCTTTCCCCCTCTTTTTTCTATCTGGGATTACAGCTTAAACTAAGGACCTATAAGAAACCTTGGACCTCATTAAGACCCTGGCGCTAAGGGATTACCGGTACCGGTGAGGGTACCCGTACCGGTAATCCCTTAGCGCCCGATTACAAGGTCCCTTTGCGGGTTCCCACCTTAACCTGGGATCCCACGTTAAGGAATGGACCCGCAAAGGGACCTTGGTGCTAATTACGGTACCGCAATTTGCGGTACCGTAATTACCGCCTTCCCCATTCCCATTATGCCCTATGGGGCAAAAATGGGAATGGGGAAGGGCCATGGAGGAAGGGGGAATTACTGCCCCGCAAACCTTGTAATGGGGTGGCAATTCCCCCTTTCTCCATGGCGGAGTCAGTAAGTTACCGGCATGGACCATGGTGCTATTAGCACCATGGTTTTCCGCCTGGGTCGTAATGAGGCCCCTTAACTGCTAAGGAAATCCAAACACCCATGCATTTTTTGAGATCCCTTACCTGGCATCTCTTCAAACTCTAAGCTGAATAATTGGACTAGAAAAAACACATTTTGGAAAAATCCAACAGGGTTAGTCAAATGTGCAATCTTCTTACCTTTTAGCACAAAATAATACATATTTTTTCTGTTATCAAACATTAACTGTTTAAATTTAGCAAAGCTTAGACTTTATCTATTTTTCTTTGTTTCTGTAGACATCCTTTTCTCTCCTGATGAACCATTGGCATTAACAATTGGGAAACACGTGTTGAGAGTTACAGTTATAACAATAGTACAACTTTGAAAATGTGTGATAATTATGAATGACACATTTGCAATAACAGTACAATATTGAAAATTAGTGTTGATTATCAAACAAATGGAAAAAATATTAAGTGTGAAGCAACACCCCAAACAGTATATCTGGGGAGCTCTCACTGATGGAAATCGTTCAGAATCTGAAGTTGATACTTGAGCAAGAAGATGCTCAGCCTAAGTTACAACCGTCTCACTATCAAATAAGCCTGCTACTTCTTGCTTTGCTAACTGTTATGATGTACTAGGCCTGACTATACGTACTGTAATGTATACATTGATGTAAATGTAAACTTATCCTATCTCCTGCACAAGATTAGTATCCGTGTAACTACACGTACGTACTGTAATGTATATATTGATGTAAATGTAAACCCATCTCCTGCACAAGCTAAGCATCCTTGTAACAGCACCACAATTCCCCTGGGCTGCTTGCGCTTTATAAAGCCAGATAAAATAAATAAAAAATACTTTGATGCAATTATAAGAGAAAGTCTTGTAACAGCTTAACATTGAAAATTCATGTCAAATATCATTCAAGTAAAGAAAATAATAGTGTGAAGCAACACTTTGAAGCATCTATTAATTTGAATACAACCAAAAAAACAATTTCTGTTTTTTGTTCAAAGAAAGTGTCAGAGAATTGATTTTTCTTTTGACTCACCATATGCACTGCATAAACTTTTCATTACTTATGTTGATGCATTGAAGCTTTTTCCCATTCCATAACTTTTTCAGACTGGCTGGAGCCTTCCCAGTGACTGTATGTTGTGGGTACACCCTTGGCGTGGGAACTGGGTGAATGGATTTTTGTGACCAATATGCACTTCATGTTGTGGGTGTTTTCTGGTATGTAACACAATGAATGAGACAGCCCTGCCCGAAACTGGTATGAATACAGTGTGGAGTGCTGAATAGCTGGGTACTTGTCCCAATACACATTCCTTGTTGTTAGTGTCTGGAGGGAGGAGAATGGCCTGAATGCACTGTGAGCCTGATTGGCTGCCTGCCTGCCTGAATTCCCTTCTGAATGATTGGTTGCCTGAGTGTGACCCAGCAGAGTGAATGAGAGACCAAACAGTATATCTGGGGACCTCTCACTGATGGAAATCATTCAGAAGCTGAAGTTGATACTTGATGCTTAACCTTGAAGCCCAATGCAAGAAGAACAATTGCTGCTGCTGTTTTCATCAATCTGAAAGCTGCTTTGCCTTCAAGGAACTCATCCAAGAGAGGACCTGGCTAGAAGACCTCACCCCGAACTTTGAGGGACCATCGTGCACCAACTAACCTTTGCTGAAGTGCCCTGGAAGTCAGTCCTCGAAAGGATGCCGACCGGAGACGGGTACCGCTGCTGAACCACGAAGCGAAGCGCCCGGACATTGAAGTCTATCACCGTCGACAACGATCCTCATTGACTGGAGCCGCAACACTCCATTGCCTAAGAACACTTTGAACGAAGGTCTGCTGGAGAAAGACAAGGTCGCCGACGCGCCGAGGAGAATCCACCGGTGGGTTTCCCGTCACCAGAAGACCACAAAGATGCTGATGACACGACAACCTTGCTGGGCCAAAGTTCTTCAGTAACTCTTTGCGGCAACGAACTATCCTCGTCAATGTGCCTGCACGCCACATCTACGCAGGATGTCCACAACCCAATGTCAAACTCTGCTATTTCAGGTACATTGGGGTGGTAGAACCCTTTAGAAGGAAATAAGACTCAAACAATATATGGACTGCACTTGTATTATATGTTTATTTACAGATTGCCCAGGTGGGGGAATCCTCCTCTGATTATGATAGGTTATTTATAAAGCGCTTAATACCCAGAGGTTTTTAAGCGTGGACCCGGGGATCGAACCTGTTTTGCTTCGTGTTGTCTTGCTTCCAAGGCAAGCATGTTGCCGCTGAGCTATCCTCCCGAGACAAGCCTATTGTTTTAACCAACCTGCTTTCCTCCTATGTCTTTGGTTAATACCTTTTGCTATATTGATTTGTATGCTATTTGAACTGTCTAAGGTTGATGCATTTTAATGGAATCGGAGTAATAGTGGTACCACATAGAAACTGTATATGTCCCGGGAGGATAGCTCAGCGGCAGCGTGCGCGTCTTGGAAGCAAGACGACACAAAGCAACAACAGGTTCGATCCCCAGGTCCGCACTTAGAAACCTCTGGGTGTTTAAGCGGGTTATAAATACGTAACTAAGACAAAAAAACAAAAAAAAACAATTACGCAATAAGAAAACAAACAATTCCTGTAACAGCGCCTCGATGCCTGCGGGCTGTGTGAGCGCTTTCTAAATGTTAAATAAATAAATAAATGTATATTTTTACCCTTTTAGAATTATCGGAGTACAACGTGCATTATTGTGACTGTGTATAGAACGTGAACCTTATTTATATAAAGACTGTTTTCACTATCATAGTGTGTGGACATTCCTTTGTGGGTGCTTTCGGGACTACACTGTACTTAAGGACCAGCCTGCATCACCACCTGAGAACTTAAGCCTTGATTGTTCGTCCATTGCTACCAACAATAGAGAATCTTGGCTAGGATGCTCTGTGCTTCGACTCTACTATATAGAGAGCAGGAGTACAGATGACCCCCCCTACAGTCTTTACAGTTGCCAACATTGGGGAATGTGCCAGTGCCTCCGAGTTTGTCAACATTTTCGTTTATCTCAGAGGTCCATTTAATGTCACCCTTAAACATTTGGGCTTCGCGTGCTTGAAGGAGGGGCTTTGTGAAGGTTGAATAATCAAACACCCACGCCCTGCAGTAATTACACAATCCCAAGAACTGTTGCATCTCTTTTACCGTGCAGGTTGGCATGGTCCTGTGTTTTGCCTCCACTCTTTCTGGCGTTATCCTTCGCCCCTCTGTAAATAATATCTGCCCTACATGCACCACCTTTTCCTGACAATACTATAGCTTTGCCTTGTCTACCTTGAACCTTTTGTCTGCTAGCAGGGTCAAAAGAAGGATGGAATCTGCCCTGCACTGTTCCTCTGTCACTCTGCATACTAGGAGGCCATCCACATACTGAATCACTCTGCTAGGTACTTGCAAATTGCTTAGATCCATCTGGATCACCCTGTTGAACACACAGGGGGACTCACAATACCCCTATGGTAACTTTGTGTATTCAAATCGGATCCCCGCAATATGTGAAAGGATTCGGGATGTAATAGGATGGAAAAGAAAGCGTTCTTGAAATCAATCACCATGAAATATTTTGCATTTGCTGGGATGTTACACAATATTTTAGCGGGGTTTGGCACAAATGGAAACTTGGCCTCTACCACATTGTTCAGGGGCTGGAGATCCTGTATGAATCTCCAGTCCCCCCCATGCCTTTTTAATCAGGTATATGGCTGTGTTGCATGGGAATGTTGAATTTGGATTGTACCCTGCTACCATAATGCGAGGAGTGTGTCATAAATGCCCTCATCTGCTTGACCGGAAAGTGGGTATTGTTTTACCCAGGGCATCAATGCCCCTTTTAATTTTATGCTGACCACCCCAGTTCCTTTGAGCACTCCCACATCATGGGGCGTTATTGTCCATAATGTTTTTGGAACCTTCTTCAAATCGTCCCGAGTGTAGCTGGTCTGCTTTTTTTCTTTCTTTGGCAGTTGTGGCACTAGCCTTTCTATCACTCATATGGGTCATGGGATGTGTAGTTGGAACACTACTTGGGGTCAATATAGAGTAATGTACGCCATTCAATGTCATCCTCAACTGTCCCACATCAATTAACACTATGGGCCTCATTACGACCCTGGCGGTCCGGGAACTACGGTACCGGTAATGCTACCGGTACCGTAGTTCCCTGACCGCCATAGTACGAGTTGTGGCCATGGGTACCCGACAGCCCGCCAGGTCTGACCTGTCGGGCTGTGCGGCACCCGCGAGCACAACTCGTGGATGCACCGGCACCGTTCTAAACGGTGCCGGTGCATACATGCTCCCCAACCCCATTAAGCCCTATAGGGCTGAATGGGGATTGGGAGTGGGCATTACCAGCACTCGCGAATGGGCAATTAGCGGGCCACAACACTCGTAATGGCCCAGTAATTGCCCATTTACGTGTGCCGTTCCCGGAGGCAAGTTTGGCAGTAGCCGTGCCTGTGATACAGGCACTGCTACCGTCAAACTCATAATGAGGCCCTATGTCTTTTTGTGTAATCATCTCCTCCAAGTACAACAATGTTCGCATCCCTGAGGCAATGTCATTGTGCCACAAGGGGGGCCAGAACAGAAATTCTACGGCAAGTTGTAATGTCTTTCCTTTCATCCCTGGCACCCATCCCAATATTACTTGGACCCCATATAGGAACAAAAGTTCCCAAAGGCCACCTGGACCTCTCCCCATAGGACATCCTTTCAGAGCTTGAAGGATGTGCCATGTTTATCCGATGCAGTAACTTCACCTGCTGTCACCACTAGAGGGAGTTGTTGCCTTAGGATATATAGTGGCTCTACTGTGTAAATGGAAACCTACACTTTGGCCCATGTACACAGGCTCTTACACTAGCATACAGCATAATTAGCATGGAGCACATTCCCAAAAAAAAGATCTAATTCCGTATGAATATATAGTGTCTCTTATGCGAAAACCAATGCCCAGTTTTGGTTTGGTTGTGTGAACACTTAGTTATAAAAAATTTAGATAATATAGATGAGCTCAAATTTCCACTGGCACAAAGAAGAGCGCTGTTAACATGTATAAATTGCAATGGCAGAGCAATATTTAAGGGACTTTCTAATCTTAATAGAGCTTTTCAATGCTGATGTACATCTGTGGGGTTTAGAACTCAAATGTGAAACTCAATAGTCGTCATCATCATAATACTTTATTCAGCATTATGCCTTTAGCACACAGAACTAACAGACATATTTACAACATACAAAGTTTTGACACCCAAACAAAATCAATCTAAATGTCTATAAAAGGATAATGCATTTACATAAAAAACAAACATTGTTCAATCGATTAATTACGTAGCGAGTCTCGATGGATAAATCTTGCCACAAAGTATGAATCTTTAACTGATGCACTTGACTGACATATCGCTAGAGCATCCATGACATTTCTGACACAGGCTTTTTTAAACAGAGGTGATAAATACATTCTCATCGTATTCTTCACAGAATAACAAAATATGCGTAACAGTCTCCGCGTATGCTCCACACAGCTGACAGTTCAGAATTCCCAACTTTCCACCCACCAGTAAATTTTGCAGTCTTATGTATGCCTTTTCTGAATGCCATAAAATGAGAAAATGCATAGGTTTGCAAGATTAGCTCTAGATATTTATCAGTTTTTCATGTTAGATGTTCAAACCCAATTTTTAGATCCAAACATGAACTCATAAGCAGCTCCTGCCCAATCTGTTTTACAGCAGATTCACCTTTTTTTACTTGGTGGAGTGCGATGGGTTCTCTGGTTTCTGCCACATGTTGCCTAGGCCTAAGGCTTTCAACTGAGACTTAACATGATTAACTAATGGAAAAGAGGAGCCTCCTGGATTGTTCATCAGATTTACAAAAGCTTCACGATATTTCTCAAGCTCCAGTGTAACCCACAGCCATATCTAGTAGAACACTGGTTTCCACCCTATCTGGAAGACTATTGGTACTACACCACATTCCATCAACAGGGGAGCATTTGGAAAACTACGCAGAAGCCTCAAAAGCATTTTTAGAAACTTGCTCTCCACAATCCCCATTTTCAGGCAATTGATGTGCCCCCATAATTCAGCACCATAGAGAGCTGCCGAGGCTGTCTGTTTAAATATTAATTGCAGGAGACACTTCCCTTTCACCATGATCTTAGAAAAACTTCTTTAGTCCGCCTCATATGACATGCGCCTTATCTAACCAGGTGAACCATACCCTGGTATCAGCAAATCTAACACCCAAGTAATTATAACGATTGACTTGTTCAAGGTGTACCCCATAAACCTTCATAGATATCGAGCAGTACCTAGATCTCCTTGGTCTAAAGACCAGGACTTTGGTATTGCTCTTGTTTAGAACAAAGCCTAGTTTGAAGCATCCCTGTCCACCCTGAACTGTCTAGTAGTTTCATCTCCGGAACCCCACCCCCCCCCCCCCCACCAAGTTATTGCAGTATCATTTTCCCATTATCGCTACCAGTTTGGCAGGGAGCTCCCACCCCAATATAACCCGCCATAGGTGGTCTTTAGGTACTGAGTAAAAGGCGTCTAGAGATCTACAAAGAATGTATACACCTTAATTCTCTTGAATACTGTGTGTTTATGTAGGATAAGGAACAAACGATAGCACTGATCAATGGTACTTCTCCCATCCCGAGGCATGTTTCCAGCAGGGGATAAGAGCTTTTTTTGAGGTCACACACTCCACTCCTGCACCTTTAACACAACTTTAGCAAATATTTTGCCAATGGCATCAAGCAGGGATATAGGCCTGTAATTACCAAGCTTCTCCCTCCCCCTTTTTTTGTATATCAGAACTATTTCGTCAGTTCGCCAGAAATGCAGAACGATTTTACAATGGACCACAGATTGGAACAATTTAGTTAAAACCTGTGACCAAACATCTAACTCATCTCTCAACAAGTCGGCAGGGATCGCGTCCGTTGTTAGGACTGATTTTCTATACTCTGGCCTGGTGGACAGATTTATAGAAGGTCAACCTATATTGTGACAGGGACAACTCTGGGAGCTGTAGCCAAACCAGTTCAAGGTAGCAGTGACGAGAGGTCAAGGCTAAGGGCCTCATTACACGTTATTCGGTAAACCAACCGCCAGTACCATACCGGTACCACCATGGAGAAAAGGGGAATTACCACCCCATTCCAAGGTTGCTGGGGCGGTAATTCCCCCTTTCTCCATGGCCCTTCCCCATTCCCATTTTTGCCCCATAGGGCTCAAAGGGAATGGGGAAGGGGCTAATTACGGTACCGCAAATTGCGGTACCGTAATTAGCACCAAGGTCCCTTTGCGGGTCCCAACTTTAACGGCTGGTCTACACCAGCCGTTAAGGTGGGGTCCCGCAAAGGGACCTTGTAGTAAGGCAGTAAGAGTTTACCGGTACCCTTACCGGTACCGGTAAACCCTTACCTCCTGCCGCGTAATGAGGCCCTAAGTCTCAAGAGGTGGTGAGCTTGTAAAGGGTCCACAATGAGTAAACACAATGGGAGTCACAAATTATACTTGGACAGTATGTATAAAAATACTGTTATTTATGGCCAAGCAACACTATGAAAAATGACTACGAACAGGTAGAACTATCGAAACAACACTAATAATGGAATACATATAAACAGTCACTAGAGTAGGGCATAATACAAATCAAATCTCTGTTAAAGAAAGTACAAATTAGTTTATACAATACAGGTCCACAGAGAATTAGCTTGAACTTCAAAAGTCCTTCCCTAAGTTGTCTGGGGCATTATGCCGAAAAGGTACAGGAAAAGTTCTGACAGTTTGTAACGCTGGAAAAAATGAAGGTAGGTTTCTCTGGGAACAAGTGAACAATTCCAAGGGTTAGAGGACAACTTTCGGAAAGCTTGCGCGATCAAGCAATGGCAAAGCCAAAGTATTGTAAAAGTTTTTAGAAAAGTCAGCAAAACCTTTAAAGAGTGTTTAGGGCATGTAAGAACCACTGTGACTCACCCCCATACTCCGATTCTTCACAGGACTTGGCAGGTCAATGAAAGAAGGCTCAAGGTCGCTTTTCCCGCCATCAGCTTCAGTTTTTGATTTGCAGGGGTTGCATTTTTGAGCAGGTCTCCGGTCGGTGTCTTTGGCTGGTGCAATGACTCTCAGTGGCATAATGCAGAAAAACACAATGTAGGACCCCTTTCAGGACTGTACTCGACTCAGGAAAGCTGTTTTGGATGGCGGTCACCACAGCATGGCGACACAAAGGGACTCACTTGTTGTGGTTGGACTTTCCCTCCTGTCTCGGGTCCCCTTAATGCTTGGACTCTGAAATTTTGCTGAGGTAAGTATTGTAGGACAAGCTGAGGATCCCCCCTGCCCTCCCCTCCCCAAGTCCCAGGCCTCAAGGCGGACGAGTGATGGTGGCAGCACAGTAGTCCAAACTCAGAACTGGTCAGCCACAGGGCAGTCCTGGGACACTTTCGAAGGCTCTTCGTCACAGGGTACTCAGCAGACATCAGGACTGGATGTTCCCTCCACTCCACGGGTCGCATCTAGCTCCAGGACTGCTGAAGATCGACAGCAAGATAGGGCTCTTCCAGGACAGCAGCAGAAGTTGGTCGCTAGGTCTCCTTCAGACGGGTCTCCGGTCTCCTCCCGGATCTCACAGCTGGACATGAGTCTCGGCTTCTTCAGGTCACTGCAGAATCTCTCTGGAGTGGGTGCAAGGGTCCTCTTAACTGAAAAGCCAGGTAAGAGCAGAAACTCCCAATAGCAGAACTAGTGCAACACACACCCCAACAGTGGTCCAATAAGCACTGGAAGTCCATATAAGGATTTTCCTTGCCTTACAGGCCGGGAAGAAGGCTAAAAGACAAGATGGCCAAAGAAGACATGAAAATCCTTGTGGCATGGCCATGTTTGGTCACTAGCCACAGTTAGTAGCCAAACCCGGTAAACGTGGTAAGGCTAAAACGAAAAGGACCAAAAAATTGTCAGAAGTCACTGCTGCCACCAGCTTGTCCATTTAGCACACCTAGAGTAACCAAAAATTCTCTAAGTGTTACTCTAGGACAGAAACAAAAGTGTAACCCATTGTACTGAATTGTAAGATGCATTGTAGAATGATAAAAGTTACCTCAAGTGATAAGTTACTAAAAGTAGTAACCAAGTAACAAGACTATGTTTCCCAGTACTGACAGCCTGAAGGACATGTCAGTTTCCCCATAACAGATGAGCAAATGACAGTCTAGTGAAGCTTAAGGCTTCACTGCACTGTAAAAAGTACAGGTCAGGATAAATAAAAGCAAAAACGGTGAGAGTCCATTAAAACGGAGTGGGGGTACATTAAAATGGAAGGAAAGGTGCAGTAAAGAAAAATCTTTCCTAATACTCACCTCTCCTCCCCCCAGACTAGGGACAGGGGGAACTAATCCATCCCTGGATGGGTACCCTGTTCCAGTCGGTTATCCCAGTTGGACAGCCCATTAGAATCGCTAAATTTGGGATCTGGCCTAAGCCCAATAGTGAAGTTCAAGGCCTGTAGACTCATGAACCACCTGAGCCATTTTGGATTCTCTCCCTTAATATCCACCAACCACTTCAAAGGCTTAGGGTGAGCATACACCATAAATGAGTCCCATGGAGGTAAGACGTCAACTTCCTAAGACACCATATGATGGAAAAACTGGAAATCTTTTCTCCACTGGGGGCCAGCTGAGTCCTCCATACCTAAACTGGTAGCTGATGTGATATATAGGTTGTTCCTCACCTTTGTCATCAAGTTGTGAAAGTTTCCCAACTATCCCAGTGTCATAGGTATCTGTCTGCACTATTTATTTATTTATTCACATTTGTAAAGCGCTGGTAAACTCACCAGCACCCTTGTTTCCAGACTGGCAAACAAGTGTTTCCCTGCCCTGGCTGCTACACCTGACAGGTCTGACCCTGCTGGGCACAGCGGTCACGGTAGGCAGACCCTTCACGGAAGCGCCGGTACCATTAATAACGGTGCCGGCGCTTCAGAGTCCCACTCCCATTGAGTCCTATGCCGAACTTGTAATCTCCCAGTGGCACAAGGAAGTCAGGCGCCAGTACAATTTTATGAGTCCGGCGCCAACATGCCGGTAGCACCGGCAGGGTTACCGCCGGACTCGTAATGAGGCCCATGGTGTTGTGATCAGCAACCACCAATTGTAACGTACTGCTTGAGGTCTCCAGGATCAAAGGGCTAAACAAAGTCTGCCTTGCCTCTTGTACAAATGACTCTGCTCCCAAAATTGAACTCTGAAATAGGGAATAGTTTCTTACCTGTAACTTCATTTCTCCAGCGTTTGTAAATTTTCAGAAGTTTGGCGGCAGCCCCACTGGTTTTACCGGCAAGGCTACTGCCTAACTTATGAGGCCCACTGTCTGGGACCACGATACAGCACGACCAGGCTTCCCTGGGAAGGTTCCCAATTGAATACCCAGTTGTCATGCCAGAAGACATTCTGCAGCACAAAAACACGTCGGATTTCGAACCTCCGCCATATGAATGCCAGGGTGTGTTTGAATCAGATCCTGAAGAAGGAATTTCTGATGCTCCCATTCAGGGACCGGCTACATGGCTCGATGGGACACTGAAGGTATCAACATTTTTCGATAGGAAAATTATTAAGTCAATGTTACCAGGGTTTCTCAGCCTGACGACGGGGAATATTCACAGCATGTGAATCCATGAAAGATCCAATGCTGGAGAATGTGAATACTTGTCTCACTTCCGTCAACCTGGTGACAGAGAGGGAGACTTCTGCAGTGAGTTTTTCCTGGGACACCGATCTTGGGCCAGCAAGAAACGTGTGTTATACCACTATAATGGTATCCTTTCACTAGGACGAACCACTAGGGAAATGTCACACCCCAACTGTAGGAGGAAGGGCCTCACCTTCTGAGAAACCTACTACCTGAACATTATCCTCAGAGAACACATGACTAAGGGACAGGTCTGGGATGGGAGTAGAAGCTCCAGCACTATTTTCCAAAAAATCTAGTCTACCTTCAGACTCTTCACCTGTGGGAAAGTAATCTAAAGGGAAGGAAAACCCTGCAATCTATTCTTTCTCATACTGAGAGAAGGCCAGACTTGCAAAGTGGACCCCAAAGGTCTTATCCTTACACTTGGGGTCACACCTTCCTGTGGTGACTGGCTCCCCAAGTGTAACAAGTCGCACTGGATCTTGACACATAGGGGGGCATAGAGAAACCACTCATGCTTGGGAGAATTAGTCCCGCTACCCTGACCTGACTCTGGTGACTTCCCCTTATTAAACATATTATTTGTGGACCTTCTTTCTCTTTCTGCTTCTTTCCCTCTACCTGCTTACCTGAAGCAGGCTTGTCCTTATGGGACACTATGTGAGACCCATCAGTCAGCAGCAATGGCTAGTCTCTTTGGATTTAACTCATTTGAGTCAGCCTAATGCTGCTTAAACTCTGGGGAACAAGAGGCTCAAATATGCTCAAGCATGACCAAATGAATCATGCCCTCAGTGGTGGTTAGCCGATATCTACCCAGCCAAAGAATCAGCAACAACAGTCACATAGGTCATAGATTCTTTCTTTTTGTACTTTGTACTCTCTAATTCTACCCAGGAATGTGGTCTTCCCAAACTTTAAGATGAGAGTGTGCATAGGTTTTGCAAAATCTTGCCGGTCGGCTTTGGACATTTCCATAATGGCACTAGAGCCAGAATTTGGCAGTCTACTGAGCAACCCTGCAATTCTATCAGCATCTCCCACTCTTTGTACTGCATACTCAAAAGTCATAAGCCAATAAATGACGTCATTCTCCTCTTCATACATACTAAGAAGATCCTTTGGGAATCTAGGATGTGAAGAGGACCCAGAACCATCTCCAGATCCTCTAGAAGATCCTTTTGAAGCCTGAATCTTGGCAAGCTCCATCTGGTGATCTCTGTCCTTCTGCCTCTCAACTCTCTCAAATTCTGACCTGGCCATGTTGTACTCAAGTTATTTTTCTTAAGCCTGAGCCTTAAGTGGAGAGGATCATCCCACCAATTTGTTAGGAATGATTTTCTATACTCTGGCCTGGAGGACAGATGTATAGAAGACTAACCTATATTGTGACAGGGACAACTCTGGGAAATGTATCCAAACCAGTTCAAGGTAGCAGTGAGAAGAGGTCTAGGCTAAGTGTGAAGAGGTGGTGAGCTTGTAAAGGGTCCACAATGAGTACACACAATGGGAGTCACAAATTACACATAGAAATTATGTATAAAAATACAGTTATTTATTTATGGCCAAGCAACACTATGGAAAATTACTACTAACGGGTAGATGTATCACACAACACTAATAATAGAATACATATATACAGCCACTAGAGTAGGACATAATACAAATGAAACCCCTGTAAAAGAAAGTACAGATTTGTTTATACACTACAGGTCCACAGAGAATTAGCCCTAGCTTCAAAAGGTCCTTCCGTAAGTTGCTTGGGACCTTATGCCCAAAAGTTCAGGTAGAGTCTATGGGGTTCAGGGTACCATTCCAAGGGTTAAAGAGCAAGTTATTCTAACTAACAAAAGTGTCTCCAACTTTCAGAAGGCTTGCGTGACCAAGCAATGGCAAAGCCAAAGTACTGTGAACCTTTTAGAAAAGTTAGCAAAACGTTTAAAGGGAGTTTAGGGGCAGGTAAGAACCACTGTAACTCACCCCCCCCCTTACTCTGATTCTTCACAAGACTTGGCAGGTCAATGGAAGAAGATCTGAGGTCGCTTTTCCCACTGTCAGCCTCAGTCCTTGATTTGGAGGGGTTGCAGGTTCAAGCAGATCTCTGATCAGTCTCTTTGGCTAGTGCAAGGACTCTCTGTGGCAGAATGCAGAAAAACACAATGCAGGATGCCTTTCAGGACTGGACTCAGCTCAGGTAAACTGTTTCGGACGGTGTTCACCGCAGCATTGCGACGCAAAGGTACTCACTTGCTGCGGTCACACTTTCCCTCCTGTCTTGGGTCCCCATGATGCTAGGACTCAGAAGTTTCACTGAGGTAAGTATTGTAGGACAAGCTAAAGATCCCCCAAGTTCCAGGCCTCAATGTCGACCTGCGATGTCGGCGGAACGGTTGCCCAACTCAAAGCTGGTCCGACACAGAACAGTCACGGGACACTTCCAAAGGCTCTTCTTCGTAAGGGTACCGAGCAGATGTCAGGAATGGATGTTCCCTCCACTCCATGGGTCGCAGCTTCCTCACAGGACTGCTGAAGATTGACAGCAAGCCAGGGCTCTTCCAGGACAGAAGCAGAAGTTGGTTGCCAGGCCTCCTTCAGACGAGTCTCCAGTCTCCTCATGGGTCTCACAGATCCCAAAAGCCAGGTAAGAGTAGAAACTCCCACTAGCCAATGGCAGAACTATCCCCACACACACCCCAGCAGTGGTTTAATCAGGACCACTGGTGGAAACACTCATGCATAACACTCAGACACAAAAACCAGTTTGTCGATTGGGACCAGACAGTCCCAGCCCACATCCTGTCAGCAAACAAACATAGCCCGCCAGTAGCCCACCAAAAGCCTCTGCTTTTCCGGGCACTGGAAGTCCATATAAGGATTTTCCTTTGGGGGGGGGGAGGGCGTTTGTGGCTATGAGGCCATGTAATAGGATGTGCATCTCAGTGTACTCCTGCCGATCCGTGATGATTTTGCCCAAAAACTGCATCCCAAGCTGAAGAAACACTCCACTCTTGATAGAGTGAGTACATGAAGACTGGAAGCGCAACATGAGCGAAGAACTGGAGTGAGAAACCACCCGCCTGGGGAGCCGCGCATAAAATAGGATCTGCGGAAGTCCGCTGCCTTCTGAATCAAAATGGCACGGGGCCAGAGACAAAGAGATGGCCCGAGCAGATAAAACGATGGAGCCGGATCTTCAAGAGCAGAGCCCACGGACATGACCCGGAGAGCCCACTGACACGATTCGGAGAGCTGGCACTGCTTATCTACAGCTGGAACTCACGCAATGACAAGACTCCAAGCACTGTGAGGCGGCGGGCTGGGAGACACGCCTCGGAACGAGGGAGCCAGCTGGAGCAAAGAAGACAGGAGGGGGCTCACCAGATAGACAAACGAATGCAGTGATGGTGGGGCGTTTTCGCGCAGGGGCGACAAGCAGATGCGGGGGCCGGAACCGAGCGGCGCTGAGGTGAAGGAGAGAAGAACGCCCAAACGCCGAACACCATAAGGGAACGAACGTTCCAAACTGAACAGAGTCTGAGAAACTGACGTGCGGCGAACAGATACAGTTGCCAGCTGAAGATGGTTGGGGAAGCCCGCTCATACGCAGCACTTTAAATTCGTTACATAAAGGTCAAAATGTGCAGATCAGACGATTGAGCGCTCCAGAAGGCAACTGACAAGTGGCACCGAACGCCGGAAAACACTAAGCGACTGGGATCAGCAAACAGCTGTACACCCCGCACTGAATTGTATGCAAAGAACGAGCAGCCCAGCGCGCAATTTAACCTGGTGCCGGGGCACGCAGGCTGACACCACATACCCCCTGGAGAGTGGAGAAGCCTGGGGGGGACTGGTGGCAGCGCACGCGGGGCAAAGAAGGACGCACAGAAAGGGTACAGCAGGCCATGAAGCCAGGGCACAAGGGAAAGGCTGCATTGGAACTGGTCCCCTGCCCCTCTGCTAGAGAAGCAGCCCAAGCGTGAGAGGACCCAGCACAAAGCGTCAGAGGGGAGGGAAGGCCAGAAAGACTGCACATGGTGCTGGGTGGACTCAACACAGCCACAAAATAGGGCCTAAGAGAATTACCCCGGAACGAGGTGGGGCAACTAATGCGACAACGAACATTTGAATAGGCACCCCGCACCCGGCAGACCCTGGAGACACCCCCTATCAAAAACAGAGGGCCTTGTGAACCGAGATCGGAAGGAGAGGCAGAGAGACCAGCCCTGGTAGCAAGGAGCAGATATCGAGAGGAAACAAGATGGCGCCCAAGTTACCCAAAACTAAAAGGGAAGCAATCGCCAATGGAAGACTTTGCAAAAAACGCCCCAACCATCGATGGAACCAGGAATAAGGAAAGGAACCCACAAACGGGTGCCGAACCAGTGCGAAATAACCAACAAATTCTTGATGCGATTGCGGACCTGAAAATTACATGGGAAACTAAACTAGAGACAGCTGTGAATGAAATCAGAGCATTGTTGGACTTCAAAATAGGGACGGTGCAAGAGGATGTGAACCTCTTAAGACAAGACGTGAGGAAAATAGCAGAGCACACAGGCAAACTTGAGAAGGCATCAACGTCAAACGCAGAGGCCTGTAATTCGCACACATTGGAGATCCACATTCTACGACAACAAGTGTTTAACTTGGAAAATAGAGCAGAGGAAGCGGAAGGACAGGCCCGAAGAAACAACGTATGCATCGTGGGCCTCCCTGAAGGAGAAGGACCCAACAGCATGGACTATATCGAAACCATGCTAATGCAGGAAATCAAGGATGGAGCGGTCACTCAGGGATTTGCGGTGGAGCGAGCACATAGGGAGCTGAGGAGGAAACCCCCACTAGGATCCCCTCCGAGGCCAATAATAGCCAAAATCCTGAACTATCGGGATAGGGAGAAGATCCTGGAGTTCTTCAGAAAAGGAGGCACGATACACAGGGCGTCCACTCCTATTACAGCATACCGAGACTACACACTGCAAGTGCAGAGGAAGAGAATGAACTATGGAACAGTGAAGAAGAGGCTTCGAGAGGCGGGCTTCAAGTACATTTTGATGTACCCGGCGAAGCTGAAAATGTTCCATAGGAATAGGGCCCTGATTTTTGACACTCGAGGATGCTACGGAGTGGCTGGATGCGCGGAACTGCCCCTCCGGGACGGACATGCAGAAGGAAGACGGAACGGAGAAGTGACATGGTGGCCCCCGGAGAAGGAGGTGCAGGAGGACCAGGACATTGGGACTAGAATATTGCATAGCGCACTAGAATGGGAATGGTTAGATTATGGATGGCAACATTTGAGTGTGCGTAACATATTGAAGCAAATGTGCAGGAAAAGCTGGGATCACACACTCATACCCTGTAGTTAGGATAGATAGGCTACCGATAGCTTGGTAGATTCCTGCTGAGTGACCAAGACGGGACTAAATGCGGGATCGCCTGAGATCCAGAGATGGAGCTGGGCAACAGTTGGGGACAGGAAGGGAGGGGGGAAGGAGGCGAATTGGGGGAGTTGTGGTGTTAGATGTTTGAGGTAGTTTACAAGGGGGGAAACTTGAAGTGCGAATAGTTAGGGTTGTAGAGGTAGTTAGGGAACAAGCTTGCACCCAAGCGCTGCTGAACATGACCCTCACCAATTGCACTTGGGGGGGGACAAGGAGGGAGGTGGGGGGGTATGGATGATGACGGGAGACCTTAGAATAGTAACCTGTAACATCAGAGGACTCAATAGTTATTTGAAGAGCAATAAGGTAATGATGTACCTGAGGAGGCAAAAAGTGGACATAGCCCTATTGCAAGAAACCCACCTTACTAAAGAGAAACAAGAGGTGGTAAAGAAAAAGTGGAGAGGGAGCACCATGGGATCAATGTACTCGGCATACGCCAGGGGAGTAATCATCTGGGTGGCGCCGCATGTGCCCTTCCAGATGCTACAGGCCACGGTAGAGCCAGATGGGAAGATGGTAGCGATTCGGGGGCTGCTAGAGAACAGAGAACTGTGTATCATAAATACATATGCCCCTAACCATGACACAATGGCCTACTTTAAGACACTATATAGCAAGATTAGCCCTCACATGGGAGGCGCGGTTATATGGTGAGGGGACTTCAATTGTACGCCAAACCCCAATTTGGACAGATCAGACATGAAACTAGATAAGCCCACCCCTGCAGCGAAAACGCTAAAAGCACTGCTGAGAGATTTTGGGTTGGAAGACATATGGAGGCAACAACACCCGAATGATAGGCACTACACACTATACTGCCGCACATAACCTGTACACAAGACTGGATTATATGTTCGCCACTCCGGAACTGGTTGGGGAAATTATGGGCTCAGATTATAAGGCGAGAATATTATCGGATAACTCACCCCTGGTCCTGACGTGGCGACATCAGCCCCCCAGAGCGAGGATCCCAACATGGAGGCTCAGAGCCGAGGCGCTGAAGGATACTGTTTTCCGAGAGGACCTAAGGGAGGAGATAATTGGGTATTTCGAAAAACAATACCGGAAGCGTGGAGTCAGAGGGCACCCTACGGGAGGCCTTCAAGGTGGTATAAGGGGGGCGGCCATATCCAAATCAAGAGGGCTCCAAGGGGACATAGTGCGAGAGCTACAGGAGGCAGAACAGAAACTAGAAGCAATAATGAAGAGGGGGAATCTCACAGGAGGACACCAAACGTGCGAGCCAATTACAACAGACATGTGCTGAGCTCTGGGAGAGGTTATGCAACCTGAATTATAAAAAATGTATTGAAAGACAACACGCTGGGGGAGACAAACCAGGTAGGCTGCTCGCATGGTTATACAAGAACAAGACACCAAGATCAGCAATCAGAGAGATAACTGGAGAGGTGGGCCAAATATGCAATACACAGGAGAGTGTGAACGAGGGATTCCTTAGATTCTATAAACACCTCTATGAAGACACAGGAGAGATGGTAGAGCAGGAGACTAAGGAGACGCTGGAAGACATAGGACTACCTAAATTGAGTGTGTAAGACAGGGAGAACCTGGACACCCCCATCACAATAGAGGAATTAGAGACAGTGGCAATACATTTGCCCACGAGTAAGGCCCCTGCGACAGACGGGCTCCCCAGTGAATTCTACAAAACGTACAAACAAGAAGTGCTCCCCCCACTACTAGCAATGTTAAACGAGGCCTTCAGGAAAGGGAGACTGCCGGAATCCCTGAGGGAGGCGGTAATTATTCCATACCTCAAACCTGACAAGCCAAGCACAAACTGTGGGTCGTACAGACCGCTATCCATGCTAAACCAGGACAGCAAAATTCTCATGTCGGTTCTAGCAAATAGACTTAAGCGGGTAATAAATAAACATATACACCCCGATCAAACTGGATATGTCCCCGGTAGGAGCATATCCGACAACCACAGGATGCTCCACCACATTATAGAACAGGCAGAGGGCGACCCAAGCGAAATAGCAATAGTTTCGCTAGATGCAGTGAAGGCCTCGACTCTGTAAGATGGCCTTGGTTGATGGCAGCCTTAAAAGGATATGGGATGGGACCAGGGTACCTGCGGTGGGTGAAAATGGTGTATAGCTCCCCAACAGCCAGGGTTAAAATGGGAGCAATAATCCCAGATAAATGGCAATTTAGCAGACGCACGTGACAGGTCTGTCCATGGTCCCCGATGCTGTACATCCTTGCTCTAGAACCATTAGCGGTCTGCCTGAGAAAGCAGTACGAAGAAATAGGGGTACAAACCGGGGGGGGGGAAATCGCACTTGATATCATTGTATGCGGATGATATGCTGTTGTACTTGAGATACCCAGAGGAAAACTTACAATACATCTTGGAGGTGATGGAGCGCTACGCGACTCTCAGGCATAGCGGTGAACCCCAAATAATCATGGCTTCCCAAACCAGAGATGCAGGGGCGATCGAGATTGCTGGAATTGGGCTGGAAAACATGGCGCAAAGCGTGTCGAGCTATAGGAAATCCGACCCCATGCTCCCCGCAGGCACCACTAGTGGCGCTAAGCGGGGCGGATGAGCAACTGAGGAAAGGGATCCGTAAACACTGGGAGCCGGTAGGCCTGGCGACCCTGGGAGACATGGCAAGAAGGGAAGGCACTGGACTTCCAAACGATAGTGGATGAAACTGGGATACATACGGGGCAATATATCACACATACCAGAATAGTTAAACGGGTAAAGGAAACGTGGTCCAAAGTAGCACTAGCAGAACAACCGGACACGGCCATAGAGACAATGGGCCTCATTACGAGTCCGGCAGTAACCGCGGCAGTAAAACCGCCTGGTTACCGCCGGACTCGTATTACCATTCCGCCTCCGTGATTCCCAGATTTACCAGGGCATTACAACCCCGGTTTTCCGGGAATCACGGAGGCGGAATGGTGTTAATCCCCATTCCCATTGAGTCATATGGGACACGATGGGAATGGGGATCATGGAAACACCGGCAGCATCTCGTAATGCTGCCGGTGTTTCCTCGTCCGCCTGCAGGCGGGTGGTGTTAAACCCGCCAGGTCAGACCTGGCGGGAAGATCACCTCCCGCCTGCAGGACTCGGGATCAGGAGGTCCGGAAACAACGGTGGTGGCGGGTTTACTGCCACCGTTATTTCCAGACCGCCTGAGTTATAATGTGGCCCAATGTATGATATCTCGGAGGGAGGGCATAAAGGATCCCGGATTTATGAACTGGGGAGGTCAAGAGTGGGTAAGGAGCTGCTTCAATTGAGACGGGACTGAGAGGAGGAAGCGGGAAAATCCATGCAAGACGGGCAGTGGGAAAAATCCCAGAGATAACAAAAAGTTATCCAGAAAGGCGAGGATGCAGCAGATTCAGTTATATGTTACCCACAGGGCTTATATGACCCCCCCAAAAGATAGCCAAATTTGGGAGTACAGTAGCACACAAATGCCCCAAGTGCGGGGAGGTGGATGCCGGGATGATCCATATGTTCTGGGCGTGCCCGGAGGTGGAGAAATTCTGGGGTGAAATCAAGCTAAGACTATCTGGGAAGGGAATCAAGCTAGATGTGGAATCCGTGTGGGCATGCATGATTGGGGGATTCACCAGACCATGCAACCTGAAACACGTATGCAAACTTAAGGACTTGGCCTATATTCTGGCCAAAAGGAGGACAGCTATGAGCTGGAAAGCAGCCCATAGACCTAGATTAAAGGTATGGTGGAACGATCAGTTGAAATGGGCAGATACTGAGACAGTAGTATGGTATGAGGCAGCCAACAGGGGGGGAGGATGATGAAGTGGGACCTCTGATAGCATGGAGACAAATGGTAGCCACACTGCCGGGATCCTCCCATGTCAATTCCAGTTAATGTGACACGTCCGTGAACAGAGAAGGGGAATAACTCCCAAAGGAAGGAAGTCCACAGAACTGAAGGGGAAGCTCGAGTTAAAAGAGGGGGCAGGGGGGAAGACAGTAACAAATAACACATGAATGCATGTCAAGAAGCTTGCAACTGAAACGTCGGGTGTGACGGTTAAGTTTTGTTTGTTGTAAAAACCAAAAAAAACTGTTTAAAAAAACAAGGATTTTCCTTGCCTCAAAAGCCAGAAAGAAGGCTGAAAGACAAAATGGCCAAAGGACAAGCAGAAACCTTGTGGCATGGCCATGTTTGGTCACTAGCCACAGTTAGCCAAACGCAGTAAGGCTAAAACGAAAAGCACCAATACATGTTAAAAAGTCACTGCTGCCACCAGCTTGTCCATTTAGCACACCTAAAGTAACCAAAAATCTACTGTTAGTCTAGGGCAAAAACAAAGGTGTACCCCATTGTACAGCATTGTAAGATGCATTGTACAATGATAAAAGTTACCACAAGTGATAACAAGTTACTAAAAGTAGTAACCAACTAACAAGACTGACAGCATGAAGAACATGTCCCTTTCCCCATAACAGATGAGCTAAAGACAGTGTAGTGAAGCTTAAGGCTTCACTGCACTGTAAAAAGTACAGGTCAGGATAAAAAATAAAAGCAAAAGGTTCGGGGGTGCATTAAAATTGAAGGAAAGGTGCAGTAAAGAGAAATCGTTCCTAACATCTGGGCCTGGAGCCTTCTGGCACTTTCAGTTATGAATGGCAATTGTAGGGGGCATGGCTTGGAGGCCATGCTGTAGGCAGCCAAGCTCGAGAGCTCCGACGAGATCCTGTAATACACTCGACAATACTGGCTAGTTGTAGCATATTACACAGCCAAAATACGAGAACGGGTGGCGGAACACCCACAGAACAGTGGAGGAGGCCCTTTGCAGTAAACCGGTGAGAGGAACAAGCATTTTTCAGCTTTTGAAGTTCCCCCTCGCCACAGCCAAGATGGCGGACGCAAGTTGATGCACTGGGAGAGAGCAGCTGCAGTGGCCGCTGGCAGTGGGACACACGTGGAGATGAGATTGTCGGAGCAGTCGCACTGCAAGCAGTCTCCGGGGGCACACCACGATCGGAGAACAGCCCACGGTCCACAGGGACCTTAAACCTGCATCGTGAGGGCAGCCGGCACTCACGCAAGCAGGCCCGTGGACAGAGGAGCGGTGTGTGACCCAGCGGTGGGCTGAGTGAGGGAGAGCCAACGTTGGGTGGAGGCACAGAGGCGGTTCCTGGGCTCCAGTGTGCGGGCAAGTGTGCTCTGCAGAAGAGCCAGCCAGGACGGTCCCGGGTCAGGTGGCACGGGGAGGCCCACGGCAAAGCAACTGGAGACCAGCGGTCCATCCCCCCCCCCAGAGGGGATAACGGCAGCCCGAATGGACTTGAACACACTGAGACACCAACTCCATCGTCATCCCCATCCCTCGGGGTGAGAGCAGCTTGATCCTCCAACCACGGATGCAAGGACGCTGCAACATCAGACAAGCTGTCTGGGTGTGAGGAGCAATCACACCCAAGGCACAGCAGGAGATCCTGGACCGCTCCCATGGTCGCCGGAGCCCAGTCGCAGAGGAGCCGGAGTCCGAGCACTGCAGAGCCCGCTTGGACCCATGCGAGGTGAGCAGTGCCAGGAGGTCAAACGCCAGAGGGCCCGGGATTTATAATAGAGGAATATACAGCTTCGGTACCCAGAGTGCACCAAGTGACAAAGCGGGTCACACTGCCTCAGCATTGCAACGTGCCCGTGCCACCCGTATGCAAACTGGGGCTTGCAGCAGAGTGACGGGTCCGGACGACCATTAGAGGGATATTCCAAGCCGGAACCAAGTAGGGAAGAGACAGTGAGGGGTGGAGGATAGGCCGACCCCCCCCTCGCCAGCAGATTGAAGAATACAGAGGAGGGATGCTTGGACAGGCCCAGAGCAGGCTTGCGTCCTTATTTTGCCAATCAAGAACTAGGCCCCATCACCAGAACACTGGTGCCTAACGCTACCGCCATTGGGAGCGTGGCTGACCCACTTAAGAATGGTTTCTTTGAAGAGGCAGGAGGGCCGCTAGAGGAGGGACACCAGAGGTGCACCGCCGTCCACGAGACCCACGTACATACCCTGTGCTGACTGGGGGAACCCATGGGACCTCCCAGCTCATTGCATGGGGGGGGGGGGGGGAGGGACAGGATCCCCGGCACAAAACACCCAGGTCAACACCCCTACCGGAAGACAAGACAGGGGTGGATGGTTAGTGGAGTGGTACCCAATGCCTTGCCCTAGGGGGAGGCAGTCATACTGGGGCTGCCCCTCTGGCCGGGCACAAAGCGAGAAGCTGCAATAACAGCGGCAACGACTGCTAGAAACAGATCGACGTGGGGGATCACAATTCACTTGCGGAGTAACAAAATGGAACAGAGAGCATGGGCGCAGTGAGAAATACCCCCAGACGAGGGGATGAGCACGAACAAGGAGCGGACCTCTGACACAGTGTGGGGGAGAGAGAGAGCACTGCAAGGAGTTTTAAAGAGCATAGAAACATACAGCAAAGACTGTTCAACGCGGGAGGAAACACACACTCAAGGAGTAAGATAACAAGGAACAGGGCAGGGGAGGAAACCTGGGGACCATGCCTCACGGGACCAAGCAAGCAAATCAGGAGGGGGAGAGGCATGCTGCAAACTTGACACGTGAGAGAGCCCAATTGCTGGGGTTCTCCGGTCCAGGTATTGGGGCCGGTTGGGCTGCCTAATAAGGACTGAGTTATCCAACACCTGGCAGCCACTGGTTTCCAACGGGACCCACTGAACAAGGCCAACAAAGGAACACCCCGAGGGCAGAGACATCATACGGGGGAGGGGGACCAACCTTGCGGACCCAAGAGGAAGCAGGGGTACTTCCCTGCAGCTACGGCAATCCGTACTTGCAAAAGCATTGGAGATACCCACTGAGGACCATCAGGGCGGCAGAGAGAGGACACAACACAAGCCAGAAGGCCCTCACAGCGAAGTCAACACGTGGAAGGACACAATCCGGGCAAACTAGCGCAGAGTGTTGTGCATAGAGAAGGGGGCCTGCACCTCTCCCGAACAAGAACTGTGAGCGCGGGATAGAACGCTTGAGCAGAAGCACATAGGAGGCTCAACGTACCTCAATGGGAAGAGGGTAACAAGGACATAAATTTGGGAAGAGCGGGAGGGAATGACACAAAGCTTCACCGAGAAGAATGCCAAGTAGATCAAAAGGAGGAAGAGGCAGACAAATCAGCATCAACTCCTTTACCAAAAAATCTGATAAAAGGCGAGCCACCCCACCAGATGCAGATATGGCTTCGACGAGCTCAGTACAGTAGGCGGGAGGTGACAACAAGGGCACAATACTAGAAGCTATAGCGGCTCTGAAGGCGTCCGTGGAAAACAAGCTGGATACTGTCATGGTGGATATGAGCCTCATCTGGCAGGACGTATGAAATCTGACGGACCGAGTGGGAACGGCAGAACAGCAGGTACAGCAGAAGAGCACCAAAATCGCCACCACTCGGACACAAATGTCAGATGTACTACAACGAGTGAAAATCCTGGAGAACAGAGCGGAAGATGCAGAAGGGAGGTACAGAAGGAACAACATCCAGATTGTTAAGCTGCCGGAAGGAGAGGAGGGCAGAGATCCCACAAATTACGTTTCAAACTTGGCTTTTACAGGAGATCGGGGCAGGGGAGTTATCACAAGGCTTCACGATGGAGAGAGCCCACAGAGTCCCGACCAGGAAGTCTCAACCGGGAGCCCCCCCCACGATCAATGATCGCTAGGATCATGAACTTCAAAGATCAGGAGAAGATAGACATTTTCAAGAGATGGGGGGTGATAACCAGGAACTCCTCCAGAATAATCATTAATCCGTACTATACTGTACTGGTACAGAGACTAAGGGCACACTTCGGCCCCACCAAGGAACGCATCAGAGCAGCAGGTGTATGGTACATGCTGCTATACCCAGCCAAGCTGAAGGTGATATAGGAAGGCAGATCGTCTTTCTTTCAGACAACGGAGGAGGCCCACGCATGGGTGGACTGGCAGGGCATCCCTCAGCAGAGACCCAGAAACGCCAATAACGCTGAAAACTAGCCCTAGTGAAGAAATGAGTGAACCCAACAGGGGAAAGAAAATTTCGGCACCATAGACATTATGCAAGCCAGAAGGAATTCATAACGGAGCAACGAGCTTCAGTTCTGCCACAGAGGACAACAGGCCACGCAACCCAAAGGAGTTATACTAGTTGATATGTCAGTTTTAAGCCCTCCCTCAACTTGGCTCCCCAGTATCGACTGTCTTCCCCAGCTGCTGCAGAGTATGCTGTTCTGGATGCTGGTATTGCCCCTGGGAGAAGATGAGAGGCAATAAGAATGGCGTGGATGTGACACAAATTCTCTTGACCCTTTTGTGCCAAAACATAGTGCGCAAGAGTTTTCCCATAAAAGCTCACCTATTATTTTGTAATACTGAGCTTTCCGTCCTGCTTCCTTCAGCAGGGGCGCGTAGAGTGGACTTAGTTGCTTCACTGGCCTGCGAAAGTGGTGATCCAGACCAGCTGCGACCAATCCACATGCAAGGTAAGTCTTTGGTTATAGTACGTTTATAATAATGTCTTTGGCAATGAGACTTTTGCCTTGAATGTAAATAATTCATGCAATGTCTCTTCTCTTCCCAATAGGTGTGAAGATGGTAGCTCGGAAGCGTGGAGTGGAGCCGGGGATTCCCTTGAGGATGATGGGGCTCTCAAAGTCAAGAGGTAAATCAGCCGTGATAATGGAATTCAAGACTCAGGTACGGTGCGGCCAAGTGTTTGTTATTTATAAGATTTCTAACCTGTTGTGTGTCTTTTCCCTTGCAGGCCCAGTCTGATGGTGCAGAGCAGAGTCTGGATGCTCGAAGGCCATTCCGCGGCTCCGAATGAAGATGCCGCGAAGGAAGAAGAGGAAAAGAAGTGAAGCTCCCGCGTCGCTGGACGTCCGGATCGGGTGAGGAATGGCTCCGACTCTGATGACGATGGCATGCAGGTAGGATGCGCGCACAGCCATGGAGCGGCAATGAATCAGCTAAGGTGCGCCTTCAGCGATGGAGTGGCTGGAATCAGGCAAGATGCGCCTTCAGCGATGGAGTGGCTGGAATCTGGTAAGGTGTGCCTTCCGCAATGGAGTTGCAGGATTCAGGTAAGATGGTCTTCAGCAATGGTGTAGATGGAATCTGGTAAGGTGTGCCTTCCGCAATGGAGTTGCAGGATTCAGGTAAGATGGTCTTCAGAGATGGAGTAACAGGAATCAAGGTGAGGAACAGCGGTAAGCGTCACGCTGCAAACCAGAATAACGCGAAGCGAGGGCATGTGGTTGGGCTGGCCTTATATAGGTTGGCTCTGGCCCCTCCCTTTGGCTCCGCCTTGTGGCTCCACCTTGCCCCTCCCATGGACTCTTGCACGTGCCTCCCAATGATGTTCTATGGCCACGCCTGGCCCTGATGCACGTGCCTTAGGCACAGATTGTGCAAAGCACACGTTTCTATGAGCCTGGTGCCAGAGGCGCCAGGACTGGGTCAATTTGGAGCCTGGGGGTGAGGAAGGCCTGGGCCCTTGCCCAATGGCCATGACACACGCTGCACCGGGCTGGGCCCACCTCAGTGGGCGGTGTAAGAGACGCAGCGGGACCTGAGCAGGGGTGGGTGGCTGGGCATTTGTTTAATATTTGTAGTTAGTCACTTGTTTAGTTGGTGAAAGGCACAGATAGTGGAGGAAGCAGCATACAAAGAAGTACAAGGCACAGCGCGTGTGGTGATGGAACTGACATGGATCACATGTAGCAACCCTGGGAAAATGCCCCTTTTTTGAGGTTACTGGAGACGACAGAACAGAAGGATACTATTGGGGGGGGGAGAAGAATCTAGGCCCAGGGGGAGGAAGGACAGCACGGACTAGGGCGATGGGCTTTAGGCTGGTGGGGCAAAGAAGAACAAGAACGGGGCCGACATACAGGACATACCATGCAAATGGGTCTGGACAAGGTGACCATTGCAACCTGGAATGTCAGAGGACTCAACGCTGGCTGAACAGGATGAAAGTTAAAATAGCTTTGTTACGAGAGACTCATCTAAGGCTTGAAAAACAAACCAAAATGGCGAAGAAATGGGGTGGCCAAATGTACAGTGCAACATATTCCAATTATGCCAGGGGCTTCCTGATGTGGGTAGCACCTGAGGTCCCATTTCAATTGATAAAGCAAGAAAGAGACCCGGAAGGTAGATTTGTGATCGTTCATGGAATACTGGAGAACAAGGAAATATGCCTGAAACACATACGCTCCGAATCATGATGCAACCAAGTTCTTCAAGAAAATCATACCCAAACTGGCCCAATACAGAGAGACGACATTTATCTGTGCAGGTGACTAACTGCACCCCGGACCCGCTCCTAGACGGATCAGATGACAAGTATAGGAAACTGGCACCACCAGCGAAGGCCCTACAAACGATCCTGAACCAACTGCATCTGGTGGATGTCTGGAGGAAGGTACATGGACAGGGGAGAGGGTATACACACTACAGTTCCCTCTATGGGACATTCACATGCATAGATTACTTATTCACGGGCAGTGAATCTCAGAGGGAATTCACGGGGAAACACATTAAGGCACAGACACTATCAGACCACGCACCATTGCTAGCGACATGGGCAGAGAAAGACCCCTGTACCAATGTAGCGGCTGAAGGCAGAGGCATTGAAGGAGGGTGAGTTCCAGGAACATATGCAAGACACAATAGAAGGTTATTTCGAGCACAATGTGGGAAGTGTAGAGAGCATTGGTAAAATCTGGGATGCTTTTAAAGTGGTGATAAGGGGGGCAGCAATAGGGAAAACAGAGGGACTACAGGGAAGCGCCCTGGCGGATCTAGGCAAGGTGGAAAGGGAGATAAAATCGGCCAAACGCCAAGCAGGTATAACCGGGGAGGAACCTGGGGAACTTATGAAGTTGAGACTGACTGAGATGTGTCGCAATCTGGAAGAGACTGGATTACAGGAGGTAAAAACAGAGATTGCATTCGGAGGACAAACCTGGCCGGCTTTTGGCCTGGTTTACCATGCAGGAAAGCAGGAGACCCCCTATCAATGCGATAGGAGACAAAGTAGGGGCAGAGATTAGGACTCAAGAGGGCATCAACAATATATTTTCACAATTCTAAGAGAAATTATATGCTCCCTACCCATCGGTGGAACTCAGCGATATACCGGACGCCCTGGCTGAGATTAAACTACCAAAGTTAGTGGAAGAGCAGGTTCATATACTTGAAGCGTCCCCCACGATGGAAGAACTGGAGACCGTGATTTCCTAGCTTCCATCAGGCAAAGCCCCGGAACCAGATGGACTCCCAGGCGAGTTCTACAGGGAATACAAGAGCACCTTAGCACCGAGACTGTTGGAAACATATCAAGAGGCGTATGAGAAGGGGCAGTTGCCTGACAGTATGTCAGAATCAACCGGTCATTATACCCATCCTCAAGCCTGGGAAGTCACCTCTAGAGTGTGCCTCATATAGGCCGATCTCCCTCATTAAGCAAGACTCCAAAATAGTTACGGCGATGCTAGCCAACCGACTTAAAAGGGTGATACGTACACTAATCCACACTGACCAATTGTGATATGTCCCAGGGAGGAACACAATGTGGAATCTGTGAAGACTCTACCATGTGGTAGACCAGACGAACTGTAGACGGGGCAAATGCGCTATAGTGTCACTGGACGCCGTCAAAGCTTTTGATTCCGTGAATTGGGAATGGCTGTTGAAAGTCCTTGCCCATTTTGGGATGGGAGAGGGCTTCCTCCGTTGGGTTGGGATGCTTTATAAAAATCCCAGAGCGAGAGTCAAAACTGGGAGACATATCTCGGAGGTATGGAGGATTTATAGAGGCACAAAGCAGGGATGCCCACTGTCACCAATGTTGCATATACTGGCCCTCGAACCGCTGGCGGTCTTCCTAAGGGCCGAATATGCGGATACTGGGATAGACATATATAGGATTATACACCAAACATCGTTATATGCAGACAATATGCTCCTCTTCGTGGGAAACCTGCGGGTGCACCTGCCATGCTTATTGGAAGCAATAGATGCGTATACCAGACTCTCAGGAATAGCCATCAATAAAGACAAGTCCTCTTTATTCCCCCTAGCCAATCTCAGATGTGTCCCTTCAAACCAATTGCCAGACCTGGGACTCATATGGGCACCAACATCTTTCCGTTATCTGGGGATAGAGGTGCATCACGACACTAAGGACACACACAAATTCAACACACTGGTAGCCCTTGATAAGACACAGGAGGCTATGACCTTCTGCAAGACGCTTCCGTCAGGGATGATGGGGAGTGCGGCTCTTCTGAAGACGACGGTATTACCATGCATGCTATACTACTTCACGAACATCCCACACGCTATACCTAAGGCTTTTTTCACACAACTGAACACAATGGTACGAGAATTCCTGTGGGGGGGAATAGAATCGCACTAGACACCTTGCAAAGGGACTATGAAGCAGGGAGCATTAGATTGCCGGACTTTGAATGATATTATGTGGCAGGGCAACTACAATTTGTGGTTAGATGGCTAGGGGATGAAACATCAAAAGACTCACTACTCTTCCAGCCGGCGTTGAAGCAATACTATCTGAGGGAATTGTTATGGATTGACAAGCCCCTAACCAGGACCCTACCCAATATGGTCAAACTGGGCCTGACCCTGTTGAACAAAGCATGGAAACTCCACCAGGGGGAGCAGAAACCCTGCTCTGCGCAGATCCCCCTCGCAGGGTTTGCCAGCGCAGACACAGGAGCCCTCGCAATATACTGATCCCATTGGGAAGCTATGGGAGTAGCCCAGATAGGGGATCTGCAGAAGGAAGGACAAAGGGTGAATTCCAACGCTTGATGGAGGAGTACAATGTACAAAGTGGCCAGTACATTTTATATAACTGCATAGTCCAGAAAATTAGAAAAAGATGGCAGGAATTGCCAGACTCAGAGGGGAAGGTGGATGTGTGGTATGATGCATCAGAAGAGGGACACATGGTCTCTAGACTGTACGAACAATTGCTGAAAGCTAACAATGGACAGGAGCTGCAAACAAGAGACCGCTGGGAAAAGGAGCTCCAGAGGCCCTTCACCGACTTGGAATGGGCCAGAGTCTTGAGATACCCTAAGAAAGTGTCCAGAAATGCAAGATTCAGACAAGCACAGCTATATCTCACGCCGCGGAGGATGCCGACATGTTGCACATGTTTTGGACCTGCCCAGTAATAAAGATCATCTGGAAAGGGATTAAAGGAAGGGCGGAGGAGGGTGGAATTCACATGTGTTACGGAGAATTCTCAAGAATGTGCTAATTTCCCTTACCTTTTGAGACCCCCAGCAACTTTGCTGGATTTCTAGGATTTTATTTTTTTAGCTGGGAAGAGTGTGAGCCTTTTTTCCCACTCTTCTATGTATGTTGATGTGTGTTTTACTTTTGTGTTCTTTGGTTATGGAATTTTAAACAACTCCATAGGCATCATCTTTTTCTGTATGTCACACAACACCTTCAGTGCAGTGGCACAGGGATGTCTTTCAGACTTCCCAAGGTTTAAATACCTTCTCTGGAACTGACTACTGTCTCCCAGAGCATGTAAAGTTAAATTGACTTCACTAGTCTCTTTACATGTACAGACCGAGCACACACTGTCTTCCTATAGAGTGCTGGAGGTGTTCCCTAGCATCCCCCCCCCCCCCCCCGAGTCAAAACAACACTCATGTAACAGTCAAATGTTACCCTTTCCTACTTGAAATGACTGGTGGCAGTGAATTAGAACAAACTACCATGATTTTGCACTCTGGCGTGATTGGCCGGCTGGAATGAATGGGGGAAAAACTGTTCAAAAGCAGGTCTCTGGGACTTGGAAATCAGAGTCGACCACTGGAACGAAGGAACTGAAAACGAGCTGAAGGAAGAGGACTGCTGCAACTCCTGGACAACCGGTGAAGCCCTGCTGCAGTTCCGAATTGCCTGAATCTCCATCGACAGAGAAGTCCTTCAAGGTTAACTTCTTTCCTTGAGTTTGGTGGGAACAATCAACTCGCAAGCCACCTGGACACCGTCCCCATCCTGGTCGAATTTTCTTCTGAGTGCTGTTGAAAACCGGATAGCCAGGGGGAAGGAAACCAGCACATGGACTTTAAGGCACTCACACCTTAAACCGACGTTTTGCCAAGCTGGTGGCCTCATCCCTGGGCAGTGCAGGAACCTCCCGATGTCCTCCTTGTCCCCACGACTGAGGCTCAGGAACAGCGAGATCTGCCAGGAACAACTGCCTCAGCTACAGCTCTTCTTCACTTTAAAGGTACTGTGCAAACGCGGTCCAGAAATCTTTTCGGCCACAGTGAAAGTTTGGGAAACGTTCCCGACTTTGAAGGCTTGTCCTTCCCTAAACATTCGTCTAACTTTTCACCTGACCAAATTCTTCTAAGATCCGTGGCAAAGACTTAACCGTTTACTAGCAGAACTGTGCTATCCTATACAAAGACTCTGAACCATTGACTTCGGCCCAGGCCTATGAACTTAATTGCTGGTTGTAGTTTACTGAAACCCTTTGCCCTGCTTATGAAAGTATTTGTGCTGTTGATTCTTATAATCTTATCTTTCTTCCCCTTTTTAAAGTATCTGAAGTGCCATTTTGCTCCCACTTCAGGGGAGCTGAACTTGTTGAGTAACTTATTGGTTGTGTATTTGTAGTATAGTAGTATATGATATTGAGCTGATCTTGCTAGTGTAATGTTTTCAAACTGACTGTAAATAAATGTATATTCTTTTACCAAGAAACCTTGAGTAAGTCTTTGTTTGAATCACTGTATTTGTTGGCCCTTTGTGTTGTGTAACTTGTTCTACTGCTCACTCAACTCTTGAGATAAGTCTGGCTGCTCAGCCACTGCTACCACATTACTGTGCAGTACAGGCTTGTACCAAAGGTGAAATTGGACTGACACTTGTAGTCTTAATTGCATGTAGTGTTCCCCAAGGGTACTGCATGTGATTCTGCTTAACAACATGCAAGCATGCTCCCCAGTCTCGTACCTATTGGGCATCTTCCCTAGAGGAGATAGGCAAAGAACACATCTGGTCGGATGAAGGATCTGGTGTGCATTTTGGAAAAAAAGACACATGGCAATGGCATAGAACTCTAGCTTGGGACCCAGCATAGGCTCGTGGTGGACAGATCTCGAGAAATGGTCAGGGGCGGAGACAGCAGTGTGGACCAGGGCGGTGCAGAGGGGTGAGGACAAAAGTAGGCACAAGATCCTTGCATGGAACACACTGATACAGGGCTTATTCGGATGAAGGGAAGAAGCAGTATGGATAAACCAGGAGGAGTGGAAGAGTACCAATACGGAAATTCGCAAACGTGCAGAGTACCCCCGCCACGGAGGAGTATAGGGGATATAGATTTGAGACTGGGATTGATAGGATGCAAGGCCATCGACCAGGGCAGCACGGCCAGGGAAACCCACGATGACAGATGATGACGCAAGGTGGAATCCACGAATAAGTGCCAGAGTGTGTTATATTTTGTTTGTTGTTGTTTTGGTTAAATGTTGTAAAACAAAGAATAAAAAAATAATGGCAATTCAAATTTTTGCCAATGTAATCATCATTGGGGAACTACTATATTTGGTCAGTACTACACCTTTATACGAAAAACTCCCAGTCTGCTCGCGGTCTCCCACCGTCATCTTCGTATATCTCGCAAAAATGGTTGAACCAAACTGTGCATTGCTGTAACAAACTGCGCATTCTGTATCTACAATTTAGGTTCAATCATTTTAATACAAAAGTAAGAGCAACAATTGGAATTCTAAGGAGATTACTAAGATGTGTATAGTGTGTTTCTGGTTAATACCAGGTGTCGTTGAAACACTAAAAACGTTGGGTTTTGGAGTGCCATGCACTTGCTAGTTTGCGAAAAATAACATTTTGCCAAGAAGTGGATAGCTTTCATCATGAATTCTCAAAGGATCTTTTATAGTCTCGACTAATGTGGGGCGAGTATTTTTTCTTTAGTTATCTGCTTGGGTCTTTTTTTAAATGATGTTTTAATTTTGATGTGATGATTATGTTTATGAATTGTATTATGGCATTCCTTTTTTGGCATTCCTTTTTTCTTTGTTGTTTTTTCGTCTGTTTTTTCTGGAAGGTTTCTTGTAAACCATGTCCCAATAAAAAAAATGTTAAAAGAAAAATGGTTGAATCAATCCTCGGAGGGAATAAGATAGTCAAGGCTGTTATCATTAGTTCTTTTCTTGCCAGGCACCAAAGCCCAAGGAGGTTATATGAGGTTCTGGCTTTCCTCCTTTTTGTTAGAAATTGTATTCTTATATTTTTTTCTACAGAGACATAGCTCCTCTTTATTGACACTTCCCACCACCGTAGAGCAGTCCAGCTAAGCCCTCTTGGCCATCCGGCACTCGTCAAACCACGGGTTCTTATCCGCTCCCATCTGCTTTATCTCTTTTACTGATTTAGTGAAAATGGGGCTAATACCAGCAAACAGAGCATCAAACTCAGTCAGTACCTCTCCACTACTTAAGTACCCTCCACAGATGCCCTCAATTCTAGGCAACGCCCTTTGATAAATAACATGTTTGGTCCCAGCCTCCTGTGTTATCCTATTTGATGATGTGCCCGGTGTTCCCAGAGACCATAATCAGTAGATTAGGTTCCAACAAGTCACGATACCCACCGTTCAATTTCACATCCAAAAGAAGGGGTTTATGTTTGCTATCCCTTCAATCAACAATGGTGAATTCATCAACAAGATTCCATTCACTTGCCATTACAAGTATGTAATGATACCTTGAAGAAGTATTAGGCCCAAAAACATACTCCTGCCTGGGAAGTCACCACTACACCTGCCATTGCAGGCCCTGTATTCGGGCTGTATCCAGGGCATATTTATGTACCGTTGGTGGGTGACTTGCTTATAGAGCAGTGATGTCCCACGTCTGACCAACCTCATCCCACAGTCCCTCCAATTCCCTCAGAGTTTCAAACTGTAGGTTGAAGTCACCCCCAATTATAACATGGGTCATCCCATTGGTGCTATAATCCTGGCTGGTGATTAATTCTTGCAAGAGCATCATAATACCCAGGGAATTAGTGCCATATGGTCTATTATGCAGATTAAATACAAGCAAGACCTGTCTATTCCTGTTTTTACCAACAACTAGTTGCAGGTCAGGGCGTTTTAAAGTCATAAAGTCGAATGTCAATGTCGAAAGTCAAAATGTCTAAAAAAATAAAGTCGAAAAAAAATGTTGAATTTCTTTTTTTGGTTGCTTTTTGTTCGAAATGGGGGGTTCCCCCCTTTTTAGTATTTTTTTTTGTTTTACCCCTTTTTTTACCCCCGGCACCCAAAAAAACAAATAAAAAAATAAAAAAAAAAAAAAAAAAACAACGACATGTTTTAGACAGTTTTGTAATTCGACATTATTTTTTCGACATGACTGCACACCGGTCAGGGCTACTCTGTACACTCATCTCAGTTTGCCACCCGGAGTCAACCGCAATTAGAGTCAGTAGCCCCCCCCCCCCTGGTCTTCCCCTAGCACCCTTTGTCACTGTGGTGTTAACTGCCTTGAAGCCTGGGACCTCAAAGTTAGGGCTCAGATTTCCAGAATACGTTTGATCTTGCTGGTAGATATGAAGACCAACCAATTGGGGTCGATCAGATGCCTTTCTATCCCAGCCGCATTCCACGATAATACCCTTATTCCCATAGATCTAACTGGGGTAACAGGGCTGGTGGGGGGCTTGTCAATCAACTTAATAGGTTTCCTCCCTCAAAAGTAGGGAGTTAGGCCCAGAGTCGGTCCTCGATTGCTCTCTGTTTCCATGTCCACTCCCACTATAGGGGGATGGCCACAGGGAAATCATTCCTGGTGGAGGGTATGATATTGCTGCAATTGCTAGTAGCCCATCAGCCAGTTGCCTGTCTTTGAATCTGTGATAAGAGGATAAGAATATCCTCTTATCACAGAGGCGCATCCTCTAATGTTACATATACAATGAATGCTCTTATTAATTACCATCTCTCTGGTCTCATAGTATCCAAGGTTTCGTTATGGGGCATTACACATAGACATATGCTCCCCTTTCCACCACACCTTGTTTATACCCCATGTTTATATGGCTTAGTCTGCCTATATTAGAAGGTTCTGTATATATACCATGGCAATGTTTCCTGGGGGATGGGTAGACTCATGCCTGTTAATAGTGCCTGTAATTGGTTTTAAGCAATCAGGCACTTTCACCACCTTTTCAAACTTAATGTTATTCAATTCTGGAGCAGGGCTAATGGCCTTGGTTTTATGGCAAGTTGGGAGAGTCCTACTGGCTTTTTCCTGGTTCACAACTTGACCAACCCGAATTGCTGGTGGTTGGGGAATATAATGAACTTGTTTGTTGTGAAGATTAGTGTTAGGGAGAATTCTCTGTTTAGGCTGAATTTCCTAACCTAGTGAGTCCCCCAGCAGCTTTGCTGGATTTTTTGGGTTTATCTTTTTCTCCTGCCAAGAGTGAGACTCTTTTACCCTCATTCTTGGGCATGATTTGAGTGTGTTTCTTTGAATCTAGATGTGTTTAATGGGCTATGGGGTCTTTTACCCCATAGGGCTTCATGTGTTTTTGTGATGCGTGTTACACAGCACCCTCAGTGCAGTGACACAGGGGTGTCATAGTGACCCCCCAGTATAGACTCCATACCCTGGGACGGACTACTGTCTCCCAGGGCATGTAAAGTCACCATTGACTTTACTAGTCTTGAATCCTGAACAGAACCAGTACAAACCATCATATTGTGGACGTACTGGCTGGGGCAATTCAATTGCCCGGGGTCTGTTAGTCGAGGCGGTACGTCTCCGTCCCCCCTGATCGAGTTTTGGCTTGTGGCAGTGGATACTACTTTTTATATTCAACCGCAAATATTTTCCCATGGGATTTCCCATTGTTTTAGGCTACTATCTTTATTTAATTATTTATGGTAGCCTCGAACATACCGCCGGTTTATTTAATTATTAATTCTCCGGTTGGTATTTTTTGCCAAAACTTGATTCTAAAATGGCGTTTGTGTTCTCTTCTGTGACTCCAACCCAAGTCGAGCCCTTTGTTCCACTTTTTGGCGGGCTTCTCCACAGAAGCCCTCCGAAGTGGTGCCACTGTGTCTGGGGTACTTAGGAGGGGTGGAGGGGAATTTAGGCACCCTGGACTGAGTTGCCTAGGCAACTCAAGTCACACTCCGTCCTGATTGGCACAAGTGGTGAGCCGGCCGGCTCACCACTTAGCATGTTTGAGTGACAGCTAGGCTGAGTGAATGGGGGTTTGCTGCATAAAAGCAGGGCTTTGGGGACTGGAACTTCAGAAGTCGCCACAGGACCCAAGAATCCGACGAGGGAGAAGCTGAGCCGACCTGCCACAACACCACCACCGGTGGAGCCCTGCTGGACTACCTCACCACTTTTCCCCAACGACAGAGGAGATCTCCCCCCGGAGAGTCTTCTTCCTCTGACTGGTGGGGATAACCAGTTTCACCGTCTTTTCGCTTTCCCGTGGCCGTCTTGCCCGTGCCAAGCACCCCGGCAACCGGGATACCACGTTTTACCATGACCGCGAGACAAAGGTACCACCTTTAACCGGAAAACTCCGCGGCTGGTTTCTGCCCTAGTAGTGCAACGACCTTCATCTTTCCTCCAAGTCGAGATCTTCTCTTCCCCTGGACGACGACGCAACTTGCACCCACTACCAGGAACAACTGCCACCGCTGGAGGATCCTTCCCACTTAAGGTACCGTGTCCCACCTGGCTTCCCTTGCTACCGACTGTACGGGGTAGATTTAGCCCTCAGCTTTCGAACCTGGGTTAGCCTGGGACACCTTGGCTAAACTTTTCTAAGTCTCTCCCAACGCTTTTCTGAACCCTCTGCAAGACTTTCTAAGCCTAGTGTAACTGTGTGATCTTCGGCGCATTTGTGCTCTGCTCTCTCTAAGAGCGGGCCCAGCCTTTGGACTTTGACTCACCAGTGACTTTTTACTCTCTGCCTTGCTAACAGTGTTCTGGAATCGTAGAGTGGTGTGCCTCTTCCTATTCTGTCTTTTTCCCTCCCTTTTTCACAAACTTATTAGAGTGCAATCTAGTTAAGCGCTCACCTCTGTATGAAAATAAGTGGTGTTTTACTGTGATTTTCTAATAGGGAAAAAGGGGTGTATATATCATAATAGTAACTGTGTTTAGAATATTTTACAATAAGAGTGCTGGAGTGTTTCAACTGTGTGTTTTTAAATAAATAATTATATACTTTGATACCAAAGCTCTGGTCAGTGTTTGCTTGTATTATTGTATCTGAGTGCCTATTGAGTATACTTTACATACTGCCTAACTCTCTTGAGGGAGGTCTGACTGCTCAGCCACAGCTACCAGGTAAACCTGGGTGGTACAGACTGCTACCAAATGGGTTTACTGCCAACACCTGTAGTCTTAAATCTTTTGCAGTGTTCCCTAAGGGAACTGCACACGTTTCTGCCTAACAATTAGTAAGCTGCTTCCCCTGGTCAATGGTTATATTCATGAAATTAACCACCATTTCCATGAGTTTCCCTGCCTCGCACATTAACTCCTTCAAATCAGTGCTTGAATTACATTTGCACCAACAGATTGGGATACCTTGCACCAACTCAGGGTGCAAGGACAGCTTTTTCCGGGAATTTTGGTTTCCCACTTTAGTTTTTAGTAACACCTTCTTGACAGTACATTCCTTCTCCCCAGCAACCCTCCTGATTCCAGACGCACCCGTTCACATGGGACCACCCTCTGTTGTGTCGACACCCAAAGTCGTCCTCCAACAATGGCAAAAATCGATTCCCCAATGGAATATCGAGTGCAATTAGAATAGGTACCTGTGACCCCCTCAGGACCAGTCGATTGAATGGGTTTTACCAACCCAACACACAAACCCGTCATGGGTACCACCTCACATCTATTAGAGGTTAAACCTATCAAGATCAACTCTGAGTGAACTTCCACCATATAACGTAAGGGTGAACCCAAGGAATTAAGACTGTACAGGGATTGGTCCTTGTTGAAATGTCGGGTTCATTACCAGAAATGGATTAAGCTGGCCATCATTGCCCAATCTCCTAGCACATCTTGGTCTCAAGCTGCTGTGGTTGATGGTGGTGGGCCTACCATCCTCTATCTCATCTATGCACATTACATTCATACCATCATCCACCACAGCACAATTAGCCTCGATAGTCCCTGTTTTCCCCTAACATGTGACCCCCGCTACCACCTCATGCTTGGGCTGCCCCCCTTCTCTCGGCCTGCACCCTCTATGGTGCACTCTGTCTCCCCTATGTTCTTTAACTTCTATTCTATCTACTATCCTATCCTAACTCTCTCACTAAGTCTGGTAGGAAGAAGCTCAAAAGGGACTTCCCGGTCTCCAACCCAGGCCTCCCTATCGCTGAAACTTACAGACCAGTGCTTCCTCCAGACAGACATTCACCAAAATCCTCTTTGTCGTTCCTTCTACAAGCCAAAGTACCCTCCATATGGTCTCGGTTCTCCCTCTCCTTTTTCCTCCTCTCCCATTAATAGTGGGACCCAGTGGGAGGCCCTCCTGGCCCCCTTGCACACCTCCAAGACCATCATTAATATCTACTTAAATGGTAACATCTTGGTCCAGGGCCCTCATGCCAATCTCCACCTTTTCGATAGATGCTTCCCACATCTTAACTTCCTTTCTTCTCCTGCTACTACTATCTATCTATCCCTCTCTGGCTCCTCTGCTGCCTCCTTACTCCGCCACCTCTCTGGCACCCTCCGCTGCTTCTCAGGCCACTTTGCCTCCTCCTCCTTCCTCCACCTCTCCAGCACGCTCTTCTTCCTCTCCAACTACCCTGCCATCACCTCCTTCCTCCTCTGACCACTCTCGAGCCACTCTAACACTTCCGCAGGGCGTATCTCATGCCTACACCTCTCCACGGAAGACTTGCAAAGCTGACTATCTGTTCCACGTCGCTACTCTTAACACTTGCACTGCTGTCAAACACTCCTCAGACATCTTCCTTCTCCTGGAAGAGCTTGATTTGGATTTACTTGGTCTCACAGAGGCTTGGTTCACGGCCAGCTCTGTCACGAGTTTTGACACTCTCCTCCCTGATGGCTACAATATCCTGTCTGAACCTATAGCCAACTGTCCTGGCGGGGGAGTAGCCCTGATCTTCCCAAAGTGGATCCCTGCTTCTGTTATTGCTAGGTAGGCCTACCCTTCCTTTGAATGCCTGGCATGCAGGCTCTCCATCTCTCCTAGCCTCTCTCTCACTGTGGCCTCCATCTACAGGCTGCCTGGCCAGGTCACCCACTTCCTCTCCAAGTGGGCTGACCTCTCCTCCTCCCTCCTTGCTTCTACCTCTCACCTTCTCCTCCTCCGAGACCTTAAGATCCACTTGGATGCTATTAGCCCGTCCTCGAGGCTCTTTCGCAACCTCTGAGACTCTCTATTATACCCTGTGGCATGACTCACTCTGCAGGCATTCCCTGGGTGTTTTGCTCTCTTAGACCTTCCCCTCTCCAACCTTCTCACCACTCCTCTCCCGGACTGACCACTTTCTTCTCTCCTTTCACCTGTCACTCTCTGCCCCTCAGGTTAAGCCGACCCCAGCACTGCCACCCACCTGCTCGGTCATCCAACCCATGAAGCGTGTGCCAGTGGAGGCTTTCGCCGCTACTTTCTCTCCTCTTCCTACACCTTTGGCTGACTCACACTCTGACACAGCCCTTTCCAATCTTCATCTCTCGATCTCCAACACTCTTGATGTCTTTGCCCCTCTCATGAGGTTCCGTTTGAAGCCTGCATCCAAATGCAACTCTTGGTACGATTCCAGACTGGCCAACCATAAGCGCAAGTGTAGAGTGGCTGAGAGGAAGTGGAGGGCATCAAGCACATCCTCTGACAAACTTGCCTGCTGCCTGCTCCAAAGGCAATACAGACTCTGTTCTCCCTGAGAAGAGAGCCTACATCTAAGCCTGCATCATTGGCGGCCTCTAACAACTCAGCCGAACTTTTCAAAATCTGCAAGGAGCTGGCCAATACTGCTGCAGTCTCTACCTCTTCTATTCCCTCCCAGAACCCTTTGCACTGCTTTGGCTTCTCATTTCACCACTAAAACTCAGGACATTCTGTCCACTCTCTCTTACTCTACCTCCTCTCCACTCTCCCTCTACCATTCCAGGCCCTTCTCCGGCTGCTTCTCCTCTTACTTTCTACTCCTTCACCCTGTTCAATCCGACGATGTTTCTAGACAAGTCCAATCTATGAAAATCTCAACAAAGCAGGTGCTCCGCTCCCCGGCACCTCCAGAACCATTAAGGACCATAGCGACACCCTTTCTCCAGCCTTGGCCGATTTCTGCAATCATTCTTGCCACTGGAACCTTCCCCTGCCCCCTTAAGCACTCTCTAAGGCACCCCCTTCTCAAGAAGCCCTCTGCCAATCTTTCCTGTCCGACAAACTATCACCCGATCTCCATCACTCTTTTCCTGGGAAAACCTCTGGAAAAGCTGGCCATCTCCCAGCTTGATCTACATACTAAATCTATTGATTGTCTCCATGACCACCAGTCTGGCTTCAGACAAGCCAAAAGCACAGAAACTGCTCTCCTAAACACCTGTGAAGACTTGCTCTCCAATCCCGACTCTAACCTTCCATTTGTCCTCATTCTCCTTGATCTATCCTCTGCTTTCGACACGGTCAACCACGCCATCCTGCTCAATCGTCTATGTGACAACATGGGTATCTCTGGTTAGGCCCTTGCCTGGTTGACCTCCTTTCTCACCTGATTGACCCTCCCAGGTCCAACTTGGGTCTTTCCTCTCTTCAATCTCTTTCTCTACTTCTGGTGTTAACCACTACCTGGCATCTCTGGCCCACCACATCTCTACCGTCTGCTCTAACTTTCAGTGTTATGCGGATGACACCCAGCTCTCCTTCAGGCTCCCCTCAGACTCTTATGCTCCTTTTCACATACCAGACTGTCTGTCCGCAATTCAGGAATGGTGTGCCTCCAAAGATCTCTGCCTTAATGCCAGTAAGACTGAGATCCTTCTCATTGGAACACCTGCTCCCACCTCCCCTCTCTCACTCTGGCTGCATACCCTGGGCCCCCTACCTGCTCTTTCTTGTGAGGCTAAGAACTCTGGCATCATCTTCGACTCCACCCTCTCCTTCTTTCCTTACATCTCTGACGTCTCTTTTCTCACTTTCCCCAGACCCTCACTGTCTCCAGAGCCCTGGTCCTCTCTACGCTGTACTACTGCAACAGCCTCTTTCTAAATCTGGCTGCCTCAACTCTTCGCCCTTTACAACTTATCCAGAACAGGACTGCAAGACTTTTCCTTGGCCTCAAGCCCAGGGATCATATCTCCAGCCCTGAAATCTCTCCACTGGGTGCCTGTGGCTTCGCGGATCAAGTTCAAGGCCCTCTGCATCATCCACAAGGCTTTATGGGGCTGAGGACCACACTACATCCAACTGTCTCTTCCTACGCATCTTCCTTTTCAAGCCCTCTACACATCCACCTTCAACTCACTGAGGGTCCTGACACTTCTCCAAGCGGAGATTGGGGGCTAGATCACCGTCCTCGGCTGGGGCCTCCCTCTGGAACAGCCTCCCTGCCTCTATCAAACTTGAGCAGGACCACCCAAGGTTCTGGAAGTAACTCAAGACCTTCCTTTTCACTTCCGCTTTCTCTCTCCCTTACTGATGTCCCAGTCTGCTGTGCATACTGGTTACCTGCCCACCCACTGAACTTATGGTACTAGGTTTTTGCACAACCAGTTGCCCTCGCACGGCCTCACAACCACTTAAGGGACTGTATCTGCAACCCTACTGTCCGCTGAGACTCTGCACTTATGAGCCACCTCCCAGCAGCACTTACAAGTTACTTTTCACTCTCTCCCTACCCCCACTCCCCTCCCCTCCCCTCTCCCCCCTGGCACTTTCCTCCTCCACCCCCCCTGAACTTGTGCAGTCTGAATGACAGAAGGACTAGTAAAATCATTTTGTTCTCCAGTGCTCCCTTCCTTGTCGCGTTTAGAAACATTTGTTTACAGGCACCATATAAATGACTTACATCATCTCATCTCATAAGTTTGGACCTCCCCCAATCAATTAATGGGCTCAAAAAGCTTGTATACCCTTACTTTTCACCATTTCTTTCGCTGCACCTATGTATCAATAGTTGATGACTGAAGCCAATAACCACTTATAACCAGCTTGCAAAACTTAGTTATGTTAACCAGCTGGCAAACCTCTATGCACCAAGTATAAAAACTACATACACTAAGCAACCTTCCACACAGGCACATGGATCCGATACTGCAGTATGGTGTTGGAGCCTACCACCCCTATTGCAGCCACAACCTCCAAATCCTCAATAACTCAGTAAAGTACAGCACCTCTTCTTCAAATACAAAACAGACTTGTAATTCAACCAAAAGCAGCAATCCCACAACCTACTGTAAAAGCAAGGAAATATTGAGGCTGAGTTCAACAAAAGGAAGTACACCAACACACGGGCTATAAAGATTCACATATCTTTAATCTACTGTACATTTACAAAGAAACAGAAATACACATAGCTATCTGGCTCTCAATACATCACAATGAGTACCAGCCCTTCAGAGTGAGGAGTGAGTGCTGGGCATCTGGACATTCAGCCTTTTATACAATTCAGTAATACTGTCCAGCCCCTCTACAGGGTAATAATCAGTGGTTTAGAGTTTGTGCCGAGTTCACTTACGGCTCACACAATAATATGCACATGGATTACATGGGTTTGCGTTTCCAACAAGTTACAATGGTGATGTATATTCTCAGCTCCAACAGTAAGCTTTAGCACATATCCCTTCACAATGCAGTTCTGCCAGCGTCAAGGCTCAACATTAACATTACATTGCCCTCGATGTGTATTCATGGATGAGGCTTGTTAGTGCAGGTAATCCTCAGGCAACAAGTCATTCTCAGTACAAGGTCTCTTTACCTAGTGTAAACAGTTGGCCCTCGGACAGTCTAACCAAAGGTTGGGAAGGCTCGGTTACAAGTTGGAAACACAGTCCACCATTTTAGAACAGAGAATCACATTCGAACAGAAATCAAAATGGCGGATGATCCTAAAATGGCAGCGAAATCGATCCAAAATCGGAACTTTGCAACGCAGTTTTCTTCGCAGAGCGACTAGGCTTAGGCCAATATGTATTGAAAGGAGGCACAATATGATTTACTGTTTAACAAACCCTCCTTTTGGCCTAAGCCAAGCGCTAAACTACTATTAGTCACTTTACGAGTAACTCCACGTCTCAATGTCCACACAACCTGAATCACAATCAGAGATATCAATCGCCATAAGGTCGGTGACAGAAATTTCTTTCAACACAAATTCATTGGTCATTCTTTCTGGTGCGCGTACCCTTTGTCCTAATGATCCCATAGTCTGCACACAACATCCCCCTAACACTGAACATATGACAGGAAGACATTGTATACAGCAACAGCAGAACAACAGAATACCCAGAATAATCAATAAGACTGAAAGTAGCTTCCATCCCCAAGATCGTAAGAAGTCCCAGAACCAAGTGCTAAGATCCCAATTTCCCTCTGGAACGTGCACTTCTGAACTAAGGACGTGCAGATTTTGTATAGCCTTAAAGATGGTTGGAGAGGAATCCGGTGCGAAAACGCAACAAGCGGACCCCACTAATTTACATACTCCACCATGCTCAGCCACGATGATTAAGGTCATCCGGTTCTGCAGTGCCACTAACCTTATCGCTTTCTGTTCTAGTCATATTATAGAGTATGTCAGTGGTTTGGTTGATGGTCCTCTTCAGTACTCTCGCTAGTTTTCTAATATCCTCAGAGTTTAATATTTGTCCCCAAAAAGGTACATAAGATTTCGCTACATCACCCAGAACTTGTGATGAAGTATCGCCATTCTCGTCCAGCCTTGGATGGCTATGAATACCCCTGGTAACAGAATTTCTAAATAACAGGTTCCCTGCCAATCCTTAGGTAGCCATGGGAAAGCTTCATTACCGCAAATGAAGTAGACAGGTTCGCCTACATACAAAGTTCTGTCCTCACTGGTCAAGTTTGCAACGTTGGTGCAACCCTTGAAATCACCCATTGACTGAGTACCATATCTCTGTATAAAGAAAGAAACTGAATCGGGACTGTGGTTAACAGTGTAGGAAGGTGGCGTGGCATCCCTATTGCCTACAGGAGCCATCTTGAAAGAGATCAGAGATTGAAAAGGTTGAGACAGTCTATCAGAAGGCCTAATAGAAGCAACATTAAGCTTGCTCCTATTTGCAAAAAGTGAGCATCACTGGGGCGTTAGAACTCGTTTTTCAAATTCATTCAAATTTGTTCCATGCAAAGGATGAATATACCTGCCCAACCCCTTGTCTCCATGTTGCGGTAAATGAGAGCAGACCCAGAAATTAGACTTGTTCAAAATGGCATGTGTTGCATTAATAAGCAGTAGTGTATTATTTTGGTAACTCTGTGTTGAGAGTCTCTAGGAGATAGAGTGGGCAGATGCACGAAAGGTGTAGATACAGTGGGTATATTTCCAGTGGGCAAAAGAGCTTCAAGAGGACGTACTTCCATGTACCAAAATCCTAAAGCAATTACTATTGTGAAACCGGTTACATGATTACAAGAAAACAATACGTTTTAAGACACCATGTATTCGATCGTCCATTGTCTATACTGGCCACACTGTCACTTGTTTGTTCCCTATGGGTGGAGGCGGTAGCAGGCATTGTTTCTTCAAAACGAAAAGCTCCAGCGTTCATTTGCTGGCGATCTCCTGATCATGCGTTTTCTTAGTCCTTCCCTATGCCTAGCCAACAACTTTCCTTTGTATGCAAAAGACAGGGCCAAATGACCAGCCCTACGATGATTTTCCTGTTGGCACAGCCGAACCGTGCAGTAAGTCTAGCTCAGTGGACGCAGATTGTACCTTGTTACGCCTGGTACGGTGTGATCTGTGAACAACGTGTCGTTGCTTCCTTATGGAAGTGGTGAATTTGCAACAGAACCTAACAATGGTGAAAAAGGATCTGTAGGAGAGTGTGGAGATTAAGCAGCTGTTTCCCCAGACTCCACAGGCTCAGGGAGTGTCTCCGATGCAGTCTCAGTACTGCTCAATGCTGAGTGATCGTTGGGAGCAGAGTAGGTAAGATTTTCCGTATTTTCTGTGTCATGTGGCAAAGGGAAGGGAATCCTCTTGACATGCGATGCATGTATCCAGTGCCTCTTTCCTTCCACCCGAACCGCAGTCTGTGTGGCCAGGAGGACTTGGTGCGGGCCTCTCCAGCGGGGTGCGAGACAGAATGCTCGTTCAAAAGCTTTCATGAGCACCCACTGCCCAGGTCAGATGCTGTGACCTGGCCCCCCGTATTTTACTGTAAGGGCTTCTCGCACCTGTTGGTAAATCAAATACAGATTTTTAGTTAACCGGTCACAGTAGTCAGAAAGAAGTACATGTTCAATATCCCTCAGGGCCCGGGGCTTTGGGGCATTCCAAATGTTAGCTAGCCTACCCATAACCACCTCATATGGGGAGAGCACAGTCTTAGTCTGTGGGGTGGTGCGCATTGATAGTAACACTATCGGTAAGGCGTCCGGCCATTTCAATTTGGTGCCGGGACACGTCTTAGCGAGCTTGTTTTTCAAAATTCCATTGTGTCTCTATACCAATCCAGCACTCTGTGCATGTCTAGCCGAATGGAACTGTTTATCGATCTGTAACCCCGCGCATATCTGCAGAATTACAGCAGCGATAAAATGTGGACCATTGTCCGACCAAATGACTCTTGGCAAACGAAACCTAGGAAAATATTCCTTAAGCATGGTCTTCGCCGTTGTCATTGCTGTAGCGTCTTTCACAGGAAAGGCTTCAACCCATTTATTAAAGGTGCAAATAACAACTAATACAAACTTAAGGTTATTACAACGCTCCATTTCAATGAAATCAAAGTGGATAACTTCAACGGGGACAGAAGATGGACCAAAACTACCCCTAGGTGTCGATGTGCCCTTTCCCATATTGTGCTGTAGACCGATCATACAACCCTGGACAAAACGCTCAGCTGTTTGAGATTTTATCGTTCACCCAGACTTTTTCTAACATTTTGCAAACCTTCCTTGCACAGATATGGGTGGGCCCATGAGCCATTGCGACCATCATGGTAATGTATGCGTCTGGCAGCATCCATTTTCCCTCTAACTGATCCACCTAACACCCGACATCATCCACCCTCGCCAACACCTCAGCCCATTGCTTAGTTTCTTCTAACGTGGCATCGGCTTGGATATTCTTTACAGATTCAATACCTTCATCTATGGTACAAACATGTGTAGTTTTCCTTGCAGTGTACATTTCTGAATAGAGATCGGTGGCAGTTTGTTTGGCTATCTGGTCAACGAAAGCGTTCCCTTTTCCTACATCATTTATGATTTTCTGATGCGCTGGGCATTTCATGATTGCAAACTAAGTGGGGAGTGCAAGCGCCGAAAGTAACCGCACTATCCAGGAGCCATATTGGATCTTTGTTCCATGTGAGGTCAAGAAACCTTGTTCTGCCCAAAGTCTACCGAAGTTGTGAACTACCCCAAAAGCATATTGACTATCAGTATACATGTTTACTCTAAGCCCTTCGGAAAGTTCACAAGCTCAAGTCAATGCAATAATCTCTGCGGCCTGCACGGAGTTATGCGAAAGGTTTCCACAATCGTGCTTAGTGTGGTGATGGCATAAGCAGCTGTGGATGTACCATCCGGAAGTTTGAAACAGGAGCCATCGCAAAACAGCTCCCCTTGTGGGTCATTCAAAGGAATATCTTTCAGGTCGATCCTGCCTTTAGTCTCTTGCTCTGTGGTGTAGAGGCAGTCATGTGACACTTCGTCACCGCAAGCAGTATCTTGCGGGAAAGGTAATAGTTCAGCCGGATTCAATACACAACACCTTTTAATTTTGACATGCGGTGCAAAAAAGATCAATTCGTATCTCGTTAATCGTGCGGAAGTATGGTGTTGTGTTTGCGTTCTATTTAATAGAACATCTACAGAGTGAGCTACCAATAAGGTTAAATCATGGCCTAGGACCATACCCTTGCTCTGTTTTACAGACGCAGCAGCAGCAGCAGCGACAGCTCTCAAACATCTTGGCAAAGCGTATGCAACAGGATCAAGGGCGGAAGAAAAGTAACCGCACAGCCTATTCTTCCCTCCATGTTCCTGCATTAATACAGCCAAAGCACATCCATCACGTTCAAAGCACATACAACTCAAAGGCCTTTTCGTAATTTGGTGTGCCCAAAACCGGTGCTGAACACAGTGCAGTCTTGAGCAGATCAAACGCTTTCTGGTGTTCCAAGTTCCACAGCAATGGCAAAGAAATGCCCTTCTTTGTCAAAGCCAACATTGGTTTAATCACTAGTGAGAAATTGGGGATCCACTGCCTACAGTAAGAAGCCATTCCTATCAAGGCTCAGACTTCCTTCTGTGTATTTGGGACAGACATGCTAGAAATGATTTTTATCCACTCAGGCGTCGACCCTGGCCCTTTGACTTTTGAACTCCCGTCTGAGTGTTTCTTGATTCTGCCTGCCTAACCAAAATATTGCCTGTGATTTTTGCCTCCATATCCCTCTGGGTAGCTCAGATGCTAATTGTGTTTTTACCCCAGTAGCATTTCATGTCACGGATACGCGTTTGTTCAGTAGACCGAACTGTCGAAAAGTGATCGCAATCGTATTTGCGGTAACATGTTTTGTGCCCAACACCGGTTCAGTCAAACACAGGGTACTTACCCTGAGACTTACTGTACAAAGTGAATTGGTCAGTTGTAGTATATTTAACGTGTGGTTTTTATTGAATTTTAATAGAAGTGTTGTGTTTATAACAAATGGTTTAAAAATAAACGTACTTATATTTTTCTACCTGAAACCTTGAGTCAGTGTTTGATTGAGTCACAGTAATTGTGGTTCCTTTGTGTAATCTCTGCTACTGCTCATATACTCTTGAGATAAGCCTGGCTGCTCTGCCACTGCTACCACTATGAAATAGTAGTACTGGCTTGTACCAAAAGTAAAACTTATATCACCCCCTGTAGTCTTAATTGTGAGCAGTGGTCCCTAAGGGCACTGCACAGGATTCTGCCCAACACCCAGAATGAGGAATTACCGACCATTCTGAGTTCGGGGGGCCCGGTAATTCCTCCCTCTGGGAACCCGGGCCAGGACCTTCCCCATTCCCATCTGAGGCCCCACAGGGCTCAATGGGAGAGGGAGCTAACAACGGGCCGTTGTTAGCTCCCTCTTCACCTCGCGGGACCCAGTAACGACGTCTGGTTTGACCAGGAGTTCCTTACCGGGTCCCGCGAGGGGATCTTGTAATCGTGCAGAATGGTGTTAACAGGTCCGCACCCATTAGCGGGACCCGTTAACCCATTCCGCACAGGCCGTAATGAGGCCCAATGTCTCAGTTCGGTGGTGTTGTTGTTCAGAATAAAAATAGGGAAGCTCCAGCTAGCGAAAGGGACCCAGTGATGAGTCCATTGCGGAGATTACTGTCTTTTCTGTCTGATAGAGAATGTACATCCAACCGAAGGGGATGGGTTTGTCCCGCACAAGATCGATTGCGCAAATCACCTCAGCAGTGAGGAGGCAGTTCTTTAAATTCGAGATCAGAAAATACCTTTGATAATATTGATAATGGTTTGGTAAAGTCACAATTAGTTCTATTGGTTTTCCTTTGGAGGAACAAGGTTAAGCGGAAGTTGGAGAATGCAGTCCAACCGATCCTTCAGATAAGCAATGAGTGGTGCAATGCTTGGAACCGAGAACCGAGAGAAAGAGACCCAGCAGTCCAGTTGATGAACGGGTTGTGAAGTCTGAGGCAAGGAAGTCCTAAAATGATAGGATAGTGGGCGGCTTTAATCAGGTCAAAGGCAGTTTCTTCTGTATGAGTCATGATGTTTATAATCAAAGGTTTGGTCTCCGCTAATCAATTCCGATGATAATGGAGTACCGTCAACTCCCTCCACTGGAAGAAAAGTGGAGCGTGTTTTGCGTGGGAGCTTGTACTTGTCTGCCCATTGGCTATCGAGGAACTTTCCAGCAGCACAACAATCTATTAAAGCTGGTATATTATCGAGGATTAGTGTTTCCGATTGTAAAGACATTTTTATCACAACCATTTGTGTGGACGAAGAGGAACCGAGAAATCCTTCCAGTACCATAGTTCCCTTTATGGTCGAGAGGTTGCGTTTCCCGAGTGTCGCGGGGGAACTATAGAGCAATCCTTTAGTTCAAGGTCTTCAGAGGCACAATAAATACATAATCCTAGTGTCCTAGGTCTGGTTCTCTCTTCCGTGGTCTTGGGCTGCTCCAATTTGCCTTGGTTCGTCCCCTTTATTAATTTTTGGACTATCTAGGATTTTCCGGGAGATGCGGAACTCAAGTTAGTCTTTTCTCTGCATGTCATTCCTGTAAGCAGTAGATGAATTGTAAGATTGTTGTAATGATCTCTGCAAGATTTCCGGACCTAGGTATCCAAGAGACTTCATCTTTTAATTCTTCATTGAGGCTGCGTTGAAGCAAGGTTATTAAGGCGTCCTCAGACCAAGCAGTTTCATGAGCCATTTGCTTGAACTGGGTAATAAAAGAAAGGGTATCTATTGACCCTTGTCTAAAGTCCAAAAGGTGTTCTTGGGCAGAGATAGCAACTTCTTGTCTGCCGAACATGGCCCAAAATACTATTGCTAAACCCCGGGTAGGAGTCCAAAATGGGGTTGTTGGTAGTGACCAACGGGGTGGCCCAAGTGAGGGCTGCTCCTGATAAATTTGAGATCATATGTCCAACCTTGGTGCGATCAGTCAGAAATATGCGGGTTTGAATGCAAATTGCACCACACAAGAGTCTAGATATTCCCGTAGTTTCTTTGGATTGCCGTCAAATTTGCCTCCTGGTAATGCTCCGAGAGGAATGTCAAAATGTGGGGGAGGGTGTGCCACCATTTGCCTAAGAACAGCCTTCTCATTCTTTAAGCCTTGTATTTCGTTGGTGAGGTTTTGCATCGCCATCAGTTGTTGGACTGGTTGATCCATTATAGTAAGTTTCATAGGCATTACTTTCTGTTAAGTCTGGTAGCAAGTTACAACGGGGACTAAACAATTTACTGTATATTTGGTTCACTGAACCCTTACCTGAATGGATACAGGTATAATGAGATGCATGTAGGGAGTCTTCCCAACTACACCGATGTACCAGAAATTGGTCATTCAGGAACACAGGTCAAGTAGGGGAAACCCTCCTGGGGAAGAAAACCTTGTAGAGAGGAATTTGTTCATTAGAGAAGATTTCAGAAGTAGGGTGGAAATAGATGTTTCTTTGCCTGTGTACCCAGGAGGTCTTCTATCACAAAGGAACCAAACAAGAAAGAAAACAAACAGGGTTTCAGATGGGAACTGGACTATAGGGATGAGTATAGCGGTAAGGATAATGTGGGCGGAGTCCCAGGTGATTGAATATTTGTTCTTAGTAGGTAGCTCAATCGCTTAAACTGGAGGAAAGGTGCACGTGTTGCGCTTGAACAGGAAATTGAGGCACGAGTTGTGTAATGAAGATCCTGAGGAACGAGTTGCGTAACTGGTAGAAGTCCTTGGTAATAGCGCATGAGTTAAAGAGTTTTCCAAGTCTAGTAAAAGGCACTGTAATAGCAGCGCACCACTTAAAGAGAAAGTAGTGGCTCTCCACACGCGGATTGCAGAAATGTTTATTTGCGTGGTTGCTGTGCTCATGGGAACGCAGCACAGAGAATGCCAGTAAGGTTTCTCTGTAGCTGTAGACAGAACGAGAAATACAGTGAAAGGTTTTCATCTCTCTGCAGTGCTCAGAGTTAATCAGTCCCCACACGCGGTCACGGAAAGGGTGAAATCGTGTAAGACACGTGTATGAAGGGGAGGAGTGCAAGCTCCTATAATTCCTTTGACAGGATCGGGTTCCTGAAAGAAAGCAACATATTAGTAGCAAGGAGAGAGCTCATGAATATAGAATAGGAGGAGGAATAGACTGAAGGAAGAAGTGGGGAAGTAGAAAGGAAGAAAGGCACTTACTTGAAATCCTAACTGCAGAGTTCCGACTGGCAGAGTGCCAATAGTCAGCTTTGAAGTAACGCGCCGACTAGCGAGACCCGAGAGAGTTCAAAGGGAATGGCAGCCGTATTGGAAAACACTAGACCAGTGAAAGGAGATGCATAGCTATCAACCTTTCATGGACCCTGGGTGGGTGAAAACACCTGATTTTGTATTTGGCGGGTGAACGCCCATTGGTTCCTATGGGCCTGTAGGGAGCTTGGCGGGTGACACCCGCCAAAAGCATGTGAGTTGCGAGGTATGGAGATGGATAGAAAGGATCAAAGGGCAGCTGTGTTGGAAAGGGAAAACAGGAATTCACTTGTGGTATTTCCACCTGTTCCACAAGAAATACCTATGTGTTACAAAAGTCAAGAGTCAAAGATCAAAATGCCCAGTTTTAAGCCCCGTTCCAAGCAGGGGATTAGTTTCCTCAAAATGGCTGCCAAGTCAGTTAATAATAGCGTCAGTGGCATCGGTAACCCTGCTATAAACCTCATAAAAATGATAGTTAGAAAATGGCCTTAATGCTACTTGCTTAGTTGGTGTTGGTAGCATGATTCAAATAGGCTTTAAATGCGCTTAAATGGTCCCTTATACATACATCCCAAGATTCTGCATCACTTTGGAAGGAGATTGTCTCGCAGAAATCTTGAGAATTGAATTCTCCCATTGTATTGTGTTGGGGTTTCTATTATTTTAGGGTGTGGGGGGGACATAAAAGTAGCAATATTTTCAATTGAAAAATTGGGACACTACTGCCTTATTTGCGAGGGTTGGCATGTATGCCTGTAGCTCTTATTGTAACCTTGTGTATGCCTCTAATGTGCAATCAGAGTTTTCGCATTTCTTTCCCGCTCTGCTCCCAGCAACAACACAGGAGTGTTACATTCTGGCATATAATAAAGATGTGACAGTGAAACACAGATGATGTAATCTGATCACTCTTCTTCATTCGACTGCGTATCTCACCTCCTTTGGCGGTAACCCCGCCTATCTCCTGCCCCTTTCCCATCCACTCAAACAATGAAAATAGCACAGGATGCTGCCTGTCTCTGTGGACATAAACAGAGGATATTACATCCCCCCCACTTAAATCAATAGGTCTTCCTTTGCCCCATTTCCTCAGTCCATCTAGTTGGTATGCAAATTGTTCTTCTAGATGGACTCCGAACTACTAGGGTGTAGTCTTCTCTGCCACTGTCACTATCATCAGTGTCCACATCCCCTTCTACAAAGTCTGAGCAACTGTCAGATGAGTTCTCTAAGGCAGTCAGGAACTCAGTTCTTTGGGTTGCATCACTATCAATCTGTTTGAAAAAGGGATGAATTTCTGGTGACTGTGCCGACTGGACTTGCTGCATTTACCATGGATCCTTTAACATGCATCAGAGACAAAGGCTCAGGCTAAATACCGGCATCTCCTTGGATCCTTGCGACTGTCACACCAACACTTGGCCCCCTATGTGGATCTCAGTGTCCTTTGCCTTCCTCCGGGCATCAGCATATCTCTTCATTTTCTCCTTGCTTTCTCTTTTGTCATCTCTGGTTTTTAAGTTTACATCCACTGCCACCTCCCTGTTGGTGGTTTGGGGAAGAGTGGTCTTAACCACCCTACCAAACATCAGTTCTGATGGGCACATCCCTGTGGAGCTGTGAGGAGTGTTGCGATAGTCTGAGAACGGTGCATATAGCTAGCATGAACAAAGCTTTCGTGATTGAGAAAACTTGTAGTGTGTGCTTATTTCCCATAAACAGCTCAACAGTGCCATTTGCCTGGAGCCATAAAGGGGTGACTTTCCGGTGTTGCTCGCCGAACATTGCAAAGTCATGCCCACTGAACGATGGACCATTGTCACAGTTTACCGTAGTCTGCGAAGGTTTTGTCCAAAGCTGGAATTACTACATAGACTGCTGTTGAATGTATCAGGTGTACCTCTGGGAATCTCTTGCATTTCACCTATGATGACAAGAACATGATTGCCATTCGGCAATGGTCCGAACATGTCAACAGCTACTTCGTCTTTGACCAGTAATGGCATTGAGGTCATTTTGAGCGGTTGTGGGAATGTGCATGGTGCCGCCATTTTACAGGTGATGCAGTTTCCAAGCACGGTCTCAATCTTCATGTCCATCTGGGGAAACCACACTTTTGTCCAAAGTTGCCTTTTGGTGGACACAATTCCTTGGTGTCCAGTATATGCCATGGCAATGATTCTGTCCTGCAGCCCTTCTGGGAGGACTATTCAGTCGCCTTTCAGTAGTAAACCCTCTAGGGATATGGATAGGGATTGCTTCAATAGATGAAATGCTCAGAACAATTTGTGGCCTTTCTCCGAAAGGGGCATTTCCGCTTTTACTCCATTCATGCCATCTCCCCGATGACACGTTATCCTTCACTGTCATGAGCACAGGGTCTTGTCGGACGCTGTGGAGTAATTCAGGGATGGTAAGCGATTTGGGCTGGGCATTGCTGACTATGTACTTGATGTATTGGTCAACTTTGATGGATTGTGCCCCTTCATTCACAGGCAGTGGATATCTTGAAAGTAAATCATCCGGAGTGCTGTCCTTCCCAGCACGATGAATAATCGTGAATGAGTACACTTGCAGTTGTAGCCCCCATTGTGCCATTCGAGGAGGCTTCTTGGCTGTAGACTTTCCATAGACAGTTGTGAGTGCCCGATGGTCGGTGATGATGGTGAACTTCTGCACATATTACAATAGATGATAATGTGCAAATGGCTATACCACCCTAGGCTTTCTTTTTCGGTATGCGAGTAGGCACACTCCATAGAGGACAAACTGCAGCTTGCATAGGCTACAATGTGATGGGCTGATGAAGAAGAGGACGAAGAAGAATTCGGTCTGACTTGAGCAAGAATGGCCCCCAGGCCAACAGGACTTGCGTCCACGGTCGATTCCGTTTCCAGTTTGGGGTTATAGTATGCCATGCATGAAGCGGAGGCAATGCGTTTTTAGATTGCATGGAACGCCTCTTTGCAGTCCATGGACCACACAAAGTCCTGCCCTTATGTAGTGAGAAGACGCAGAGGCATGCTTAACAAGGCAAAGTCTTAAATGTGGCTAGTACAATAGCTGACCATGCCTAGAAACGATCTGACTGCTGATGTAGACATGGGGTTTGGGTGCTTTAAACAGTACTCTAACCTTGTCTGGCAAGCACATTTCAGGGCAAAGAGTCTGCGTAAGTTGGTCAGCCCACTGGTTGGCCCAGGGGCACTTCCGAGAAGGTTTACTTGCAGGGTTTGTAGAAGATGCTAAGAATAGTCAGTCACACTATTCCAATGGCTTGAAGCACCTTCGCAGACCTTCTGGGATGACCAGATGCAGAGGGCTCAGGGTGCCAAACCTTCCAGCGGGTCACCAACGGTTCCTCGACTCGGCTTCTTAGTTTCAGGATACTTGGATCCTACCCTTCGTTCAGTGAGAACTCCAGAAACTGACATGGTATGGGGTGCTTGGGGCCTTCTCTTATTTAGAATCTCCTTCACGCAAAAACAAAGAGGACCCAATGAGAGATCTGCTCACATACAGGCATACCATATGTGGACCAATCACGGACCACGGTGGTCCCAGGCATTTATAGCACTCCAGACCCACTGGCACCCAGGATGTGTATTGGAACCAGACTTTCCAGCCCATATCCTGGAGGCGCACACAAGGCATGAAGAAGCCAGCGAAAACTTGGAGTTTTGCGGGAGAATGCAGGCCCAAATAAGGACTGACCCGAGTTGGCTCGACCTGGGGAAGGTCAAGGGGCAAGATGGCCAAAGGACAAAGAACCTTCTGGCATGGCCATTTTGGAGTCAAGCCACCTATCTGTGCCGTGATCGTGGTTTACCTGGCAGAAAAGGGTTACAAATATATACGAAATGAAAAGCTGCCACCAGCCAGTCCAAGGCACATCTGCACTTCTCCTAAAAAATCCTTCGAGAGTATCCAGGGCCTTTGGAAATGACTAATAGACCCAAGTGTACTGTACTGGAAGGTACATTGTACACTTGTTACATGTTGCAGAAAAGTTGCAACATTGGAAAGGACTAGGAGAAAAGGTCTCCCAGTACCGACTGTCTTAAGAGCATGTCAGTTTCCCCATGAAAAGCCCAGAGGAGTGCAGCAGAAGGCTGTGCCCCTCTGGTAAAGTCAGACTATGGTGTTAAACATCAGCAAAAAGTTGGGGGGTTCACAACTGGAGGGAAAATTACACATAAATGGGAAACTTCCCTAACACTCGCCCCTCCCAGACCAAGGACAGGGGGAATTAATCCACCCCTGGATGTGTCTCATGTTCAGGTCGGTTAAACATTCTGGACAACCCATCAGCATTGCTATGTTGGACACCTGGCCTATGCTCAATAGTAAAGTCAAAGCCTTGCAGACTTATTGACCACCTGAGCAACTTTGGATTCTCTCCATATTCATTAGCAACTTTAAGGGCTTATGGTCGGTTTACACAGTGAAGTGGGTCCCATAGAGGTAGGTCCTCAGCTTCCCTAGGGCCCACACAACAGAGAAACATGCTTTCTCTACTGTGGACCATCTGAGCTCTCTGTCCTTAAGCTGGTGACTAATGAAGCCAATAGGGTGTTCCTTACCCTTCTCATCTACTTGTGATAGTACAGCTCATATGCCAATCTCAGAGGCATCTGTCTGCACAATAAAAGGTCTTTGGTAATCAGGGGCCCTGAGAACAGGGGCCTGGCACAAGGAGTCTTAAGCCATTGAAGGCCTTCCCACACTCTTAAGACCAATTTACCTTCTTGGGTTTCTTAAGGGTGGTGAGAGCAGTCAGAGGGCCAGCTATGGTACCATAGTCTGCCATGAAATTCCTGTAGTCCCCAGTGAGTCCTAAAAAGGCTCTCACTTGGGTCTGAGTAGTGGGGGTAGGCCAGACCTATACTGCTTGTACTTTACTGGGTAGAGGCTATATCCTCCCTCCACCTGCTTCATGTCCAAGGTAGACCATTGATCCTTGTCTAATCTGGCACTTACTGGCCTTTATGGTCAAGTGGGCCTTCTGAATAGCCTGCAGCACAATCCTAAGGTGTTTCACATGGTCTTCCCAGGTGGCACTGAAAACTGCTATATCATCCAGGTATGCAAGACAGAATTCATCCAACCCATTCAGCACATGATTCACAAGCCTCTGGAAAGTGGAAGGGGCATTCCTCAACCCAAAAGCCATTACCCCGAACTGGTAAAGACCCCCTGGTGTTAAGAAAGCCGTCTTCTCCTTGGCATGTTCTGCAAGAGCTATTTGCCAATGGCCTGCAGTGAGGTCAAATGTGCTGAGGTATTTGGAGACACCCAAAGTATCCACCACCTCATCTGTTCGAGGCAAGGGGTGTGCATCTGTCTTGGTGACAGCGTTCAGAGCCCTGTAATCCACACAGAACCTCTACTCAGAGGTACCTGCTTTTGGAACCAAAACCACAGGGCTAGACCAAGGACTACTAGAGGGTTCAATCACTACAAGATACAACATTTTGTTGACCTTTGTCTTATTGTTAGAACATACTTTGTCTGACATCCTGTATCCCCTACTTTGGTAGGTACACTGTCTCGTGTGTAAATGTCATGTTTGCACCAAGGTTTCAAACCAGGAGACTGAACAAGGGGGAAAATTGCCTCAGCAAACTTTTCACCTCTGCTTGTTGATCAGCAGTTAGGTGAGGGGCCACTTGGACACGCTCAATGAAGCTGTCGGAAGGACTGCCCTTGAACAGGTGAGGGATAGGTTCTGACTCCTCTTCCTCAACATCTGAAGCCAGCAGCAGTGCAGCGATTTCAACTCTTGAGATGAAAGCCTTCAGCCTATTTACATTGAACACTTTTGGAGCCTGTCTAGCCCTTCGAAGGTCCACTAAATAGTTGACCTTACCCAGTGACTCCACCACTGTGTAAGGGCCTGACCACTTGTCCTGTAAAGCTCTAGGCCTTATAGGGTTTATGATCAGGACTTGATGACCAGGGGTAAAATTGATGAGGGAAGCCTTCTGGTCATACCAATGTTTCACCAGTGCTTGCCCCGCTTTCAGTTTCTCACTAGCCAGACCCATCAGGAGTACCATCCTTTTTTTGAGCCCTAGCACATAGTCTACTACGTTGGTAGTAATGGGGGGAGTGGGCATCTCCCATCCCTCCTTGACTATGGCCAAGGGCCCCCTCACAGAGTGACCAAACAGAAGCTTGAAGGGGCTGAAGCCAACACCCTTCTGTTGTACCTCTCTGTAGGCTAACAGTAGACATGGTAACAGAAGATCCAATTTTCTTCTCTGGGGTTCTTCCAGAACCCCAATCATGCTTTTTAAGGTTCTGTTCAACCTTTCAACTAGACCATTGGTTTGTGGGTGATATGCGGATAAAAACATAGGTGACACCACATTCCTTCCAAATGGCCTCCATATACTTTGGCCTCATTACGATACCAGCGCTAAACCATGGCGCCATTAGCACCATGGTTGGTGCTGGTATCGTAACGTGTCCGCCATGGTGAAATACCGCCCCATTCCAAGGTTGGCGGGGCGGTATTTCCCCATTTCCCCATAGCCCTTCCCCATTCCCATTTTTGCCCCATAGGGCATAATGGGAATGAGGAAGGCGCTAATTACGGTAACGCAAATTGCAGTACCGTAATTAGCACCAAGGTCCCTTTGCGGGTCCCTACTTTAACGGCTGGTCTACACCAGCCGTTAAGGTCGGGTCCCGCAAAGGGACCTCGTAATTAGGTGCTAAGTGGTTAACGGCGCTTCAGCCTTTTACGGCGCCGTTAAACACTTAGCATCGGGGTAGTAATGACCCCCTTTGACATAAGGTTGCTGCCCTTATCAGACACAACTTCTTTAGGGAAGCCAACCCTAGTAAATATGCCAAGTAAAGCTTTTGCAACTGACTTAGCAGACACAGTCTTTAATGGGATGGCCTCAGGATATCTGGTAGCAATGGTCGACCAGAACCAGGATAAACCTATTGCCTGAGGATGTTTGGGGGTCAAGGGGACCAACAATGTCAATCCCTACCCTCTCATATGGTACTCCCACAACTGGGAGTAGTACCAGTGGAGCTTGGATTGTTGAGCCACTCTTACCAGATAACTGGCAGGTGGCACAACTCCTGCAGTGACCTTCTACTTGCACCCCCATCTTGGGCCAGTAGAAATGCGTGGATAACCTTTGCTTGGTTCTCTTGATACCAAGGTGACCAGCAAGCAGCACTTCATGCGCCAGCTGCAGGAGGAAGGGTCATACAGCAAGGGTAACCACCAACCTCCTATGGTCTCCTTCTGTAGACTCATGGCAGAGGAGCCCACCTTCCAAATAAATCCTATGCTTCCCAGGAGGTTCACCCTTAGGCCTTCCAGAGATGGGCACTCACGTTGGCCCTTACTGAATTCCTCCCTGTCAGGACCACCTTCTACTAACTTAGTTCAGGATGGTCATTTGGATCAAATACTTCAGGTAACACCTCTACCTCATCAGGTCCAAGTGTTTGACCAACTATCTCCACCTCAGTGGTAGGTGAATTAGGGTGAATGTTATTTCCCTCTTTTGTCTTTCTTGATCCTTTAGCCTTGGTTTTCCCCTTTGGCTTGGGCATTGCAGTGGTCTTGGCCAGTGCTGCCCTTGTTTGAGACCATGTGCAGGGTCTTTCTGCTGTATCTCCCACAAGCCCTAAGGCTCTGAGATCATTTCCCAGCAAGACCTTCCCTGGGAAATCTCTCGGAATGCTCACTGGAATCCTGACTACTGTACCATTTAAACTAAGATTTTCAAGTATAACTGGGAACTGTAGAGGTGGGCCATGAGCCAACTTAGTGGGCATCAGAGGAGCTCTGGCAACTTCCACTGGATCTACCAAGGTAGAATCCACTACGGTACGACTGCACCCACTATCCCCAAGAGCAGGAGTATCTACTCCATTAATCAGCACACTTTCCTAAAAGTAGTGCTTGGTATTATCAGGAATCCTAGCATAAGCCTCTGAGACTTTAGGCTCCCAGGAACCCAAGGAAACTAAAATTACCTCAGAATCTATCCCACTGGGGAAGGAATCTGAGGAGAAGGATGCCCCTCTAATCTCTTCTTCCTCATAGGAGGAGAAGGCCAGATTAGCAGAGTGGATCCCCAAGGTGTTGACTTAAATCTGGGGTCCCCCTTCACATGGGCAGTTGCTCTCCAAGTCATACAAGATCCACTGGGTCTGTGGACATAGGGAGACTTACTGAACCAGAGTTCTGTTTTGGAGGATAACCTCCACTACCCTGTGTGTTCTCTTGTGACTTACCCTTATTTTCTTTTTTGGCCCTTCTGGAGGACGTTTTTATCAGATCCCCCACCCTCCTTATCTTTGGGATTTTTCTCCTCCTCCTGCTTACCAAGATGAGTCGTGTCCTTATGGGACACCCTATGTGACACCTACAAATCTACTGCAATGGCCAGTTTCTTAGGCTCTAACTCCTTTGAATCTGCCAAATGCTGCTTAAGCTCAGGGGAACAAGATGCACAAATATATTCAAGCATGACAAGACATCTCATACCCCCAAAGGTGGAGACCTTATACCCTTCAACCCAGCTAGTCAAGTTTTTTAAAGAATCAGTCACATATGACACCCAAGCATTTCCTTCTTTCTTTTTTTACTCTCTAAACCTCTTCAAGTATTGGGCAGGAGTCTTCCCAAACTTTAAGATGAGAGTTTGCTTTAACATTGCAAAATCTACTGCTTCAGCTTTTTACATCTTCATAATAGCACTGCAGCCATAATGGGGTAGTCTGCTGAGCAAACATGCAATTTTATCAGCATTTACAACCTCTTGAACTTCACATGCATACTCTAATGCATCATTCAGGCAGTCCATAATGTCATTCTTCTCATCATACACACTGAGCATATATTTAGGAAATCTTGGATGAGAGGAGGACCCAGGCCCATGTCCAGATCCCTTGGATCCATTTGAAGCTCGATGCTTGGCCAATTCCAACTGGTGGTCCTTGTCTTTCTGTTTTTCTGCCTGCTCTACTTTCAGCTTAGCCATGTGAAATTCAAGCTCCTTCTGCCTAAACAGCATCTCTCGTTTCTTGATTTCCAGCATGGCCTCGCCATCAAAGCTTGCAGAGGAAACAGACATCACATCATCTGCATTCTCATGGGCACCATGAACGAAAGCCGCGACAGAACTGGCAGTGGTAGCAGCCCCACCTCCTTCTGCACCTTCATCAGAAGCTATGGCACTGAGTTGCAACTCTTTCCATTCCATGACTCTCTGGATCATTTCCGATTGTGTACCTTGAGGAGGTAAACCCCTCTCAGCACACATCTTTCTCAATGTTTCTGACCTAGAAGCATTTAAGGTTATAAAGGTACTCATTTCCATTATATTAGATAGGTCTATGGCCTTTTCAGTTATCACTACAAAGTCACTATGTGTCCTGGATAGGAATAACTTAAAATGCCTTCACTAGTGTGCAACACTGGATGACTGCAGTCCTATCCCACCGCTGTACACCAATTTGTTAAGTTGGATTTCTGAACTCTGACCACCATGTCAGAGGTTCAGGAGGTCAGCCTAGTTTCTTGGAACAGGGTAACTTTCTGGACAAGCCAGACCAATCAAGGTAGCTTGGCAGCGGTCAAGACTAGATCTCAGGAGGGGGGAGGGTGACTTAAAGACCTAAATGAGCACACAGAGTAAAGGACACTTACAAATTACTCCGTCAGGTGTAGATATATAAAAAATACAGATACATTTATTTCAAGGCCTTTGAGTTTCAACACACAAATCAAATAACAGTAATACTATTAAGGCAACACAATCCCATCTAAGTACATATATACAAGACCAATGGGGTCTAAAGGGTTAATGCACGAAATGGGTCCACAAACTAAAAGGGGAAGAACACAGGCAGTGCAAATAGTCTTTAGTCCCTTCTTCATCCAACACACTCCTATCTAAGAGGCAGTCCAATCCCAAAGAAGAGTGGAGCCTAATGCTCAATTCTACATGCAATGCAAGCGCACGCGGTAGGTCAAATGGGCAAAACGGGGTATCTTCAAGGGTCTGTAGCAACTCAGGAAGGTGGGTGAGGCGATGAAGAATAGATTCCCACTATTCGAGGAGGGTCTCCACTTGAGGGCAGAGTCGATTCCAAGAGTTGGGAATAGTTTGCTATTTTGCACTAGCAGTGGAAAGGAGAGGTGGGCCCCAGGGGCCACTAATGCATATAAATTGATGGAGGCACTAGGGGGCACCGGTTAGGGTTGTGATTACTCACCAACCCCCAGCGCAATCCGGACCAAACTTTGGCAGTCGAGTCCACTTCGCTTGCAGGTTCAAGTGTGGCAAATTGGCGGCTCTGCGGCTTTCAGTGACGAAGATACAGCGATGATTCCCAAATGGGACAGCAGCGATTTCTCAGCTCCTGGTGGATGGATCAGGCCAGTTTCACTGCAGCAGGCTTCAGGGGCAAGAGGGGCACAAATACAGTGCACCTGCAAAGGTCGTCACCACGGCTGGGCGACGAGGTAACCATGTATACTCCGGATTCGGGCGAATTTGTCTCATTTCAGACCTGGGAATGCCAGTATATGGAATTCGGTGTGAGGGTGCCATGAACACAGAGCTAGCGATATACCAAGTTTCGAGGGCCTCCTCAAAACAGTGGCGGTAACAGGACAAAGTGTCTGCATAAGCTGGTCAGCCCACTGGTTGGCCCAGGGGTGCTTCCGAGAAGGCTTACTTGCAGGGTTTGTTGAAGGTGCCGAGAATAGTTGGTCCCACTATTCCAATGGGTCAAAGTGCCTTCGCAGACCTTCTCGGATGACCAGATGCAGAGGGGTCCCGCAGAACAGCAGGCTCAGGGTGCCAAACCTTCCAGCGGATCACCAGCAGTTCCTCGACTCAGCTTCTTAGTTTCAGGATACTTGGATCCTATCCTTCGTTCAGTGAGAACTCCAGAGATCGATGTGGTATCGGTGCTTGGGGCCTTCTCTTATCCAGAATCTCCTTTGCGCCAAGACGAAGGGGACCCAATGGGAGATCTGCTCACATACAGGCATACCATATGTGGACCAATCATGGACCATGGTGGTCCCAGGCATTCACAGCACTCCAGACTCTCTGGCACCCAGGATGTGTATTGGAACCAGACGTTCCAGCCCACATCTTGGAGGCACACACACAAGACAAGCAGAAGCCCGCGAAAGCTTGGTGTTTCGCAGGAGAATACATGCCCAAATAAGGACTGACCCAGATCGGCTCGACCTGGGGAAGGTGAAGAGGCAAGATGGCCAAAGGACAGGACAAATAACCTTGTGGCATGGCCATTTTGGAGCCAGGCCACCTATTCGTGCCAAACGCGGTAATCGCGGTTTACCTGGCAGGAAAGGGTTACAAAAATACAAAATGAAAAGCTGCCACCAGCCCTGTCCAAGGCACATCTGCATTTCTCCTAAAAAAATCCTTCGAGAGTATGTATCTAGGGCCTTTGGAAATGACTAATAGACCCAAGTGTACTGTACTGGAAGGTACATTGTACACTTGTTACATGTTGCAGAAAAGTTGCAATATTGGAAAGTCTCCCAGTACCGACTGTCTTAAAAGCATGTCAGTTTCCCCATTAACAGTGAGCGAAAAGCCCAGAGGAGTGCAGCAGAAGGCTGGGCTCCTCTGGTAAAGTCAGACTATGGTGTTAAACGTCAGCAAAAAGTTGGGGGTTCACAACTGGAGGGAAAATTACACATAAATAGGAATCTTTCCTAACAGCAAGACTGAGATCTTTCCCATTGGCACACCTGCTCCCTCTTTCTTCCCCTCACTCTGGTCATCCTCTATGGGATCCTCCCCTTCTTCATCCAAAGCCTAAAACCTAGGAGTCATTTTCGACTTCTCTCGCACCTTCCTCCCTCACATCCAGGGCATTGCCGAGAAGTCCAACTTTCAACTCTTCCTTCTCAAGGGAATTCTCCCTTTTCTTACTTTCCCCCAGAAGCTCAATGTTACCAGAGCTCTGGTTCTCTATAGGCTTGACGACTTCAACAGCCTACTCTTGAACCTACCCTCTTCCTCTCTACGATCCCTCCAGCTAATCCAGAATAGGGCAGCAAGACATCCTTGGCCTCAAGCTCAGGGATTGCATCTCTCCTGCCCTAAAAACTCTGCACTGGCTTCCGGTTGCTGCACAGATTAAATTCAAATCCCTCTGCATCATCCACAAGGCTGTCTGGGGCTGAGGACCATGCTATCGGCAACTTGCTATCACTAAATATTCTCCCTCTAGACCTCTACATTCCTCTAGTACCAACTCTATGTTTGAAGCATTTCGCCAAACAGAGGGCAGGAGGCCGATCTCTTGCTTCAGCAGGTTCCCTCTTGTGGAACAGCCTCCCCCTTCCTCTTCCTTTTGGGCAAGACCTCCTCAAATTCCAGAAGGTCCTCAGGATTTTCCTTTTTACTTTCTCCTTCCCTCCTCTGCTAACCTCACAGTCGCTACGATTGGTGACCAGGGGCCTTATGATATATGATATGGCATTTATAACGCGCCTATAAACAAGTGTTTCAAGGCAGGACGAGGCAAGGGAGGGGAAAGAGAGGGAAGATAGAGACAACAATCCTACTAGGCCAGGTGACATTGAAATCGTGCAAGTGCAGAGGAGGGGAGAAGGGGAAAAGTGCAGGGGGGAAGGACCAGTGCAGTACATAGGATAAAATTAAATAAATATAGAAAATAAATCAAAGTGCGGCCAGCTGGTGGCCAGTGCAATGGTAAGTGCAGACATCCGGGGTCAAGTGAGAACCTCGAATTGCAATGTGAAGATTTAGAGAACAGGTCCTGACGGTCAAATATCTGGGTGAGAAACCTTCCGGAATCAGTTCTGGACTCTCAGCTAAAAGAAGCAGTAACCCAAATATTTGTTGACATGCTTCCAGCGGAAGAGACTCCTAAAATATCTTCGGACCGCCTACACTGAACCACCCCAAAAAAGGAGCGAACCTGCAGCTCGCCCAGGAGACGTCCTGGAAGCATGCTCCTCATATCAACAACAAAAACAAATACTGAGAATGGCCCGGGAGCAAAGCTTGATCACCTATAATGGGGTGGAAATTCAGCTCTTTCAGGACCTATCTCAGATTACTCTACAGAAAAGGCGAGAAATGCAACCGGTGGTCAGAGCACTACGAGATTGCGGGCTCATGTATTAAATGAACCTTTCCCTTTGGTATACCCTTCCTTTTTGAAGGCACACAGAGCAAGGTTACTTCCCGAGAAGCAGGTCTGACATTGTTACAAATTGAAGAAGAGGATGGGGAAGGCGTAACAGTATCTGACTCTGGTCGTGCGTCCCAACAATCTAAACCATGGGAGTGGTCGACTGTATCGCGTCGGGGACGTAAACAGAAAATGCAGCAGGAGGAGGATTGGAAGGGCCATGTTAGAGGCCCAATGCCTAAATCCTCAGGATAAAACAAACTACTAGCAAACACGGATGGCACTGAATGCAGGCTATATCACCAATCATGGAGGAGGTGTTGCAATAAGTTTTGGAATCTTCAGGTAACAGATGGGGGTACTAAGGTACCCAGCACGTAGTCCTGGGGATATAGTGGGTTCACGACTGGGGCCAGTTGCCCCAGACTATGTTACATACTGTGGCTCACACCAGGGGACTCGGTTTGGGGTTTATTTTGGGCAAGGTGGGGGTAGGGGTGTAATGGGTTGGGAGTGGGTGGATGGGGAGGGAATGCATGGTATTTCTGGATAAGACCTGTAGATGTGTCAGAACATGCAGATTATAAAGCAATGACAATTGCTTCAGTAGAATGGGACAGTTTAAATGTTTAACCTTAAATATAAGGGGCCTGAACCCACCAGCGAAGCACAGGAAATTAGACGCTCTTTTGGGGCGTCACCAATCGGATTTGGTGGCGCTCCAAGAGACGCATATATGTCCATCAAATCATTATAAACTGCGTCTTCGTCGGTATCCAGTGGTGCTGCAGGCCAATGCAGGGGCTAAAGTGGCAGGGTTCCTAGTAGCATTGAAATATGTTTTTGCTATCCTCAGAATTGGCCCTAAAAGATTGACGGTGGCTTCTATATATGCTCCCAATACGGGCCAAGAGGGTTTCTTGAAATCAGTTATTACTCAATTAGAAGTGTTTAGTGAAGGGGAACTAATATTGCTTGGAGACCTTAATATAGTTTGGGACCCCATACGAGATCAGAGTGCAGTTACCACCTCGATGCACTTCACACCTTCTAAATTATTAAAACAAACATTTGCCAACTTAACCCTGGTGGACGTTTGGCCAGCATTAATCAGGAAAACGAAAGGATACACATATTATTCTATTTGCACCATTCCTTTTCCCGCATTGATTACACCTGGGTTTCCAAAACTCTTTTAGGTAGGGTTACCTCAATAACTTGTCGCCCGATAACACTTTTGGATCATGCAGCTGTGACCATATTGATCGATATCGCCGGGAAGACTCAAACGTGTGGACCTGGCGATGTTTTAGATATTCCAGGATACAGTGGTAAGAGGGAAAATCGAGGGTAAAATAAAGGAATTCTTCTATCTTAATTCAACACCTGATATTTCTATAAACATGACATGAGATGCTTTTAAAACTTCAATCCGTGGGACCCTAATAGCAGAAGTGGCACATACATGGCAACAAAGATTAGCTTTGGAATCTATGTTTGAAGCTGAATTACAACAAATAATGAGGAAAATTGAAACACAAACAGACCCAGCAATCTTAAAAGCATACAGAATAGTAAAAGGTAAATGAAATCTGTTTCAAACGAAAAAGCCAGAGAAATCTTTGTTGCATCTGCGTCAGGTTTATTATGTTAGGGCTGATAGGCCAGATAACCTATTGGCGAGACAATTACGCCCAAAAAATTGCTTCGCAAACTATCCATTCGATTAAATCACCAGTTGAGGATGACGTTACCGAAACCCCTCAAATTATATTGCTATTTCAAACATTCTTTTGCAATTTATAAAGCACCGAAGACCCAGATGAACACTCTCAGGAACTGTATTTACAAACAGTTACTCTTTCCTGGATCTCAATAATAGATCAGGAAATCCTTGAAAAAGATATCACCCCTGAGGAAGTAATGAAAGTCATAGATTCGCTCCCCCCAAACAAATCCCCAGGATTTTCTGCTCCCTTTTAGAAGATATTCTGGCAGGTGCTAGTTCCAAGGGTAGCGCAACTATACAACTCTTTCACCTGCTCAGGATGCATCTCCTCCACTATGGATTAAGCAAAGATTATACTCTTTCCAAAGCCTGGTAAGGATACAGGTAAATGCAGATCCTATCGCCCTATCACCCTCATTAACCTTGATGCAAAGATTTACTCAAAAATACTCGCAAATAGGTTAGAGGACTTGCTTCCCTCTATTATACATCCTGATCAATCCGGTTTAATAAAAACCGACAGACTCACGATAACATTCGGCATTCATGTCATATACTAGAAAAAGTGGGAAAAAAACAGATCCCTGCGATACTGCTGTCTTTGGATGCCGAAAAGGCTTTTGACCGTGTCGAGTGGTTGTTTCTTTTCCAGGAAATGGCAAAGATGGGCTTCGGCCCTCAGTTTATAGCAAGTAAACTATAAACTCCCGATGGAACGCTTATTAATTAATGGACACCTATCTCCTCCTATCCCCCTTCAGAGAGGGACAAAACAGGGCTGTCCCATGTCGCCTTTGTTGTACGCTATAGGCCAGGAGCCTTTTCAAGCAAGGGTTCGACAAAAGCCAAACATTCAAGGTATACAGTTTGGGGGGATACAGCTTACAATCATGGCTTATGCTGATGATGTTGTTAGCTATCTCAGAACCGGCTACATCACTACCTGTAATAGAACGCAAACTGGAGACGTATGGCTCGGTCACGGGTCTAAAAATGTATTTAGCAAAATAAGAAATATTGAATGTATCTTTGCCCCTTACCACTGTATCCTCCCTAGGTACACAAACTCATTTTGGCTGGGCACAAGGTCAGATTAAACTACTGGGTGTAGCAATAACCCTGGATTTAGCTGGCTTATATGAAGCCAATTTACCTCGCTTACTGAAACTGATTATGAACCAACTTGGACAATGGGGTCCTATATCGATCTCTTGGCTTGGAGGGATGAAGGTCATAAAAATGACTATGCTCCCTAAGATATTATATTTCTTACAGGCACTTCCGGTTTGTATCCCGCCACATTGTTTAAAATACTGCGTAAAAAGATTTCTGATTATATTTGGAACAATCAACCTCAGAGTGGTATATGAAGTTCTAACTACTCCCACCGAAACAGGAGGATTTGGCCTTCCTAACTTGCAAACATTTTATGAAGCAGCACAACTTCATATAATAAAATATTGGTGGGGTTGGGACGGAGAATTGTTGGAAGCAGATGGAACGGGCATTTGGGGGACCACAACTGGGTGAAACGCTATGGCTTTCTAAAAGAGATCGCCCCCCCCAACATTCATAGGAGTAAGATTTCAAATTTGGTAGAAGATGTTTGTGGTCTAGCAGCCAAAATGTATAGTCTCTCGACATTTCCTTCACCATTCACTCCTATATTCTTTAACCCTAATTTTGGTCCGGGTCGCGATCCTTAGGCATTTTCCAAATGGAAGCAAGCAGGATGCAGGAAAATATGTGACATGTTTATTGGTGGGGATCTCAAATCGTTTATGCAGTGTAAACTTGACTTTGGTCTCGATGCCTTGGAGCGATTTCGATATCTTCAGGTACGCCACTGGATCTTGGCCTCCCACTTAAACAGGCAACAACTAGGGAGCTTACCCTATTCAAAAATGTGCCATCACTAATGCTGGCAATAAGGCTCCAATATCAAATATATACAAAATAATGACTGAGACGTCTCCCACTCTTCCACCACATATATGACAAGATGGCAATTAACACTGGGAGAACAGGTTACAGACAAGGAATAGGAGGGTCTATGGAAGGATATTCCTAAATGTACCTGCTCTATACAAATACGGGAATTTTGGTATACTCTGTTAAACCAATGGCACTACACACCGGCCCGTTTACATTAAATCACACCCTCCTTGTCGGATCAACGCTGGAGACAATGTGGCGCCCCACATTGTCTCCAGTGTTGATCCGACAAGGAGGGTGTGATTTAATGTAAACGGGCTGGCGTGTAGTGTATATTGGGGGCATGTTTGGTGGTATTGTCCGGTAGTAGCAGGCTACTGGGCAGATATTGATGTATATATGCAACAAATGTTTGGGTCAACGAAACCTAGCTCCTTGAAGTCAAACTTTTGTTGATTCTTGAACCTAGCATGCATCCTAATTTAAAGCAAAAATGTATAACATTTGTGATGTTACAACTGGCCGCATTAATGGGAATTGCTCAAACCGCTGATTACTGAATCGTTCTATAGAATTTGGAAATTTGTAGCATTGGAATGGATTACTTATATGATTGAAGGTGAACAGTCAAAATGTTCACATGAATGGTTGGAGGTGCTTGAATTTCTATAATCAGACTTCAATCTTCAACACTGTCCTCAACACCTGCACGTTCTTGACATTTCTTAACATTTATTGACTCCACAAAAAGTACCATGTAAGTGTTTTGAGGGGGAGATATACAGCTGCGTTTGGGGGGGAGGGGAGGTTTGGTTTTATTGTAAACATTTTTTCAAAATGCCTATAAATACAAAATAAAAAATGTGTTTGGACAACTCTGGTGTACTGTCTCGTACAATTGAAACGCGTTGTGGAGTCAGGCAGGGATGTGTATTGGCTCCCTGACTAGTTAATCTGTATATGTCAGACAGTGGGGATTATTTGAAATTAGCCACTTTTATATTTCCGAAGTTGCACAATTTGAAACCGTTTTGGTTTTCTTACACAGATGACTTCATGGTTTTTGATTGTACACCAATCGGTTTACAGCACCTGATGAATGCATTTAAGGCATTTGCTGAAAGTCCTTAATGCTCAATATTGCTAAAACAAAGGTCATGCGATTCATCAAAGGGTTGTGGGACTATATTCACTTGGAGGTTGAATAGTGATCCTATCCTGTGGAAGAAACCCGTTCTCTAATCTATTTAGGCCTCAAGAACACATCAACACCAGCAATATTTAGGCTACAACTATGGATGAGGGAGAGGGCCGTTAAGTTGACAAATTAACTATTACAGGTTGACGCAAGATTCAGGAAATGTTCAATAAGTCCTGTGATAAGACATTATTTGGGCAAGATTGTTCCCAAACTTTTATATGGGATTGAATGTTACTGTATCAGAATTCTTGATTATTTGGGAATACTCAAAGCTATAATATGGCAGAGAATGTTGCAGCTTCTGAACTCAATTCCCATAACTTGTGATTAGATACAAATTGGGCTCGGCCTCATTAAAAGCCAGGGCACAATGGCAGATCTTATCACTGTTTAGGAAAATCTTATGCCCCATGGCTGACTCCTTATTTGTTGACAACACTAACATGAGAGAAAATGGTATTGGACAAATTAATGTCTTGCAGTTATTTCCAAAAGCTTATTAGTGGAAATCAGTTGTACAGCATCGGAATTAATAGCAAATCCCACTAAAGTCATGATTGAGCATTTACCATGGAATCTATGCAACAATATCCTTTCCTTATTAATTTACGTGATGATTATAAAAAATTGGTTACTGTGGCCACTTAGCTGACTATTTATCCGGATAAACTGACCAGATTGCTTTTTTTAAGGTTTTGTTTTAATATAATTCTCACCAACCAAATTTTAGTAAAATATGTGTTGTTACCTGTGGATCAAATTACTTGTCGGTTTTGTAATGAATTGGGCCAAAATTAAAATCAAAGGCACTTAATATTAACCTGCCCAAACCTCATAGGGATCAGGGAAACAGTTTTTAAGAAACCTTTGAGAATTTCTGTATGTGATGATTTCAAAACACAGTGGTCAATGTGTTTGGCTGGTCACACCACGTCAGTAGTAATTGCTGTTACCAGCTTTTTAAGATTTCTTAAACTAGCGATTACTATGAATAAGTGCAATATTATATGAAGTTTTAATCTCGGTTTATTTTTAAGATTTTGAAATGTGTGATATGTAATTTGTATTTTACAAAATGTGATTTTTACGATTGTTACAATTGATAGGTTGTTAAAGGTTGTTGACAAATAACCAAAATAACAAAAAAAACATTATGCCAGGAAAATGCAGCCATTGGGTTCCTCCACCTTGACAATTCACTTCACCTGGGCTGCAAAACTGCCCCCTGCACTCGTGACCATGGGGGTTATATCAGGAAACCGCTGCCACAGGGTTCTTCCAACTTCTCGTCAATTCACTTCACCTGGGCTGCAAAACAGCCCACTGCCTGCCACCGCTCAATAGTGTTCGATGTAAAAGCAAGCTGATGGAGGGGTCGTGGTTTAGAGCGGTGGCACACGGCATGGCTTCCTAGGAGCTCCCAACCCAGAGCCTGCTGCCGAATGCATTTAATCCGGCAAAACTCCCTGATTCGACTCACCTGCAGGCGAGGTATGAGAACATGATCCTGCACACATTTCGGTGAAGTTGGGGCCACCCTGTTGTCCCCAATCACACACCGATCAGTAGAGGTGATGCAGCCCAGGAAAATCCATGAATGGTTCAAGATGGCAGCAGAACCCCAGGGATTGTAAGAACGTAAGGAGTTCTTAATGTGTTCCACATCACCCCCAGTTGGCGCCCCCCTGTGACTCGTGCCTGGCCGCTGACTTTCATGAGGACAGCTGATCTGTTGGATTTCCGCAGAACGTCGGGGGATGACCCCTCTGCTCCACGTCACCATCGCCGAGGCTACGTACATCTGCCTGGCTGAAGCAGAATGTCCCCCGTGAAGGAGCACGTCCCTCACCCACAGCCCGCAGGCCACAACTCTAGGGGCCATCTACACCACCGTCCCACAGTGAAGGGGCGGTGCAAGCAAACCCTTGTAACGCCAGAGGGAACGGAAGCATCTTGCAAGGTAGGACCTTCTGCAATACTGCCCTGGGGTTCTCCACTTTAATCCCTCCTGATGGCCATCCCTCGTTCCACAGCTATGGATTGACCGCTTCAGAGTGGGCCATCGAGCCCTGATCTCCCGGCCCGTTCTGGTGACACCAAAAACAACATTAGAGGAACCCTTAAGAGTAATGGAACTTTCCCTCTCCCTACTCCCTAAACTCCTGAGCGGGAGGATGGCAGCGCATTGAAAGCACAAGAGTCCAGGAGCCCCCTCAGCCAGGGGCGGAACCACAGCTGGGAAGCCCCCATCACAGGCTGGCACTACCATAACGCTCCATTAGTGCGGGTTCTGCTCTGCACTCACGCCCAGCAAAGAAGCAAACTGCATTCCTTGGGGTGGGCTCTCGCATCAGCCAGTAAAGTCTATAGCTCGGCCGACTCGAGAGGGGTTCACCCATGCTGCCGTTACCCACCCTCTCCTCCTAAAGGCCGCGTCTGAAGCTGGATCCCCGGGTTGACCCACGCCTTGTCCAGAGACCCCCCCCCACCCCCCAGCAGCACTGAAGCGGCCGCACAACCAGATCAGTGAACCCCACATGGGCTAGGAGGGGTGCACCATAGCCCGGTCAAGGACTCCAATGTTCAACGTGGGAACACACAAGGCACCCTCTCCAGCACTAGCCTACTTGCATCTTTAAATAGGGCGGAGGGATCAGAGCGCTCAAGATCCAGCACCAAGTCCGCTAACCCCCAAAAGTGACCCCATCACACAGCAGCAATTTATGGTGTTAGGGGAAACAGCAACAACCTCTTTAAACCAGCAAACCCATAGAACCAAAGGGCAAGACACATCAAAGTAAGACACTACAACTACCAGTTAACTTTGGCGCTTCTCGGATACAGCAGGACGTAGGGGTCCGATCCACCTTCAACACCTACTCTACACCACACCAGGTAACAAGTCACCTGACTGTAGCACCTGAGGGCAGAGTGGCAAAAAGCATTAAAACATCAAAACAAATGGACATCTCCACCATGCTGGTAAACCCAAACATGGAAAAAGCGAAGAAGGGGGAACGCACAGAAAAACAGCTCAGCGAGGGAGACTCAGCCCTCAGCAGCAATCCACCCACCCAAGCAGTAACTAAGTATGACCTCCAAAAGGGTACAGCGGAAGTAATGAGGAGAATCACCACATTAGACAAGCGCATAGAGGAGGTAAAAGGTACAATGCCGGAGATTGAGAACACGCTATGCGAGTAAACATTTCAAATCGTATAAGGGACGGACAGAATATCGGCACTTTATGCTAGGTGCGAATCACTGGAGTTAAAGCAAGAAGATGCAGAGAATTGATACTGGCACAATAACATCCACCTATGGGGCATCCCTAACTCGGTCACAGATACAGAATTGGGTGATTTCATGAGAGACCTATACCGCTTCATCCTAACTTTGCCAGATAGTGCCTCACTAGAGATCGACAGAGTACACAGAACTAGATCAAAATAAGCTTTCTCCACTCCCCCAGACGTGCTGGCAAGGGTGCACTTTTACAGGGTCAAAGAGGAGATTATGCAGGAGGCAAGAATTCTAAACACATCCAATTCAGGGAAGCATCTATCCTGCTTTACCAAGTGTAGCACGCTCCTGAAGAGGAAAGCCTTCAAGCCATTAACCGACTGGCTGCATGAAAAGAAAGTACCATATCGCTGAGGCTTCCCCACCTCACTGAACTTCACCTGGGAGGGCAGACAGTGGCAAATCCACAATATGAAAGAGGCAGAGAAATTCCTGAGTCCCGAAGAGGAGAGTGGAAGTGCAGAGAAAGGAACAACACAGTGAATCCACAGCGAGAGGCTCCATAGCAACCTGGTCACGGGGGAATGCAGATGCAGAAACAGGGGCCCACCCCAAAGGAGCAAGAAAAAGGACAAAGACTGAGAAGGGGGCTCTTCCCAGCGGAAAACCGCAATCTGCATTGTAACCGCAGGGCTGGCTGCAACTAGTACCCATTGACAAGCATGTCGTATTGCCTATGGTACAAGGTGCCCTGTTGACCCCTAATAAGGTTGGTGGCAAGCTCAAGTCGGGCTCAACACTGTGTTATGGGGAAGTGTGGGTGGGAGGGTTGACGGAGGAGAGGGTGGTGGTGGGTGGGTCCTGAAGGGGAGAGTAGGAACAAGCAACAGCAACAAAACATGAATCAGTCAGAAAACCATTAGGGCAACTAACAGGGGTAGTCTAATGCATACCCCGGGGTAAATAGACACAGCGGTGCAACTGCGGAGCAGAAAACTTAACCAGAGCAACCATTAAGTGTAGCTTCCATATATTGCCCGAATAACGCTCAGGGCCGGTTCCTCCACTGCATTGATCATATTAGCATTCACGGAAAGTCACCTCTTGATTGGGGGCGACTTCAATCTAGTTCCAGACCCGCAAGTCGACAAAATTTTACCTCACACAAGGGCTGATTTTTCCTGAGCTATTGGGTTCGCTGAATTCCTGAGGGAAACTGGGATGGTGGACATCTGGTGGCTTGCCAACATGGGGACTCACGATTTCACTTTTTATTCCCACGTGCATAATGGATTATCTAGAATAGACCTAATCCTGATGTCGAGCACACTCTTCCCATGTATAGAGGGGGTCCACATTGACTCAAGAGCTCTTTTAGATCACGCACTCGTTACAACAGACTTGTAAATGCAGGGGCTCCCTAATCCCCCGCAACAGATTATGGAAATTGCAAGACTTGATTCTACTTGACGTCTCAATTAGGAACAAGCTAACATACACTCACACATTACTTTAAAGAAAACTCAAAAGTGGGGTGCTCCGCAGCTATGGTCTGGGATGCATGATGCCAGTGGTGCGTGGGGCCCCGATTAGTTCTGCAGCAGCACAAAGAAGGAGAGGGCTACTCCAACAAACTGAACTAGAAGAGAGGGTGGAGGAGGTAGAGAAAAGCTGATCCACTAAAACAAGCAGGGAGCTCATAAAAGCAAAAACGGCCCTAGAGATTCACCTAGCCGATAAATCAGCGAGAGCACTAGCATATACTAAGTAATAAGATTATATCAACAGCAACAAAGCAAACCATCTCCTGGCTTACAAATTAAAATTGCACACAAGAAATAATATACCAAAACTTAAAGCCCCAGACAGAGTAACCTGGTATGCCGAGGGTGAGAAAATTGAGGCTATGGTTGACACCACAAGGAAATCAGGTCAGGTAACCCTAAGGAGTCTGTTAACGGACACAAGCCCAATATTTGAATTCTAGCCAAAAAGAGCCCCTCACTATTCAGCTGGACACCATCGAGCTCCAGATTACAACAGAGGAAACCTCAGAGGCGATAAAAACCTTGAAAAGCGCAGCCCCGCGCCCGACAGGCTCAATTCGATAAGACTTTTGCCCACATTCTAGCCCCCCCAAATCTGAATTCTTTTCAACTCCTTTCTAACGTCGGGCATCATCACCCCCTCCATGGAGGTATCTTTGATGGTATTCATCTTAAAACCGGATAAGGACCCCGAGCAATGTGTCTCTTATAGGATGATCACATTAATTAACTATGATGCCAAGATCTTCTCCAAGATCTTGGCGACCAGGCTACGGATGGTTCTCCCCAAATTAATTCACCCTGATCAAACAGGGTTTATCCCCAGGCACAGCACACAGGACAACATTGGATGCACCCTGAACCTAATAGAAAGTGCAACCAGAACAGGAATGGAACTAGCGGTTATCTGACACGATGTGCACAAGGCGTTTGACCTGCTAGACTGGCGGTACATGTTAAGAAGGATTTCTGAACTCTGACCTGGAGGGGCAGAGGTTCAGAAGGCCAACCTAGTTTCTTGGAACAGGGTAACCTCTGGACAAGAAAACAACAGGGAAGCTTATTCAGCTAAGGTGCTTGGTGCACAGTATTCATCCTTAAACCATTAACAAGGTAACATCTGGTAACACAACAAAAGCGGTTTTTTAGGAAGGTAGGTATTCGAAGTGCATCAAAAGATTGCAAAATAACTGAATCAATTAGAGTGCTCACACTCAACATCCATGAAAAAAGGGGGGAGGACCACCCGACTCGGCGTACCTGACCCTAAGGAAGAACACCCTGATCCTAGCGGGGGTGCCTGTCCCTGGGTTCCGTGTGGTGTATCGCCTACTAAAAAGATATAGAGGAGAGTACTGTCCCTCAACCTTCTATACTAATGGCAATGTCTGGAAACAGACATGGGTCGTCCAAAGCAAAGCAAAAGGGGCATTTAAAACAGTGGTAGACTCCAGAGGGTTAAGTAGCGTACAACAAGACAATGAATTGGGTCTTGAGGCTGCTTGATCTTAAACGTGGATCCAACCTGTAAATCAGGTCAACTGCTTGTATTCCATCCAGAGTGTGCAAATTTAATAATACCCGTAGGTCACTGTGGTTGAGGAATATAGGAGTACTGATGGAGTAGCCACTGATGGAGTAGCCACTGGTGGGTCACTAAAAAATGGCCAGCCGGGGGGCTGGGGGGCTAGAAAGGCTCTTATAAAAGTATGTGGCTCACTCAGTGGTGATGAGTGTGCTACAGTAAGTAGTGGTTAAAGGTTTGTGTCTCTTTGGTAGGTGTGTAAGAGATCAAGCGTGGGTCATGAGAGCCCTCATGACCGAAAGGGGTCGACCGGTTTCAATGGCGTAAGAGATTTAGGCCATCTTCTTCAGGACCGTGATTTAGAATGCAAGCGGGTTTGCCAAGTGTTCAGTAAGTTACTGAACCGGAATGAAGATCTTGGTGTCTCCTGGAGGGAGACAAAAGAGGGAGGGGGGAGAAAAATGGAGAGCATTCAATGCGGGGGGTAAGAACAGGGACAAGGGGATGGGGTGTGTTTGGGGGCACCAGGGGGTTGGTGCAAAGTGCTACGGAGTGGTGCTTTTAACAAGCCTAGAGTGGAGCATGTGGGAGAAAGGCCATTAATTGGTCCAAAATTACAGGAGTAGTAGAAGGTGCCTGTACACCAGTGGTTGAATTCATCGCCAATAGGTGGGGGAGAGGAAGGAGGTGCCAGACAAAGTCTCTAAAGGTGACTGTTAAAATGCTGCCAGGGAGTGAGAGGCGCTGATGTGCACTTAATATGATACAAAGTGTGCACTACAGGGTGGAATTGGTGGGCCCCTAGCTCGTAGGCAAATTGGGTGAAGTGGTGGCAACCCGCGCCCGACTGGTGCATGGGGGGTGCCTGTGGGGTGGGGGAAGCAGGCTGAACATACCTCTAAACCAGCATATAAGCTGGAATCTAAACGGTGAATCTTGGTTGCTCAAAACACCGAGTTGCAGGTAAAAAATACCTATGGGGAATAACCAAGCCATATCAGGTATAGTAAATAGTGCTGGATACATGGCAGAATTTACCCTGATCAAAGTGCCATAGTGCCTAAAAGTGGTCTGTACCTGTTAAAGGGGGCATCTGCACTCCTCTGTGCTGTCTGGGAGCTGTTTCGGGCTAATGCAGCTCGAGAACGCTGGTTTGGTTGAAATAAGGCCAACTGACTGTAGAAACCACGAGCAACGCGCTCGCGCAGGCGTCTACGTGCCGGCGCTGGCTCCCCGTGAGCCTCGAGCGTCGGGTAGGACTGGGACAAGCTCGAGCGCCTCTAGAGACAGAGGCTGAGCGTGTTCGAGCTCGAAGAGTCGGGTGACGGTGAAAAAAGCTCGAGCGCCTCTAGAAAGTAGGACTGAGCGCGCTCAAGCTAAAAAGGATAAGGCACCGCACTGGGTCTGAGACTAGGTCTGGAGGAAAGGGGAGACGGAAGGGGAGGGAGGGGGGGAGGGAGTGATGATACGAAAGGAATATTAAAAGCTGAAATGAAAAATAATAAATAAATAAAAAATATATTAAATGACTAATTTTTGAACTGAAAAAAGGAGAGAAAATGAAAAATAGAGTGTGAAAATGAATGTAAAAATAGATGAAAAGTGAATGAAAGAGCTGACAAGTGGCAAAGCGGAGGAAAGATGAGAAAGCAGTGGGACACAGTTGGTGGGGTACAAGGGGGTCCCAATGTACCGGGATGACCTTGTGCCCGTATGTGAGAGAGATGGACCACTCTTAGAAAAATCCAGAGGGAAGCATGACGAACCTGAAACGCACGTACTTGCAAGCATGTCTGGTATGTTGTCTTTAGGGCAATACTGCTAGTTCATGCCACTGGATTTGTTCATTCAAACCCTCCGAATAGCTGTTGAGTCTGTAAATCCACATCTGTTCTTTTTTGAACAGCATGTTGTGGTAATTCCCGCCTCTGCGGGGCGGTGTGACTTTCTCTATGATAGTCCACTTGAACTGGTCAGCTGTGTGTCCTTTGTCCAAGAAATGGGACACCAAGGGTGCAGTAAGTTTGTGCGTTCTTATGCATGATTTATGTTCGGTCATGCGGATCCGAACTGGCCTATTTGTCATGCCGATGTATCTCAGGGCGCAGGGGCAGGTTATCATGTAGATAACGCCCTTGGTATTACAGTTGGTAAATGTATTTTGTATCCATGGTGTTTTCCAACCAATCTCTATCTGTGTGGTTCTGGAGGTCTGGGCACACATCGAGCAGTGGCCACAGGGTGCATGACCCTTGGGGGGTTGAGTGTTCCAAAGGGTCCCCTGTGTAGACTCATCCCTAGGGGTATTGGGTATGAGTGTTTTGACAACCTTATCTCTTATGTTACAACGTCTCTTGTGGGCGAAGCGTGGGACAGGGATGGTGGAGGCGCCTGTGTTGAGAATCGGCCAAAGTCTCTTAACTTCTCGTTTGATTTTACTGAGAAGAGGTGAGAAACTGAACACTGCTGTGAAGGTGTTCGACTCAATGGGTTTGGTATGTTGTTGTAAGGTGATTGAACGTGGGATGTTCCTAGCTCGTTTACAGGTGTCTTTAATCCTCCTGGGATAACCTCGCTCAGTGAGTTGCGTCTGGAGTTGTTTGGATTGTTTGGTATAGTCCGTAGTCTGTGAGCACAGTCTCCGATAGCGTACGAACTGTCCAAAGGGGAGATTATCTCTGAGGGCCTTAGGGTGGTAGCTGGAATAGCAAAGCAAGGCGTCTGTCTGTGATTTTTCTGTAGACGCTTGAAGAGAGGTGCCCGCCTGTAGCTGAGATGGCCAGGTCGAGAAAGTGTGTGTTGGATCTGTGTCTCTCCATGGTGAACTTGAGATGGGGGTTGAAATAGCACTGACCAAGAATTATTTTCTCTTTGAGGACACTTTTTACCAACAGACCTCGGGTACCGCGATGGGGGCAACCTTTGCCCCTAGTCTCGCCAATCTATACGTCGATTTATTCGAACGCCAACACATCCATCCCACAACCAATCCATATCTCGCCCATTTAACTGTATGGCGGCGATATATCGATGATATCTTCGTGATATTCAGAGGTTCAGAACAGGAGGTGGAAGCTTTTCATATTTGGCTTAACTCCCTTAACCACCATCTCAAGTTCACCATGGAGAGACACAGATCCAACACACACTTTCTCGACCTGGCCATCTCAGCTACAGGCGGGCGCCTCTCTTCGAGCGTCTACAGAAAAATCACAGACAGAAACGCCTTGCTTTGCTATTCCAGCTACCACCCTAAGGCCCTCAGAGATAATCTCCCCTTTGGACAGTTCTTACGCTATCGGAGACTGTGCTCACAGACTACGGACTATACCAAACAATCCAAACAACTCCAGACGCAACTCACTGAGCGAGGTTATCCCAGGAGGATTATTAAGGACACCTGTAAACGAGCTAGGAACATCCCACGTTCAATCACCTTACAACAACATACCAAACCCAGTGAGTCGAACACCTTCACAGCAGTGTTCAGTTTCTCACCTCTTCTCAGTAAAATCAAACGAGAAGTTAAGAGACTTTGGCCGATTCTCAACACAGGCGCCTCCACCATCCCTGTCCCACGCTTCGCCCTCAAGAGACGTTGTAACATAAGAGATAAGGTTGTCAAAACACTCATACCCAATACCCCTAAGGATGAGTCTACACAGGGGACCCTTTGGAACACTCAACCCCCCAAGGGTCATGCACCCTGTGGCCACTGCTCGATGTGTGCCCAGACCTCCAGAACCACACAGATAGAGATTGGTTGGAAAACACCATGGATACAAAATACATTTACCAACTGTAATACCAAGGGCGTTATCTACATGATAACCTGCCCCTGCGCCCTGAGTTACATCGGCATGACAAATAGGCCAGTTCGGATCCGCATGACCGAACATAAATCATGCATAAGAACGCACAAACTTACTGCACCCTTGGTGTCCCATTTCTTGGACAAAGGACACACAGCTGACCAGTTCAAGTGGACTATCATAGAGAAAGTCACACCGCCCCGCAGAGGCGGGAATTACCACAACATGCTGTTCAAAAAAGAACAGATGTGGATTTACAGACTGAACAGCTATTCGGAGGGTTTGAATGAACAAATCCAGTGGCATGAACTAGCAGTATTGCCCTAAAGACAACATACCAGACATGCTTGCAAGTACGTGTGTTTCAGGTTCGTCATGCTTCCCTCTGGATTTTTCTAAGAGTGGTCCATCTCTCTCACATACGGGCACAAGGTCATCCCGGTACATTGGGACCCCCTTGTACCCCACCAACTGTGTCCCACTGCTTTCTCATCTTTCCTCCGCTTTGCCACTTGTCAGCCTCTTTCATTCACTTTTCATCTATTTTTACATTCATTTTCACACTCTATTTTTCATTTTCTCTCCTTTTTTCAGTTCAAAAATTAGTCATTTAATATATTTTTTATGTATTATTTATTATTTTTCATTTCAGCTTTTAATATTCCTTTCGTATCATCACTCCCTCCCCCACCCTCCCTCCCCTTCCGTCTCCCCTTTCCTCCAGACCTAGTCTCAGACCCAGTGCGGTGCCTTATCCTTTTTAGCTTGAGCGCGCTCAGTCCTACTTTCTAGAGGCGCTCGAGCTTTTTCCACCGTCACCCGACTCTTCGAGCTCGAACACGCTCAGCCTCTGTCTCTAGAGGCGCTCGAGCTTGTCCCAGTCCTACCCGATGCTCGAGGCTCACAGGGAGCCAGCGCCGGCACGTAGACGCCTGCGCGAGCGCGTTGCTCGTGGTTTCTACAGTCAGTTGGCCTTATTTCAACCAAACCAGCGTTCTCGAGCTGCATTAGCCCGAAACAGCTCCCAGACAGCACAGAGGAGAGCAGATGCCCCCTTCAACAGGTACAGACCACTTTTAGGCACTATGGCACTTTGATCAGGGTAAATTCTGCCATGCATCCAGCACTATTTACTATACCTGATATGGCTTGTTTATTCCCCATAGGTATTTTTTACCTGCAACTCGGTGTTTTGAGCAACCAAGATTCACCGTTTAGATTCCAGCTTATATGCTGGTTTAGAGGTATGTTCAGCCTGCTTCCCCCACCCCACAGGCACCCCCCATGCACCAGTCGGGCGCGGGTTGCCACCACTTCACCCAATTTTCCTACGAGCTAGGGGCCCACCAATTCCACCCTGTAGTGCACACTTTGTATCATTAAGTGCACATCAGCGCCTCTCACTCCCTGGCAGCATTTTAACAGTCACCTTTAGAGACTTTGTCTGGCACCTCCTTCCTCTCCCCCACCTATTGGCGATGCATTCAACCACTGGTGTACAGGAACCTTCTACTACTCCTGTAATTTTGGACCAATTAATGGCCTTTTTCCCACATGCTCCACTCTAGGCATGTTAAAAGCACCACTCCGTAGCACTTTGCACCAACCCCCTGGTGCCCCCAAACACACCCCCTCCCCTTGTCCCTGTTCTTACCCCCCGCATTGAATGCTCTCCATTTTTCTCCCCCCTCCCTCTTTTGTCTCCCTCCAGGAGACACCAAGATCTTCATTCTGGTTCAGTAACTTACTGAACACTTGGCAAACCCGCTTGCATTCTAAATCACGGTCCTGAAGAAGATGGCCTAAATCTCTTACGCCATTGAAACCGGTCGACCCCTTTCGGTCATGAGGGCTCTCATGACCCACGCTTGATCTTACACACCTACCAAAGAGACACAAACCTTTAACCACTACTTACTGTAGCACACTCATCACCACTAAGTGAGCCACATACTTTTATAAGAGCCTTTCTAGCCCCCCAGCCCCCCGGCTGGCCATTTTTTAGTGACCCACCAGTGGCTACTCCATCAGTACTCCTATATTCCTCAACCACAGTGACCTACGGGTATTATTAAATTTGCACACTCTGGATGGAATACAAGCAGTTGACCTGATTTACAGGTTGGATCCACGTTTAAGATCAAGCAGCCTCAAGACCCAATTCATTGTCTTGTTGTACGCTACTTAACCCTCTGGAGTCTACCACTGTTTTAAATGCCCCTTTTGCTTTGCTTTGGACGACCCATGTCTGTTTCCAGACATTGCCATTAGTATAGAAGGTTGAGGGACAGTACTCTCCTCTATATCTTTTTATTAGGCGATACACCACACGCCACCCAGGGACAGGCACCCCCGCTAGGATCAGGGTGTTCTTCCTTAGGGTCAGGTACGCCAAGTCGGGTGGTCCTCCCCCCTTTTTTCATGGATGTTGAGTGTGAGCACTCTAATTGATTCAGTTATTTTGCAATCTTTTGATGCACTTCGAATACCTACCTTCCTAAAAAACCGCTTTTGTTGTGTTACCAGATGTAACCTCTGGACAAGCCAGACCAATCAGGGTAGCTATGGCAGGCGGCCAAGACTAAGTCTCAGGAGGGGTGAGGGTGACTGAAAGACCTCAATGAGCATACAAAGCAAGGACACTTACAAATTACTCCAGACAGGTGTTATATTAAAAATAGACACATTTATTGCAAGGCCTTTGTAACAGACCATAGCAAAGAATCACAGTAACACTAAGTAAACCAATACATCACACTCAATACAATATATATATATACACAAGACCAATGGGGTCTAAAGGGTTAAACGCACGAAATGTGTTGACAACCTAGAGGGGGAAAAATCAGGCAGTGCAGGTAATCTTTAGACCCAGTTCCACATCAATAATACACCTAACTAAGAGACAGTCGAAGCCCTACGAAGAGAGGTGCCTTGTGCTCAATAGTACATGCACGCGCTTGTGCCAATGGGCAGGATGGGGTCTCTTCAAGGGTCACTAGCAGCTCAGGAAGGTGGATGCGGTCGATGACAAACAAGTCCCCACTATTCAAGCAGGACCTCCACTTGCGGGCAGAGGAGGGTTGAGAGTGCGGAATAGAGTCGCTATATCGCAACAGCGGTAGAAAAGAAATGGGCTCCTGTGCTAGAGGCCACCGGTTGGGGTATGGACTACTCACCGGTCCTCGACGCAGGCAGAACCAGACTTCGCCAGTTCAGTTCACGTTGCTGGCAGGTTCAAATGCGACAATCAGGACATCTGTTATCATATCAATAAGAATAGACGTTTTAGGCATTAGTTAAGCGCACCATTGCTTATTTCCTTGCAGAATCTCTGGGAATGTTTCTACAATAATGAGCAACTATTTAGACTGCTCTTCATCGTAATATACTCTGGTTGGCAGACACGAGACACGCTACAGAAGTTCTTTTAAAGAATAACTCACGGTTACCGCAGTCTGTGAATTGATGATATAGACTCAAGAGAAAAATATTTAACAATTGGGCAGGTATGTGTTGTTTTGTTGGCATGCAACTTTACATTACTACCATGAATGTTTATTATACATATATTTGATGGTTTGGTTTACACTGACTGTATCTGGGGTGAAGTTAACCCCGAACTGTTAATGTCTCTTTTTTTAGAAACTCACCCTGAAGGACTTTGTCCGAAATGCATCGGCAAGGGCTTCTGCCACAATTAATACAATAAAGAAAAATTGCAAAATAATTATGCATAAGTGATTTAAAAATAAGTGCACAACGGGGGTCCTCACGTGGATGTTTGACCACCAAAGAGGTACTATACACCCAAGAAAAATCCTCAATTCTAAGCTACAGCACAAGTGAAGTAGTATTTACTACATATACAGGCGTCTCCAAAGCTCAGTGGATGTGCCACTGAGCTACTCTCTCCTGTTCTCTTCAAGGGTCCTAGCTGCTCAGGAAGGTGAATGAGGCGATGCAGAACAAGTTCCCACTATTCAAGATGGACCTCCACTTGAGGGCAGAGGTAGTTTGAGAGTGCGGGATGGAGTCGCTATTTCGCAATAGCTGTGCAAAGGAAAGGGGCCCTCAGGGGCCACTCGTGCGTAAAAATGGGCTCCTGTGCGAGGGGCCACCAGTTCGGGTAAGGACTACTCACCCTTCCCCGATGCAGGCAGACCCAAACTTCACCAGTACTGTGCACTTCGCTGGCAGGTTCGCATGCGGCAAAAAGGATGTCTCGCCACCTTGTAGTTCCCAAGATACAGCGATGATTCCCAAACGGGACAGTGGCAATTTCTCTGCACTGGGTGGAGGAATTGGCCGAGTTTCACTGCAGCAGGCTTCAGGGGCAAGAGAGTCACAAATGCAGCAAACTTGCACAGGTCGTTGCCATGGCAGGGCAACACGGTAACTGCGTTTACTCCGGTCCTGGCGCACTCGTCTCACTTCAGACCTGGGAATGCCAAGTGTACGAAATTCGGTGTGAGGGTGCCAGGGACAGAGAGCTAGCAGTATACCAAGTTTCAAGGGCCTCCTCGAAACGACAGCAGAGACAGAGCAAAGGTCCTGCATAAGCTGGTCAGCCCACTGGTTGGCCCAGGGACACTTCCGAGAAGGCTTACTTGCAGGGTTTGATGAAGGTGTCGAGAATAGTTGGTTCCACTATTCTAATGGGTCGAAGCGTCTTCGCAGATCTTCTAGGACGATCAGATGCAGAGGGGTCCTATGGGATGACAGTGGGCTCAGTGTGCCAAACCTTCCAGCGGGTCACCAGTGGTTCCTCGACTCGGCTTCTTGTAGCAGGATACTTGGATTCTATCCTTTGTTCGGTGTGAACTCAAGAGATCGACATGGTAGTGGTGTTTTCAGCCTTCTCTTCTCCAAAGTTCCCTTCACGCCAAAACGGAGAGGACCCAATGGGAGATCTGCTCACAAACACACACTCCATATGTGGACCAATCACGGACCACGGTGATCCAGGCATTCAGGGCATTCCAGACTCTCTGGCACTCAGGATGTGTATTGGGATCAGACATCCCAACCCACATTCTGGAGGCACACACACAAGGCAAGCAGAAGCCCGCGAAAGCATTGGGATTCGCGGGAAAGTGCATGACCAAATAAGGACTGACCCAGGTCAACTCGACCTGGGGAAGGTGAAAGGGCAAGATGGCCAAAGGACAGGACAAAGAACCTTGTGGCATGACCTTTTTGGAGCCAGGCCACCTATTTGCGGTTAACGCGGTTAACATGGCAGGAAAGGGTTAAAAATAATCCGAAAAGATAGCTGCCACCAGTCCTGTCCCTGGCACATCTGCACAGTTCATGAAAAGTCCAGCGAGAGTTTCTAGGGCCTTTGAAAATGACTACAGACCCAAGTACGCTGTATGGTAAAATACATTGCACACTTGTTAAATGTTGCACAAAAGCTGCAACATGTGGAAAGGACTAAGGGAAACAAAGTCTCCCAGTACTGACTGTCTTAAGGGCATGTCAGTTTCCCCATAAAAATTGAACGAAAGCCCAGAGGAGTGCAGCTGAAGGCTGTGCTTCTCTGGCAAAGTAAGTCAGTCAATGGTGTTAAAACAGCAGCAAAAAGTTTGGGGGTTGACACATGGAGGGAAAATTACATACAATTATGAAATCTTTCCTAACAGTACATAAACCAAACACTATTCCACTTCGGATTCGGGGCACAATTCATAAAATGGACCCTGGCCAACTACCAACACCCCACCACATCCCTGAGCATAAAGGGCATCAGATTGTCAGTCTGAAAAAAACAAATCCCTAACCATCGCCATGCCCCCCCCCGGGCAAGCATGCTCCGGTCTCAGACAATCTTTGACAATCCCCTAGGGGGTTATGGATCACTATACCCCCCCTTGCTGCATTCGTATCTCAGGCCCTATGTGCACTGTGTTACTCCTAGATTACTACGGGTAACAGAATAACAAATAACATAAGACACAACACAAAAATAACACATGAATCGATTCAATTATAACAACGAAATACATTTATACATGATCACACAGAATGCAAAGCATAACAATGCAGGCAATCCTAATGCTATGTCTAATTTGCACCATTTATGCTTCCGGTGCAAAGCAAATCTACCATGCAACATTTATAAGCCTTACAGGTTTCTAATGCAAGCCTGTGCCGCAAGTGTGTGGTTCTAATAAAGTCTAATGCAAGCGTTCCTTCATGCAAAATCAATCCATACCAATCCACACCAATCCTTCCCACTCTCACTCTACACAATCCCTGAATGGTTTCCCCTTCTCCCCTTATGCGAGTGTATGTTCTAATCAATCAGTCTGTCCTTACAAAACCATACTTCCCATTTGCATGTGTTTCCAGCTCTGTCTTTGCCAGCACGACTCTGCAATCAGCCAGTCAGTGGCAGGCCTCAATTCTGCTAACTGCCAACTGCCAAGCTCTATCTGCCAGATCGATCTCATCAAGGCCTACGGATTCTGCTGCACCAAGTCATCTCTCTCTCATTGCATCTCGTACTCAATCTTGCACTATCTCCAGCCAACTCTCTGCAACTCTCCTGAACTCCTTCAGCAACCAACTCCTACCAGAAAACACCAGGAACTTCAACGGGCTCTCCTCTCCCCCTTGGTTATACTTTAAATAATGACACACTCATCCCTATGGTTACTCACATTCTATAAGCTAAGAATGGCTGTCTGTCAGCGTTTAGCAAAAATGCCTGCCAGACTGTTGTGTTCATGTCTCGTGTACTTTCATGGCATGTCCTTTGTCAAAGTGTGTCAAAGTGACATTGGAACATTGTATCTTCTCTCATGGCCATCTGTGTCTGCGGTGCAAAATACCATCTATTTCCCCATTCACACCCATTCTCTCCACTGCAGGCATCATGAAATGCTCTCTCTGTTCAGAAAATAGGCCATCTCTCTCTCATGCAAAATCCCTCCCTCCATCTCTCCATGTTGCTCTCTCTGGTGCAGCCCCCACCCTCGTGTTGTCTCCGCGAAGCACATAGATGAAGCTGATCAGGCTCCCTTCTTGGACAAGGGTGACTTCTTATCTTTCAGTGTTCCATAACAATCTTCGCGCTGAGCCCAGTGCAAAACAACTTCTGTCTCATAGGCCTCTTGTTAAATGATTCTTAGCGTTTACAATTTCTCTCGCAATGCAAGCTCTAACATAATTCAAACTCATTCTAAGTGCATACTCAACATACATACATACATACATGACAGTCTCTAACTGTGGCTCTACAAAGCATACATGTGTACTAAATGGCTCTTCATGTCATTTAAAATATGACTGTCATTTCCAGGCCTAATTCATTCACTTCTAGTGCAAACAATACGTTTCTCTCTCAGCCTAAGCGCTATTTCTAATCCAAACAAATACATAGCAAATCATGATGCAAATATACCGTGTCTCAAAAGCACAATCATGGCACTTCAAATATGTGCAAGTGTCATTATATTGCAAATGGCAAAGTGTCTAGCATGTTTCTCTCCTATTGGCAAGCACTATAATGCAAACAGATCATTCTATAAGCAAATTGCAAATACATACAAAGGTGGCAGTCTAATAATGTGGATAGTGTCTACTTCAATAATATATTACTCAAAACTGGCCTAAAGGGGATAATACTAAACAATGGTTCTCTACCAGAGGGTCTTATGATTCTTCTAATGATAACAATCCTGGCATCTCATTTTATCAATTCCACAAATCTCTCCTCTTATTAGGTAAATCATAACATACCATATGTCATACATAACATAGCAAAAGTGGCAGTCTAATACCAAGCAAAGTTGCAGAAAAAAGGAAAAAGCATATATCATTCATGATGTAGAAAAAAACCTTTCAAAATGCAAGCATTTCACTCTATCAGTGGCAACCTAACATCAAATGCAAAACTGCAAATGTGTCAGAAATCAGAACAGCAAAGCCAAATGTCAAAGGTCAAAAGTCAAGCCAAAAATCAAGTCAAGAAGTGTCTACAAACCAAAAGTGTGAAAGTGTCTCTAAAAGCAGAAAACAAAAATGCAATGCATAGAATCAATGCACGAGTACTGTGGATACGGGTGTTTCCAATTCAAGCACAAAATATGACAATCACTTTCACAGGTGTATACATTCAAAGTATTGTTCATATAGGCCAATTCAGTTATATTCCAGTCCAAGGTATTTCCAAGTCACTCATGAGGTATGCGTGTCCTCACAACGTGCACATTTCCAGTTTCTAATGCAAAAAGGTTCAGCCAAGGAATGTCAACAAAGATGCAATGTCAACAAAGCAAGTGTTCACAAATCGGATACTAAGAGCATATCAGTGTGTTCAGCAAAAGTTTTCAAAGTTCAGGTAGCAAGTGTTCTCCACAGCAACAAAGTGTGAAGCAGCAAAGCGTTCAAGCCAATAGTGTTCAGGCAGCAGAAACGTGTACAAGCCAATTCAGGTTGGCCTGCTTGATAAATGGCAGCAAGCTAAATGAGATTTCGCACAGGGATCCAAAAAGACAGGAGCAAGCAAGTGTCAGTACCATATGTGCCCCATTTGTCCCCATGGGGTGATCACACATTTGCCCTTTCACTTCAAAGGTAGCACCGGGAAAACCGCATGTCAGGACTTTCAATTGATGCAAATTGATGCATACGCTCCCTTTTCCCTAGGCCTTAAGCACAGGTGCACTCATTCAGAGTGTTTGCAAGATGGTTACTCTCCAGTGCAATTCCATGCACATTGCAATTTCATGCACATTGGCCCTTCTCCATAGGCCCAAACTCCAGCTTCAAATTCTATTCTCTCTCGCCAGGTCATGCTGTTGCCAGCATTCCAGCTCATGCCATGCCAGTTCCATGCTATGCTAGTCCCATGCTCTTCAAATGAGGGACAGCCAGCCAGCATTGAATGCGAGTGCAAAGTGCAAGTTTCAAAGCACCATCGATCAATGCTCAATCTCTTTCACTCAAGAGACAAAGCTTCACTGCTTTCCTTTCTCCTCAGGCCCCAACTTGTCTGGTGCTGCAAAAGGTAAGGCATTCCAAATGGATTCTCCTCTCGCTGCATATCACAAAAGCTGCTCACAAAGCAATTTGAATTTCTTCTTCTCTGATGAACAATTTCTTTCACTGCTCTTTCTCTCTCACTTGGCACAGGATGCTGCAAGGTGTATTCTCTCTGCACAGTCGGTCACAATCTCCACTTCTCATGGCAATAGGTGTCATGCCACAAAGTCTGTCTAGCAGCCGATCTTCTGGGTACATTCTCAGAGCACAGCCATTGGACAAGGCCACACCCTAAGGCCTCAAATCGGTCGGCATTCCCCAAAAGTGCTGCTGCAAAGCGTCAAATGTCAGATGCCAATGTCTCATCATTGCTGCAAACAAACAGCCATGATGCAAAGTCACATTACAAGGTGACAAAAGCCAGTCTTTTTCTGGTGCTGCAAAGTCACAAGGTGTCAGCCATCATGGATCAATCTGGTCTGGTCATGCCGGTTTCAGGGGTCATGCTGGTGCAAATCATGGTCTGGTCAATTCATGCGGCGATGCCATCTGGTCTGGTCATCAATGCAATCTCGGTCTGGTCAAGATGTCTCCAGATTTCATGCAAAGAAAACAAAAGTGCAAGTATCCGTCTAAATCAGTTTCAGGTGTTTTCAAAGCAAAAAAAAAATAAAACTGCATTTCTCATTGTGCGTTGAAGTGCACATCTATTCCTCTACACTTTCTCAGGTCTCTCAAAGGACATCAATGCTATCTCCCCTGTGTGTTCTATCAATGTGTCAGTGCCTCCAACTACTGTGCCTGTCTCTCCATGCATCATAATGCATGCCTGCTTAATGCATGACTCCTGCAGTTACAGCCCTATCCTTTTCAAAACAAAACAATCAGTTTCACATACTCCAAATGCTGCACATTCAAAAATGTCACAACTGCATTCAATTTCATTCCTGCATTTCCTTCTGTGTCACTTCCATGTCTTCCAGCCACAACACTCTCCCCATTTTTCATCATTAAGTATTCACGAAGCTGAATTTCTACATGTTGAAAAATCAAATCTGTTTCAAACAGCCTCTCTCATATACAATGCAATTCACATTCACACTACATTCCTGCATTCCTGGAAGAGATGCACTGCTATCTCCTGCTTCAAATACACAGTCTGCCAGTCCAGCGTGATCTCCAAAGTCAAACTTTTTTCCCATGCACACATTTAAACTATGAAAATTCCAAGCATGCAATGTTTCAAAACATCCAAATTTAGCACGATTCCCTTTATCAACATTCTCCTGCAATGTTATCAAAATATCTATGTCATTCAACAAAATTTTTTTCCCACTCGAAAACGTAGGCAGAGTGCTGATGCAAAAACTGTCATTATTCCCATTCAAATCAAAGATCTTCACATAACTACCTTCATGCACATAACTCTTTTCATGCAAATGTCTCTTCAATGCACAATGCCTCAAATCTTCATAGGCAACCTCTCTATGCATTCCTCTAGCCAATTCTCTATGCACACTGCACATGTCTGTCAAATCTGTACTATCTCTCCCATTATTCTGAGGTAACTCTTTCTCCCCACGAACAACATGCATTACTCTATTCTCGCCCATCACTGCAGATGAAATTGATTTCAATGGGTCTGAGTCCAATGGGACATTTTCCCAGTTACTAATCATATCTCAGACGATATATTACTGAATGCAAATCAATATATGGGCTCCTCTCTGTCATAGCTATGTCACTTTTCACTTTCAATACAGTTGGTGCCTGTGATACATCCCAGGCCTCAAGCATATTTTTAAGCAGATTTCTTATTGCCTTCAGGTCATTCCAAATGGATTCTCTTCTCGCTGCATATCACAAAAGATGCTCACAAAGCAGCAAATGAACTCATTCTGCAGTTTCAATTATTTACCACGAGCGTCTTCAAGAAAAAAAAACTGTTTCTCTCACTCGGTGAATCAATGTACATCTATTCATAAAACATTGCCAGTCATAAAATACTGCTCTCGGTCAATGTCAACCAATTCCGTCAAAAAGTCAAACAATTACGTTCCCCTTCCTATGATGAACAAAATTGCAGACAGCATGCTCAATAACAATAACATAACATCCCCAAGACAGCCAAAACATGAAACAAAAAAATCTCTTCCCACAACGAACAGAGAAAAAAACAAAACAGTTGCACAAGATGTTCAAACTTCGACTGCTGCAAAACCGATAAGTGTATCAACAAACCAGCTGCAAAAAATCTTTTCAGTCAGCACTTTGTGAAGATCCGGGTGTCCCGTCCATTTGTCAGTCTGAAAAAAACAAATCCCTAACCATCGCCTTGCCCCCCCCCCCCCCCCCGGGCAAGCATGCGCCGCTATCAGTCAATCTTTGACAATCTCCTAGGGGGTTATGGATCACTATAGCCCCCTTGCTGCATTCGTATCTCAGGCCCTATGTGCACTGTGTTACTCCTAGATTACTGCGGGTAACAGAATAACAGAAGACACAACACAAAAATAACACATGAATCGATTCAATTATAACAACGAAATACATTTATTTATGATCACACAGAATGCAAAGCATAACAATGCAGGCAATCCTAATGCTATGCCTAATTTGCACCTTTTATGCTTCTGGTGCAAAGCAAATCTACCATGCAATATTTATAAGCCTTACAGGTTTCTAATGCAAGCCTGTGCTGCAAGTGTGTGGTTCTAATGCAGTCTAATGCAAGCGCTCCTTCATGCAAAATCAATCCATACCAATCCACACCAACCCTTCCCACTCTCACTCTACACAATCCCTGTCTGGTTTCCCCTTCTCCCCTTATGTGAGTGTCTGTTCTAATCAATCAGTCAGTCCATACAAAACCATACTTCCCGTTTGCATGTGTTTCCAGCTCTGTCTTTGCCAGCACGACTCTGCAATCAGCCAGTCAGTGGCAGGCCTCAATTCTGGTAACTGGCAAATGCCAAGCTCTCCCTCTGCCAGATCGATCTGATCAAGGCCTACGGATTCTGCTGCATCAAGTCATCTCTCATTGCATCTCGAACTCCATCTTGCACCATCTCCAGCCAACTCTCTGCAACTCTCCTGAACTCCTTCAGCAACCAACTCCAACCAGAAAACACTAGGAACTGTAACAGGCTCTCCTCTCCCCCTTGGTTATACTCTAAACAATGACGCACTCATCCCTATGGTTACTCACATTCTATAAGCTAAGAATGTCTGTCTGTCAGCGTTTAGCAAAAATGCCTGCCAGACTCTGTTATTTGTTCCTGTCTCGTGTACTTTCACGGCATGTCCTGTGTCAAAGAGTGTCAAAGTGACATTGGAACATCGTATCTTCTCTCATGGCCATCTGTGTCTGCAGTGCAAAATACCATCTATTTCCCCATTCATACCCATTCCCTCCACTGTAAGCATCACAAAATGCTCTCTCTGTCCAGAAAATAGGCCATCTCTCTCTCATGCAAAAGCAATCCCTCCATCTCTCCATGTCGCTCTCTCTGGTGCAGCCCCCACCCTCGTGTTGTCTCCGCGAAGCACAGAGCTCAAGCTGATTAGGCTCCCTTCTTGGACAAGGGTGACTTCTTATCTTTCAGTGTTCCATAACAATCTTCGCGCGGAGCCCAGTGCAAAACAACTTCCGTCTCATAGGCCTCGTGTTAAATGCTTCCTAGCGTTTACAATTTCTCTCGCAAAGGAAGCTCTAACATAATTCAAACTCATTCTAAGTGCATACTCAACATACATACATGAGTCTCTAAATGTGTCTCTACAAAGCATACATGTGTGCTAAATGGCTCTTCATGTCATTTAAAATATGACTGTCATTTCCAGGCCCAATTCATTCTCTTCTAGTGCAAACAATAAGTTTCTCTCTCAGCCTAAGCGCTATTTCTAATGCAAATATAAATACATAGCAAATCATGATGCAAATATACCGTGTCTCAAAAGCACAATCATGGCACTTCAAATATGTGCAAGTGTCATTCTATTGCAAATGGCAAAGTGTCTAGCATGTTTCTCTCCTATTGGCAAGCACTATAATGCAAACATATCATTCTATAAGCAAATAGCAAATGCATACAAAGGTGGCAGTCTAATAATGTGGATAGTGTCTACTTCAATAATATACTACTCAAAACTGGCCTAAAGGGGATAATACTAAACAATGGTTCTCTACCAGAGGGTCTTATGATTCTTCTAATGATAACAATCCTGGCATCTCATTTTATCAATTCCACAAGATCACCCAAGATTAACATCTCTAGAGGCACCCGTCAAGACTGCCCCCTTTCACCATTAATATTCGCACTCTCTATGAAACCATTTGTTATTAAAATTCTGGAAAATGGGCCTATAAATGGCCTGTAAGTGAGCGACAGCTCCTTCAAAGCAGCTATGTACGTGGACGTCTTGCTCACCCTAACCTAGGCAGACTGATCGATGGACGACCTCTGGCAGGAAATTGAAGCATTCAGTAAAGCATCAGGGTTCAGGGTTAACTACTCTAAATCAGCGGCTTCAGCTATTAATATTACACAAAAGCAGAGAGTGGCACTAGCAGCTAAACACCCCATCCCCTGGGCTGAATCGCACATCAACTACCTGGGGGTGCAAGTCCCAAACAAAATAGAGCAAACATATCGATCCAAATTTCTTCAGCTATTCAGAGTGATGCACAAAGGCCTAGAGTGCTGGCACAAACAAGGTGTGTCCTGGCATGAGAGAATAACAGCCGGAAAAATGAACATATTCTCAAGATTAATATACCACCGCCTATCCATCCCAGTTTTTATCCCCGAGAGGGATTTCCAAAAGCTGCAAAAAACAATGAAATTCGTTTGGTGTAGGAAAAAACCACAAATAGGCAGGTGGACAATGCTCCGAGGCACAAACACGGGCGGGCTGGGGGATCCGGATGTGTCCAGATACTGCAGAGCAGCTCAACTCTCACACACCTTTGCATGGCAATCAACAAGCAACCCCCCACCCCACTGGAAGCAATTAGAGGAAGCATGGAGCTCAGTCCCCTAGCAGCCCTCCCACACATTTCAACTCCTCGAAGGTCCCCAAACTCAGGCCCACTAACCTCTACTAAAAACAGGATAGAAAGCTGGAGAAAGGCAGCCTGCAAATGGGGATGCAAGGGCACACTGGGCCCCATATCCCCGATCTGGAACCACCTTGACTTCTCCCCCTCAGGGGTTTGATAAGTGGAAGGTTGGGGGTCTAACCCTGGTAACCGACTTATTTGTTAGATGGACCCCTCTAACTTTCAAAAGAGTGTAAAATGAAATTCCGGGTCACAGAGGCTGAAAGATTCCAATATGCACAACTCAGACACTGGATGTCACATAGCAACATGGGAACTAACGGAGGAAGGGACCTACATGCTGTGGAGCCCACTCTAACAACATCAGCTCCCAAGGGGAACATCTCAACCCTATACCAGCTACTCGACAAAGTTGACCCACTAATAAAGTAAAGTACATGTTCAAATGGGAAAGGGACTTGGGCCGAGGAACTAGAGGTACAGGAATGGGATTGGATATGGGCCAGACTGCACAAAAGTTCTAGATGTGTCACGAACAAGGAGGGGGCGGTGAAGATGTACTATTGGTGGTACATACCCCAGAAATATTAAACAAAAGCAATCCAGAGATACCGCCTCAATGCTGGAGAGGATGCCTATCCACCGGCTCACTGTTTCGCCTACTATGGTCCTGCCCGAAGTCTAGCCGGTTCTGGCGTGAGGTGCTGGAGCAGATTAGGCTGATTATGGGGCTGACCATCCCATGGGATCTGGGGATAGTTCTGCTGACAGGGCACATTTCGGACCTATGCACTCACTCACTGTAGCCAAAATCTCCATAGTATGTCTATGAAAGCATCCCAATGACCCGGCGCTCCCCATGTGGTGGGCAAAATGTTGGGACACAGTAGTTGCCGAGAATATATCCACCATCCGCATGGAAAACACAAATAAATGTCACAGTATATGTGCCCCTTTCCTGGACTACTCGGAGCAATATCCAGGTATAGCTCGCTGGCCCCCCCGCAACCCTATGGCTCAAGAAATGCAACTAAGAGGACGATTCAAACTCCTGACCCTCCCAGTTCCCCTAGAACTCCATATAGTGCAATAAACTCAGTAAGCCTTGGAATCAGCCCTCTACTTTCCCCTACATTACCGCACACCAGGATTCTCTGCAGCATAGAGCATCTACGAAACCCTATTTCTGTGTTTAATTCATTGGAATGAACACTCCTGCCCCCATTGGACCCACTGGTTTTCTTTGTTTGTATATGTTTTACAGTTTATGTTGTTGTAACCAATGGGAAAATTCTCAATAAATAGTTTTGTTGGAGAAAAAAAAGCAAGTTGATTAGTTCAGGCTTAATAGTTTGGCTTGTAAAGAATTCAAAACATGCTTGCATAAAATATGCAACACCCCTCCCCAACCCTTCCATGAATAGTAAAGCATGCTAAGGTATAATTGCCCTCAATCAGAGAAAGAAGCACAATAACTGCCATGTAGGAACTCAGCATGGAGCTATTCAACCAGCGACACCAGAAAAGGTGCATGAGTGTCTAGGTTAGCTCTATAAAGGAGTGTCTAGTTCAAAATCACTGCACAGAAAGATTAATAAAGTTCCTGTTTCAAGTAAATGGTGAGTAGAACCTAAAACTCTGGTCCCTGCATCAGTCTCTTGTCATGATGTTTGATTGTCCAGTCACAAGCTTCTAGGACAGTCAAAATGGCTAAGAGCCCTTGTTCCCCAACAATGGAGTTGTGAAGGCACACCCCTGAACGCTCACTCCAGAGAGAATACATCCCGCCAGGGAAGAAAGGCCCAAGTCAATCTTTTAAGGATAACAAGTTTAATCTTACATGCAGATGAGAGCAACAGCAAATAACTCTGCTGCTAAGAACGTTCTGCCGAAAAGTAGTACAAGCAGAATCTTATAAAGCAAAACATTGTCACACATGATGTAATACATAAAGTAAAAACCTGCGCTGCTGATTGGATGGACCCTATACAGGTACCACCTTTATCCATATGGTATGGCAGTTTATTGGTCCCAGCCCAGTGCTTTCCGTCTTCCATCATGTGGGTGCTGTGGGGCTCATCTTCCCATGTTAAAGGTCAGACAAATTAATTATACTGCTACTATACAGCTTGTTTCATCACTCATAATGTGCACTCGCCAGGCCTTAAGACAGACACACAGGAGGTTCTGGGGTACTCTAACCTTCACACGCACATTTCACCCACTCCCTCTGTGCCATCCGGGTGCAAGGTCTCCACCCTAGTTTTGAACTATAATTTATCCCTGATACTAGAAACCGGTGCCCACAAACTGTAGCACTCGCATCCTCTGCACACCTGATTTTAATGTATGACAATCAAAGTTTTATCAATTACAGATTCCTTATAGGAAGTATTCATTCAAACACAATTTTTATAAATATATATAAAAAGAACTCCTATTAGCAATGTAATGATAAATGTATAGAACCACATATACAAGTTCTTCACCATATGGTCAACAATTGTTTACGGAATCAAAATAAAAACATGCTCTACGTGTTTCGGCACCAGTGTCCCTTCCTTAGGAGCTCAAACTTCAAGTTTGCACTGTCCACAGAATCTAAGGTTTTCAACAGAATCTAATCAAAAGTAACAAGAGATACCATTTTTTTTAGTATATTCTATTTCCCTTCCCAAACATAAAATGGCACAATATGTTTTACTGTCCTGCCCCATTAATTTTCATTCACCTGGTGTGGATCCAAAGTATAGACTCTTATGGCCTCATCACGAGTTGGGTGGTGTCCCAACTGGGATACCACCCAACTGTATTTGCAGTACCGCCCAACCATCTGGCGGTATTACCGGCGGCTCACGGGTTGGGCAGTAACTAATTCCCCATTGGGTCCGCTGGACCCAATAGGGAATTTTCGGCGCAATTAGCGCACAAATAGCACGGCGCTAATTGCACCCAAAATAGGCTTTTTGTTCGCTGCATTTACCCCCAGCTTGGAGCCAGACTCATGTTTGGGCAGACCCTTAAATGCAGCTGTAATAGCGTTATAAATGTTCAAATCACGTGAAAAGTAGGGGTTTCAACCTATGTGAGTGAATAAAATAAATCCTCCAAGTATAATGAGTCGTAATCTAGATCGTACTCTCTTATTAACAATCTCTTTCCCTTGTTTAAAAGCAAATAAATCATGGCCACTCGTCCACTATAAACCCAGAATGTAAAACATACCCTGTAGCTGTATGCTGTAACTGTATGGAGTAAAAAATAATGGCGTCAATATTCCAGAAGCGCACATCTCAGAGACTCTCTATTACTCAACCTGTGTTCGCGCGGTGTGTAAGGTGCTCAAAATACCAACATTCAATAAAATCAGTGAGTCAGTCATAAATGTTAAAGTCTCCAATAGTCTGACTCTTGCTATGTGCTCTATTATATCCAGATGAGACTACTCACCAAATGCTTCCATGTTACTTCTCCTTAATATCTACCACGTCCAATGCGCGGATAGAGAAAGAATTGGCTTTTGTGTGTAGCATCATCACCGTGTACACGCTTGATGGCGTCATATGTAAACAAGTGTACTGCACAGATGCAGTTGCGGTTATCTGGCAATCAATAGTGAAAATGTATCACTACTCCCAAAATGTCTTGCGACCAGTGTGATGTGTGCTCCTAATTAGTTGCATGTTCCCCACCCTACTCGATAGGTTTAGAAAGACCTGAACAGTGTCTCTACTAGATATGTCAAGATTACGTGGGTGTAAATTGAGTTTGTGTGTCAATCTGCAGACGGAATAATAAGGGTCTAGAGAAAATGCATTTACCCAAGGAAATATATTCCAATATGGAATTCTAGGTCTGCTCCAGGTGAGTGGTTGTTGATAGGGTAGCATGCTCACAATATTTACGGTCTGGCATATGTCAGAGACAGTCATAATACATCGATTTCAAGTTTCCCCTGATGTATTCATTGGTCCAACCATGCTACATCCTGAAGGTATTTAATACATTAGCTCATACACGGATGCAACCAAATTCTCAGAATTTGACAAAGTCCATGTTGGTATACCCATAAGTCATCAGAGCATATTTCGGAAAAATTTTATGTTAATGTTAAAGGATATTTGTACTGCACACTATCACCACCGGAGTGGTCCCTGGCGCTCTAGTGGATCTGAAAGAGTGAGAGAGAGGGGGGGGGGGGTGAGTTAGTGGGAATAAGCTAGAAAAGTGCAAGAGAGTAGTGATGTGCTGTTGGCAGCCTCAGCCCGGTGGGTCTGTTGGCTGGGCTTGGGGTGTTTTATGGTCGGTAGTCGTGTGCTGTTGTGCAAGTCTATGTGGGGTTTGCTTTGTAGTTGTAATGTAGTGAAGTTTGTGCGGGTTGCTGCGTTTTAGGCTTGTGGTTGTGTTTGGTTAGAGTTTGAGAGGTGTATGCAGAGGGATGAAGTTGTTAGTGGATTGGGTAGCTGGCATTGCTACTAAGAAAGACAGATCAGAAACGAAACCGATACTGATTTTTTCTTTACCGAGGATTCCCAGCCTGACGACGGGGAATATTCATGAGCATGTGAATCCAGGCCAGACCCCATGCTGGAGAATTGCTCTACACCCCACCCATGCCACACTTACAGTTTTGTTGGTGTCTGTTGGCTGCTGGCTTCATTGGCTTGCCCTGCAGACACCTGCAGAAACATCTTGGAGCCGCCTCTGTTGGGGCCGCCCTTTACCTTGGGGCCCTTAGTCGCAGGGGCTGCACGGGCAGTGGGCTGCCCAGGGGTTTTCTTGATGAAGGTGCAATGGCCAATCAGGTCTGTTGGGAGGCAAGGACTAGTAGGACCAGGAAGCGGGGAAGGCCTGGGAGTCGCCATGCTACGGCCTCACACTGCGTGCTTTAGGGAGCACCGAAAAAGTGGTTATGGGGCTGGTTGGGGCTAGAGGGGCCACCACCACTCACCTTGCCAGGGGTTTCTTGAGAATTGCAGCAGGTGCCACGGTGCACGCCGCTCGATGGCTTTGTTAAATCTGCACCTGGATGGCCAAAAAAGTTGTTATGGGGCTGGAGGGGCCATCCACCACTCACCTTGCCAGGGGTTTCTTCTGAACCAACAGTTTTAATTGTAAGTGATCTCTTGGACAAGATGTCCACAGACACATTTCATACTCCCATTCTCAACACTCAACATGGTAGTTACAATATGAACTCAATTATCCTATGTGATTCACAAGTATGGGCCCAGGTAAAAGTCCTTGTTCATGCCATTGGGGCTTAAACTGTCCAGCCTTTCGATCCAATACAGCTCTCTCTGACTTAATTTCTTTGATCAGTCTCCACCGCTGTTCGATTTTTGTACTACCTCAAACACAATAAATATAAGTTGGGCAACAGTGTGGTGATGCTCTGTAAAGTGCATGGCAACAGGCGAGCATCTTTTTTTTCCTGATGTTGTTTTAATGTTTGTTACATCTTTCCTTGATCTTTCTGGCAGTTTGCCCAACATAGAAGATGCCCCATGGGCAGCTCAAACCATATATCACTGACATTGAATTGCATGTGCCCAAGTCTCTCAATTTGATCTTGGATCCTGTACATAGATGTCTCACATAGCTCCCCTTCATAATATTATTACAGTTACCACAATGTAGATAGGCAAATGTTCCACATTTTTTCCTCGCTAGAACAGTCTGCGGGTTTGGTTTCATTTTCTCAGCTTTAATTAGTACGTCCCTGAAATTCCTACCTCTCTTGTATTCTATAAGTGGAGGTTCTGGGAAAAGTTGTTTCAACTGCATATCGAGTTGTTTTAGTTTCCAGTTCTTCTTGATTAGTCGTGTCACATGGTGACTTTGGCTAGAGTATTTAAGCGCGTAGAGAAACGGAATTCCTTTGGCCTTGTTTTTTTTTTTATTCAGAAGTGCCTCATGTGTTATATCGCTGCTTAAGTCTTGGCTGCCTCAATCACTTTCTCGGGGTATCCTTTCTGTAGATATTTATTATTCATTTTATTGTTTGAGACTCAGAGTGGTATCGTCAGAGTTTCAATCTCAGTAATTGACTAAATGGCAAATTGTCCTTCAAATGCCTAGGGTGTGGGCTTATATAGTGCAGAGAGTTATTCACATCCATCGGTATATGGAAAATGTTTGTTGTCAACACTCCCTCTTTCATTTCCAACTCCACAAAGATAATGCAATTTCGGTTCACCCTGCTCCATCGTGAAGTATATCCATTCATGAACCATGAAGTGTATTCGTTCATGAACAGAATTGAGATATGTTAAAAACTCATCAATTCAGCACGTTCACCTCTCCAGATTACGAATACATTGTCGTATTGTTTCCAGACCACTAACTTGGGTGACCAACGTGGGTGATTCAAGACGGATTCCCTTTCTGCTTGTAATATTGCTTCTCGAATGTAAAAAAGCTGTGCGTATCTCTCAGAGTGTTCAGGAAGTGGGTAGTGTCTCTTAGATATGTCTCTGTTCTTTGTACAATGGGCTGTAGTACCTGATCCACATAGATAGCCAGTGGATCAAAGATGCTGTCAGTTCCTGCTACTATCAGTCTTAATGGTCGACTAGTGTTCTTCTTATGGATTTTAGGTAACCCATAGAAGAAGGGAGTGATCGGGTACTGATTGGTCAAGAATTTTTGTGTCTTCTTGTTTATCCAAACATTATCCAATGCTTTTCCCAATGTCTCATTAATTAGTAAAGCTATTGTCTTTGTAGGATCTTGGTCAATTGGCACGTAAGTGTTGGTATCGTTTAATAGGGCCATACATTATTGGTTATAAAAGCTGGTATCCATGATCACTATGGCTCTGCCCTTATCAGCTGGTTTTAAGGTGAGAGTGTAGTCATCAGCAAGTTCTGTAATCAGTTGGCTTTTGTGTTTACTAATATTATATTTTGAGACTTTCTTAAAGTTAATCATCTTCATATCCGCTAGCATCTGGGCTTCAAAGAGCTTAATAGCCATATTGGTCAAATGTACTTTTAGGTTTCATTTTGATATAGTCGAATGTCACCGAGGGCTCCTCCCATGGGGATTGGTGGCCAAAGAAAACCTTAAATCTCATCATACGTACTAACCTGAACAAGTTTGTTTTTCTTCCAAATGGGAAGTGTTCTGTGAAGGTGTAAAGGATAATCCTAAATTAAGGGCCTCCAATTGGTACTTGGTAAGATGTTTAGATGAAATATTAACCACTTGTTGTTCCCTTGCTTGTTCCTAGACCATAGATTTCTTATGGCTTTGTCTTTTCTTTTTCTTTCTAAAAGAGACCATGGGTGGTGTTAATGTGGAGGCAGAATGTAAGTCGTGAACTATATTTGGATTACTCACTGTGACTCTGCCGTTTGTGTTATCTTGTCTAATTTCATCCCCACTCACTGGTGTTTCACTGCTAATGTCACTTCCATCCTCTCTCGGTGCCATTGGTTGTGGTCTAGGGCCCATTGTTGGTCTAGTATTTTGGTAGTACCCCTGCCAGGTACAGACTATGGGCCTCATTACGGGTTAGGCAGTGACCCTGCGGGTGCTAACGGTGGGTTGCCAGCGGATCCGTAATATTTTAGCGGCGCCTGACTTTCCGGTGCCACCAGCTCCTTGAAAGTCTGGCGGCCCAGGAAGTCAGGCGCCGGCTAATTGTAAATCGCCATCCCCATAGAGTCCTATTGCACTCTATGGGAGTGGGGACACGGAAGCACCGACACCGTTAGCAATGGTGCCAGTGCTTCCATGAACAGTCTGCCTACCGTGGCCGCAGCGCCCTGTAGTGTCAGACCTGTCGGGCACAGCAGCACAGCAGGCAGACTCAAAGTTTGCCTATCCGGAAACAAGGGTGCAAAGGAGCTTCCCGGCACCCTTGTTTCCGAACAGACAAACTCATAATGAAGCCCTATGTCTTGCTAGAGTATTTAAGCGTGTAGAGGACAGAATTTCTTTGGCCTTGGTTTTTTTTATTCTGAAGTTCCTCACGTGTTATAACCCCACTTTAGACTCGGCTGCCTCAATCACTTTCTTGGGGTATCCTCTCTGCAGATAATTATTAGTCATCTTTTCATTTTCCAGACCCAGTGCGGCATCGTCAGAGACAATGCGTTTCAATCTCAGGAATTGACTAAATGGCAAATTGTCCTTCAAATGCCTAGGTTGTTGGCTCATATAGTGCAGAGAGTTCTGTAGGTTTATGGAAAATGTTAGTTGTCAACACTTCCTCTTTCAGTTCCAACTCCACATCCAGATAATGGAATTTCAGTAAAATAAAATTGTGTGTGAATGAATACTTCCTATAAGGAATTTGTAATTGATACACTTTGATTGTCATGCATTACAATCAGGTGTGCAGGGACGCCAGTGCTCCATAGTTTGTGGACATTGGTTTTTAGTATTATGTTATTTTACAGCCTAGTGCCATGGCTGCTATTTACTCCCCCGCATCCTCTTACCTATTCTTGAAAATAACAGAGGGCGCTATATAGTACACTAGGCTGGGTACTATAATGTATCCCTCCCAGCCCCTTGCAATACAAATCACACAACTGTCACTTCAACAATATACCTTGTCCATCCTCTTTGAACATTTCAGGACTTGTTACTTTGGGGTTGGTGGCCAAAGGGCACCCGGTGCCATAGAATAGGAGGTTCTTAGGGTTTAGTCAGTTATATGGGCTATAAATCGTGGTCACCAGGGAATGAGCCAGGTCCATGCTTTGGTCAGTGCGAGGTAACATGCACACCAGGTGCCAGTCTCTGATCGCGGCCTTGTAGGGCACATTCCTCGCATGTGAAAAACACATCTTTGCAACACTTTCAAGAACAATGAATAGAGGGTGTGGCAGGTTGGGGTGCAGACTGTCTTCATGGGAGCTCAGGCATGACTGGAGATTTGTGGCCTCGTGGATTTTGGGCCCAATGTATGTAATGCTGCATTTACCGGGTAGGCCTTCATTTCTACCTCGAATTAATAATATCTATGCAGAATAGCGATGCCACCTCTGCCTTGGGCCACACCATGTAGTTACACTATAATTAGTTATATTAACATGGGGTCGTGCTGGATGGGAAGGCATCCCTCATTGTCCCCCACTGCCCTCTGGTTCATCACAGTGCCTTAAATGCATCTCGTCTTAAAGTGCCTAGGGAGGATGGAACTGCCCTCTTCCCAACATTCCCCCCTTTTGTTACTTCTACAGTAATGAATTCTGGAATAGCTCTGTGCTCCCACTCCCCAGATGTCTTATTCCTTTTTACTGGCACCCACCTCCTGCACACCAATCGCAAACTATCACCCCTACGTGCGTACTCTTTGGGTAAACAGGTCATGTAAATGCATCCTCCCACCCCGCCAGGTTCACCCAAACCTGTGTGTAATTTTCTGGATCAGGGGGTGGAGAAATGATAGTGTAGCATAGAGGATCAACTTCATCTCCCGACGGGATGGGGGAGCATTTCCTACTTTGTGCCACCCTCAGGGATATCGGTTTGTACTTCAATGTTTTTTGTTTCACAAGTGGGTTCTGAACCCCAATCAATAACATCATTTGTGCGCCACAGTGGCACAGCATCAAAGAACCAGCTTACAAGTGCAGAAAATGACCAGGATGAACACAACGATCTGCATTAACATCTTCATGATTGCTCCAGTTAAATGTCATATTCAGCCAATCACTGTCCTGAATTCCTCCCTCCTCCTTCATGCAAACACCCAAGCCATGGACGGCTGCAGTGATGTGGGATAATTATGCATTTTCTGTGTCTTCTGGCAGCACAAACATGCAACAGGAATTGCAAAATGTTTTGCAAACCCCACCCTCCATCGCTGTTAACATGTCCAGCACATAGTGATTTTGCATTAGTCTTAATGCCTGCAACTCAACCTTGACCACATGGAACCCATTCTCTGTGTCGTTTCGCGAGCTGAACCAGTTCCCACCTCACTCTTTGCAGCCATTGGGCATTAGCTGCAGTCTGCACTCCCGGCAACAGTAAAGAGGTGAAAAATGATTCTGCTGAACTGAAAAGCCTCTATTCTTCTGGTATTTCAGCAATGTGGAAGAGTCTTTAGAAAGGTAATTCGAAATTTTCAGCCTCCGTGGTTGTTGGAACTAATTTTTCTAGCCGGATGTGGGGCGCTTGCGTGGGCACCAAAACTCTTGTCTTCATTTTCCATTGTGTGGAAACTCATTGGCCCCTCTGCAGGCAGTACTCCCCCCCGCCCCCCCTTTCAGGTGTTCTTCGGGGATTACTAAAAGCGCTGAATGCAATGCAGCCAGCAAACAACAGCCCCTCCATGATGCTTGTCGGCCACAGATCCAGTAGTAATCCATCAGTTCTGCTTTCCTTTCTTCATGTCTGTGATCAAGAGAGTTTCACTACAATGTTCATTTGTGCAAACAAAGACTGTACTTTTGCTGTGGAAACAGAGTCTATATTCTTCTTCCTTGTGCACTTACACAGGCTTTTTCATTGTTGCAATCCACGTCAGCTTTGTGATATGCGCACAGAAGTTGACCACTCGTGCTATCTTTTCCTTGCTTTACGTTACCAGTCCTTCCGCCAAGCAAGGTAATGTGCTGTCCTGCCAGCTGTTGACATATTTCTGCCCATTCACCTTCAGGTAACTCCACACACTTGTTGTTTCTCAGGGTCTTCGGTGCATTTAAAAAAATCTGGGCCCACCATTTGTAGTTGCACACTGTGTGCCTGGAACGTTGCTTTTATTCTGCACAGCACAAGATGAGCCAGGCATTGTGTCTATAATTGGGACTGCTTGTGGGACTAACACCTTGGGAGCCCCTGACACGTGTGGAATGAGTGAACACACATAACAGCTCCCATCCACAGTGTTTCTCCCCACACCACTCAAATCAGAGTACCATGAATTAGTGAACTCAGGGTGATGAATATCCCCGATCAGATCAAAACCCAACCCTTGATACGTGCCATACGTATGTTGTACTTCTCTTTTCATTGTTCTATATATATTCTCAAGGGTGGCTGCTTTAGAAGTACTGCCAGAAATAACATTATGCCTTTCCATAATGGCAGACAATCCCCTACTTATTGTAAACAACCTGTTCTCCGTTTCCTTCACAGACACAAACCTGCATATTGGAGTCATTAAATCCATTTCCATTATTATTATTGGTGTTCACGTTAGCACCGATATATGTAAATCCACTTGTATTAACATTTATATGTATCGCTCCATTTGGATAATATACAATCCTATTTCCCCCATTCACCCCCTTTATAGGACCTCCGCCTATAAAAACCCTATTAGCAATATCACACAATCCTCCAACAAGTACTGACCCACAATAATAGATATATGTTCACAATCTCATTTGTTTATTTACATCTCGGGTCCCTACTTAAATATTGTATTAATTTATTTGGATTTATCAAGCACCCAGCGGCCCTGAGGCATCGTGGCGCTGTTACAGAATATTAAGCTTGGTACGTATTATCAGCAATGGTAACATGCAGGATTATATAACATTGTGGAAACGTGTTCCGTGGTTACAGTGGAACAATATTGAAAGCAAGGCAGAGCAATAAACTATTTAGTTGAATAACTTTGTTTTCAAGGTTTTTCAGAAAGTAGAGGGGGATTATTCACTTCTTAGACTAGGCGGTAGTACGTTCCATGCTTTAGGTGCAAGGACTTCAAAGCTGGTTCCGCCAGCTTTGACTCTTAAATACTGGGACCGAGAGTTGGTGCAAGTATTTGTAAGTTTATGTGTATTAGTCACTTCCATCTTCTTTCATGAAATATAATCAGACACACAAGACAGCGAAAAAGGGAAAACCGTACAAGATGTACGGTGTACAAAAAGGAAAAAGAAATTAGAGGGGGGTACAGGGAGGGAGAGAGGGGTTGGGGGGGCAGAGAGAAAAGCGCTCCCAGAAAAATGCAGAGCTAGCAGCTGAGGTCTGCCACCACACCCGTTTCACCCCTGGACAGGCCAGTGAAGTAATCGGGGTAAATGTACTGTTACCCCTTATTTTTAAGATAACTGATGAACCAAATTGCTCTCTGGAGGTACCCTACGAACATCAGAGCTGTAATTCTTCCACTTTAACAGCGAGGGGAGTACAAAAAAACACCTCGTATTGACCTTGAAACCGAAGATTGTTGCATCTGCGTACAAAATTGCAAACGTAAAAATAGTCCCCAGGCAGCAGTGTTGAGTCGTTATATGCTCAGGAATTGTGTCAACGTAGTCTGTGCAGCATTGGGCGTCTCTGTGGTCACAATCCTGGGAGGTGCGATCTGTAAGGAGACACATTTAATGGCCTGAGTTGGTGTAGTCAAATATTCATTGAATTCCTCTCCTAGCACCGCTGAGGCCCTGCGCGCATCAGACGCCCCTCTTACAGGGGATAATGGGGTATGCATATACTGGTCAGCAACCACCTCGTGAGGTAACAGACGATCCTTACTTGGCTGCATGCGTAAACTGAAATAGGGCATGGGCAAAGAGTGCACCCAGTTTTTCTTCAACGTGGCACACAATTTGGATAACTTGCTCTAAAGGAAGCCATTCATTCTTTCCACACCATTGGTCCGTGGATGATTAATCGAAAACATCCGATGCATGAGGCCAAGTAGTGCTGTAAAGTGTTGGAATAACACATTGTAGAAATGTCTGCCATTATCGGACCTAAAAAAACGTGCAATCCCCAGCACGGGAAAACCTCTGCACTATAAACCTTGCAGCACACTTTGCACACAGGTATGCACATGGGCTTGCTTCCACCCACCTTGAGAAAGGACAGACCACGACAATGAGGCACCTAGATCCATTACAATGCTTACCAATGTTCCCTCTAATTATTTTTCTCTATGTGCGGAACCGGTTGGTTGTTGTGCGCACATTATTTTCCATGTGTGCAACTGACTACTGAGGTAAGCCACTTTGTGAGCTACGGTCGGAGAAAAGAGTTTGGAAAGGAATTTCCTCTTCCCAGCCACTGCAATTCTTTAAAAATCGTACAACACTTTTTCCAAACACAAAGGCTAAAATAAAATGGGTCTCGTGTGATTATACAAAAAAAACCATCAACCAGTTGAAGACTTCAATATCTGCCACAGTACCTTGCAAACGTACTTCTGCGCAGAGAAGAAAAATGTCAGCCTCATTAAGAGTTTGGCAGTAAGTGGTAAAGTTGGTGCTAACTCCATTACCGCCAACTTTACCACTATGCCAAATTATGATTTCAGGCCTGGAGTGGAGGATTTGCCCCCAGGAAAATTCTGGAGGTAAATCCTCCAACTCAACGCCAAAATAGTCGGAATTTCCGCTGCTGTAATTCCGCCAAAAAAGCCACCGAGTCCAATGGACTCAATATGAATGAGGAATTACACTGCCACCACCAGATGTAATCAAGCGGAAATTCCTCCGGACCAAGTGGCGGTAACAGTCATTTGTTTGGGCGGTATTCTGGTGGATTTATGCCAGGATACCCTCCCAAATCGTAATGACGCCCTGTATGTTTTATGCCACTAGAAAATCACTCATTTGTATTACAAAACACAAATATCTCTTGTCATAACTGATGTGGTTGTCAAGAAACTCGCACAGAATACATTTGCCGATGGATTAATGGCAAGAAAAAGCAATGTGTCAAAAACATCCTCAAAGGAGTTTGAATGCCACTTTAATTAATTCATTCAAGGGCCTGGAGAACACGCTTCTATTAATTTGTGTAAGGATGATTATTGCATCAGAATAACTGCACCTTAGAATATGATGATCCAAAATTCCTGTGCCTCTGCTTACTATCCACATTACGTTCTCCTGTGGGTGGTGATAGCACCAGCCTTGCAGCTAAGAGACATATGCACCATTCATTTTTACTCCCTAAAAAAAGGAAAATGGGCCCAAGAAAAAAGAGAAACAATGAATATATCATTGCTTCAACCCATCAAGCTCCAATGATATGTTTTCGTATTAGTGACCAGTAGAGCAGTGGCATAGGAAGGAAGGAACTCTAATAATATTAATGCCCGATCTCAAAAGGAATTTTATGGGAAAGAACTTCTTTTAATGAGCAGAAAGTATCCCTGTTGGCAAAGCGAATTACTTTTTTACTCCCTGAAAAATCATTTGACCTCAAAGTAGGGAGCAATATCTGATTAGAGCCCTGCTTGTACCCATGACATAGGGAGTGAAATGACATGGCACATAATAAAGTGTATAGTTTTGCCCACCATTCTGCACCACAGCCTAGATAAAATTATACAAGAGCCTTACTGAGGTTTATTGTGGAGCCCTGTTGAAGAAAATTACACATTTGCCTGTTAAGTTAACTGCATCAATTCATCAGAGATACAACTGATTGACTGCCTTCTTCTGTAACTATGGATCCCTCTTCTGTAAGTATTTGTGATCCATTAAATAGATGCGGGGAGAGGCTAAAGACTACACACACACAACATAGTTATATTGAAAAGCCCTCAGCAGTTGAGCATAGAAAGAAAAAGAAGGTGCTGTCCCCTAGATGGGTACTATCATTTCCTATCCTTTAGCAAACACGCAACACATTTCCTTCAGTGTACTGCCGAAACGTCTGACTTGGTCTTTGAAGTGTGCTGCTTTGTTCATCACCAGCAAGGAGTGATGCTTTGACCCATACCCTTCCCCAGCCCCTGTTTTTGCCTCCAATACTAGTTGATAGAGCACTGTAAAAAGTTAAGGATTGGAGCAGTAAACACTCACTGGGATATTTGCAGACCCACAATACTTTGCAAGCCAGGCATATTTAAATGACTCAACATATGATGTGCATTTTAAGAATGTCATGACTCTGCATGTACACAATTCCTTTGCAGTGCATACAAGATTGTTTGCAACATACCCCACCCGTACATCATTGTGTAGGATTATACAAGTGCTCAGTGAAACTGTTTTTGTATAGATGTGAGTTACCATATAATTTGTGAAGGTCTATGCCCAAAGGAAATCTGAACACTTGGAAACGATGCAGATTGTGTGAAAAGCATTCTCCTGCCTGAATATCCGGTGCCTGATACTATGGACGAGTAATCCCAGACATAGTCCATACCAATTATCCCTTGTGGGCTAAGTAAATGATATTACAATGTTGCTCTCTACTTATAGGGTAATGTTAGTAATGCTAAAGTAGGAGACGCTGAGCATCACATTTGTCTTTTCAAAATCTTTAGAGGGCAACTTAATATTTGAGTTTTATAATGCGATAACTTACAAGGGGGCCTCTTCAAAGCACTTGCGTGACATATGAACAAAGAAGAGGAAGTATAGGATTTGGTTACATATCCAAGTAGCCGGCTTACAGTCAGTACCCTGTATTTGAGCTGGTAGTTCGATTATATAGTGTGTGTGACGCTTTTGCTAAGGCACAATGAGTAACCGATATTCTGGCGCGTGAACGTTATTCATTTTACAAAAAACATAAAACAAGTGGATGTAGGTACACGTCTGCTAAGCTTTCGCAGAGCCAAGAGAGGAAGAGTCAAGGTTAATTGGTAGTATTGTAATGTACTATGGGGCAGAAGTTCGAGTCATATGGTAAACGTCTGGTAGAGTCAGGTCAGGTTTAGGAGTTATGGGTGGGGAGGGAAAATTGTTGGTTAATGTGTGCAGGCAGGTTTAGGCCATTTTACCATAAACAAATCGTCGCAATGACCATTTATTCTAAAAATGCTACCACCAAAGGTTCGAACACGAAAAGTTCGAGCCTTTGGTGGTAGCAGTGTAAAAAAAAACGGGGCTGCGGTGGTGTCCCCCGCATCGACCCGCTCACTATACTTTATGGTACAGTGAGCGGGGGCTGCGGGGGACACCCCCGCAGCCTTCCGTTTGACAAAAAAAGAAAAGTACCGTGCAGCGCCGGTTCCTGATAACGGAAGTGAAAGGGAACTGGCGCTGCAGGAACCCAGCGTGAAGACAAGGTAAGTGGGGTTTGTTTATGTTGGCGGTGGGGGTGTGCTGAGGATGTGGGTGGGGGGGTGTTATGGGTGCGTGAGAATGTATGTGTGTTCGCATGAGAAAGGTGCAAACCTTTGGTAGTTCGCACCCTTCTCATGCAAACGATTTGCCCGCTGTACTTTCAGCCGTGGGCAAATCACTCGGATTCGTGCAGGCATATCTTGGTTAGATTCTTCTGTTCATGGAGCCAGTTTTTTATATTAGTTTTTAACCTCTTGTTTTGTATTTTTCTGTTAGGGAGTTCAGGTACATAGTGTAATGCAAATTAGCAGAATATCAAGACTAGCTGCTTATTTTAAGAGAAAGAAAATTTCAGGCAATTGCTGTGGCTTATGCCTTATTAAAATGTTTTTGAATAGGCGAGAATTGTCTGTGTGCGCTGAGCGGCACCCAGAAGGAAGCTGGGTAAGCGCACATGCGCACAGCTTAGAGGGAACATTGACTTACCCATATCAGCATAGTCTGTGTAATTCACAAAACGGCCCGGTAGGGCGGGGCAAGGTTCCCCCTAACATTTGCATTGTCAGAACTGTACCAAAACTTTGACATCTGGTGCAATGTATGACCATTTCTGTAATGCTTTCCTGAATGTTTCATGTGAACCAGTTCTCCTGTAGGTCTGCTGCTATGTTGCTTTGAACTGAGAGACAAGAAGAGTAATTTTTCTAATGGAACGGCTAGCAGCTCCAGGAACATTACCGTCTTCCCAGAGCTCTCCTCCCTCCTGAACAGATCTGTAGAAGGTTGCTTACACCCTCTCCATAACCACAACTCCTCCTCCCTCTTAGGTGCCCTTCCTTGTAGTTTGCTAATCGAGGAGATGGGCAATGCTGTGTAAGGCACTGGATGCTCGCTTGTGGGTGGGACAGTCATTACGTACTCAGTGGGCATTTCATTTGGCAGATGCGTGTCATGGTCATTAAGTCAGGGGCACAGGCATGCAGGGGTCGCATGCATAGGAGACCTGGGTGGACACTGTCCTGGCACCTTTAGCGCCAGGCTCATAAACCAAAGTAAACAAGAACATCCATTTAACACCAAAAGGCTTTTATTATTGATATAACACTTCAGATGCATTAACCTTGAACATTCCATCCATTAAGCAGCCCCAAGTGTATTCTTGGGTGTGGCTGCTAATGGATTGCCTTTGCAGGTGCTCACTCTCTAGGAGCGGCAGGTAAGCCGGCCCTAATGTGCGTGCCCACGATCTCAGCTATATAAGCTGCCCCGATCCTCAAGACCGACGCTTCACGTTATTCTGCACTTGTAAGCAGCATAACGCTCACCGTCGCCTGAGGTCAGACTTACCTTTAAACATCCTGCTTCCTGGACATCCTGCTTCCTGCCAGCATACTTACCAACTGGGGAAGCTGTTCTTACCTGTACATCTCTTCGCCGAAATCTTCATCTTGGCACCGCAGCATGACACACTCCATCGTAGACAGCAGCACCTGCAAGGAAAAACAGAAGACAAGGTTAGACATCGAAAAAACAGTTAGTTTAAGGTTGCGCTTCGCCATACTTTGCGAATTTCCTTAAACCATCACTTACCTGCTGTCGAACATTGCAGTAGCATCCATCTTCCAGCCGGCCGCTACTCACAGCTGCATAGAGGCCGCATTTCCATCTAAGGGAAGAAAACAGAAGAGAGACATTATTGCGGGCATAAATAGGAGCAACATATAAAGACATTAAAGAGAACGAACAGCATCGCATGAGTTCAAAAAAGACTTACCAATCATAAGGAGAAGCATAGTCGCAGCTGGATTGATTTGACTAATCCTTATCAGGGATCAGTGAAGGAACTAGATCCCAATCGACACACCCCTCTCCAGAAGTAGCAGGATGGAGAGCTCATCTTCCATAATTCACAGGTGAGCTTTATGGGCCGGCGTATGCTCACAGAAACCATATATTGCAGTGAAGGGTTTGAGAGGTACAACAATCACAGATTGGCACACTCACACACTCTTATCTCCACACAGGGGCAGTATCACCACGTACCACCGCTCACAGTTTTTCTACTGAGGGAAAGACATGAAGGGGGCGATTCAAGTTCAGGGAGGGCTGCAACCGTGCCCCAACACCTCCGCAGAGACCAGGTGAGTGTAACAATATGGCACCATTTTAGCTGCCACGTCAGCGGCTACGTTCTCCCTCGAGATTTATCGTCTGCCCCGTGAGTATGGGCGGTCACACTTCATGACCCCCCCATAACAGATGGCTGCGATAATGATCTACCGGCATGTCTAGCAACACTGCATCCGCCCTCCGAATACCCCTCTTTCAGTGGGAGAGACCAGCGTGTACCATTGTTGTAACGTACACAAAGTCAGAATATATTGTGACATGGCACCCGTGTGACCCTCAGTGCTTCGATGAGCGCCACAAGTTTTGCCGCTTGTGCAGAATAGTGTGTAGGCAACCTTTTCATGACCACCATCTTGTACTCCTCTCCCCCAAGTTGTACCACTGCTGCCCCTGTCTATCCTCCTGATCAATTGTGGGCGACCCACCAACAAAAAGTAGCTCACCCTCTGTCAATGCACAATCCCTTACTTCGGGGTTATCATCTTCCTCCCCCTCATATCTCATATGTGGCACAATCATGCGCCCTCGGATCCTCTGTAGTAGGCATGTCTGTTAAAAAGGTGGCCAATTCATTGTTTTACACCTAACCACATGAGTATGGGGTTTAGAGATGATGACCTCATATGCAGATGACCTTTGTGTAGTGAGGGTAGATTTTGAAATTTCTAGAATAGCAAAGAATGTTCCACATACAACATTACTAAACACCCCATTACGATCGTAGAAGTTCTCTATAGCAAAGGCAGTAGCTGCCAATGCTTGTTTGCACGTGAACTGCCCCTGCATCAATGCATCCTACACTATAATAGGCCAATGGCTTGCGGCCCATAGTGCTTTTTTGTATCAACACTGCTGTCGTAAGCTGATCATCAGAATATGAGAACAAATTGAATCCCTGTGTGTGATCTGGGGTGGCCAATACGGGTTCCGCACTAATCACTTCCTTTAAATCGTCGAACTGCCTAATCAATTCAGCACTGTAACTTGTGATCATTCGTCTTTTGTGCTCCCTAAAGGCCTGCAGGAGTGGCCTTGTGTATATCGCATAATCTAGAATACAGGTCCTACAGTAATTACATAGGCCCAAAAACATCTGCATCTCCTTAACTGAGGCATGTCTGGGGGTGGCGCATACAGACGCTCCCCAGTCAGGTAAGATCCTCCTCCCATTTGTCGATATGAACTGCTTCAAACATATTACTTTCTGTTCGCAATATTGCAATTTAGCCTGGTCAACCTTGTACCACTTACAGACCAGCAATTGTAAGAGTGCAATGGAGTCCCTTCGGCAGTGCTGTTCGCTGTTACTAGACACTAGCAGATCGTCCATGTACTGGATAATCGTGCTAGACACCTGAATATTCCCTAGATCGGCATGCAGCATTTTGTTAAATATGCTAGGGCTCGTATAGTAAGCCCCCCCCCACCCCCCCCGAGTCAATCTAGTGCGTTTGAACCACATCTGGCCCTACATAAATGCTGCAAAGTACCTCATCTCTGGATGTAATGGAATCGAGAAGAATGCCTTTTTTCAATCCACTGCAGTAAAATATGTAGCACCTTTGGGAATGCTCATCGAAAAAAAAATGGGGATGGAGTTACTGCTGCCATTAAAGTACACTGCACTCTTCTATATGGAACAAGTTACTAACCTGTAACTGTTGTTCTCCAGCATGGGTCTGGCATGGATTCACATGCTCATGAATATTCCCCGTCGTCAGGCCGGAATCCTCGATGTAGAAAGAATCAGTATCAGTTTCGTTTCTGATCTGTCTTTCTCAGTAGTAACCAATCACTGGTCTCTGGGTCATACTGCCCCCAGCCAATGACTGCCCTCTCCCTAAGCCCCACCCCTGGCAGCCATCCTCAGATTTGGTAGCACTTGAAGTGGCAGTATGACCAAGTGAAGAGCCGCAGAGGGGTAGGCGGGAGGGTTCGCATGTGAATCCATGCCAGACCCATGCTGGAGAACAACAGATGCAGGAAAGTAACTTGTTCCTTCTCCAGCATGGGGTCTGGCATGGATTCACATGCTCATGAATATAAGAATACATAGCAGTATACACATGCACAACCACGGGAGGTGGCACAAGGCTCAGTATCAAGCAATACAACAACTCAACATTAAGCAACTCTTACCTTTCACCAGGCTCACCTTAGGCGAACAGGTTGCGCAGCACTGCCTGGCCGACTCTGGACTCCTCCCTGGAATCCCGGTCGACGCAGTAGAATCTCGTGAAGGTGTGCGTCAACCTCCACGTAGCAGCCCTGCAGATGTCGAGTAGGGGCACACCAGACAGGAACGCCGTAGTAGCAGCGATCGCTCTGGTCGAATGGGCTCTCGGACGGCCGGGCAGCGGTCGGTTTGCCAACCGGTGACAGTGCATGATGCAGCCGGAGAGCCATCTGGAAATGGAAGTCTTCGAGAGAGCCTTCCCTTGATTCACAGGTCCAAAGTTCACAAACCGCTGTGATGTCTTCCGGAAACTCTTTGTGCGGTCCACGTAGAACTTCAGCGCTCTAGCTACATCTAGCAAGTGCACAGTCCTCTCAGCCGGCGACCAAGGCGACGGGAAGAAAACTGGCAACACCAAGGGCTCGTTGAGGTGGAAGTCCGACGGCACCTTGGGCATGAAGGAGGGGTGCGTCCTCAGCACCACCCTCGTGTCGTGAAAAGTCAAGTATGGAGGCTTGCAAGACAGGGCCTGGATCTCTCCCACTCGTCGTGCAGAAGTGATGGCCACGAGGAATGCGGTCTTCCACGACAGAAACTTCAACGGCACTGAATGCGTAGGCTCGAATGGGGCCCCCCCATGAGCCTAGTTAGTACCACGTTGAGCTCCCACGTCGGGGCAGGGGCCTTCACCGGCAGGAATGATCGGAACAGTCCTTTCATAAATTCCTTCACCAGACGATGAGACTACAAGGACGCCCGTTCTGTACTTCTGGTGTAACGTGAGACGGCAGACAGATGTACCTTGATGCAAGTGTGAGATAGGCCAGCCTTGGCCAAAGACAGTAGGTACGGCAATACTTGAGGGGCCGTAATCCACAGAGGGTTAATCTTCTGTGCCCAGCACCAGACAGAGAACCTCTTCCATTTGTGTCCGTAGCACTTGAGAGTTGAGGATGCCCTGGCCTTTGCAAGAACCTCTCTGCAGTTGGCTGGGATGTCGTATCCTCCAAACTCTAGTACTGCAGGAGCCTGGCCTGCAAGTTCAGCGACTCTGGTTCGTGATGAAGAATGGTGCCTCCTTCTCTGGAGAGAAGATCCGCGTCCATCGGTAGCTTGACTGGTGTGGACGCAGACAAGTCCAGAAGGTCCGGGAACCAGATCTGCCTCGGCCACGCCGGTGCGACGAGGATCATCCTGCACCAGGACCTCTTGAGCTGGTTGACGAGCCGGAGTATCAACGGCAAAGGCGGGAATGCATAAAGGAACAGGCCGTCCCAGGGGAACGAGAAAGCATCGCCCATGCTCCTCGGTTGGGGAAACCTGCTGGCGAACCTCCGGCACTTGGAGTTCACCGCTGTCGCGAAGAGATCGATCTGGGGTTCGCCCCATCGTCGGAAGAGTCAGTCTGCTTGATCCTGGCGCAGTTCCCACTCGTGGCACAAGCGCAGCTCCCTGCTGAGTGAGTCGGCGATGGTGTTTTTTATCCCTGCCAGATGAAAGGGTACCAGAAACATCCCTTGTGCGATGGCCCAATGCCACAGATCCTGGGGCTTCCTTGGACAGGGCAGGGGATCTGGTTCCGCCCTGCTTCCGAATGTAAAACATCGTGGTGGTGTAGTCGGTGAAGATCCTCACCACCTTGCCCTTGAGGGACGGAAGGAAGGACCTGTGGACCCAGAACACTGCGCGGAGCTCCAAGATGTTGATGTGGAGAGTCTTCTCCTCCGAGCACCAAAGGCCTCTCGCGTGGAGGCCCCCGGTGTGCGCTCCCCAACCTTCCAGGGAGGCATCCGTCGTCACCGTCACCTGGTGGGCCAGGGCTAGGAAGCATGTTCCCGCTGTCAGATGAGCGGACACCCCACCATCGTATCGCCTGACGGAACGTTTCGTCGAGCAAGATCCTGTCCTCGAAGCTGCCCGCCGTCTGGATCCAGTGGGCGTCGAGGAATTCTTGCAAGGGCCGCATCCGAAGTCTGCAATGGGGCACCAGATAAATGCAGGAGGACATTATTCCGAGGAGGGACTTGATAGACCTCACTCTGGCCGCGTCCGTGGCCAGCAGACGTTGCACCTTTCCTAGGATGGTCCTTATCCTTTCCTCCGACGGTGAGGCCCGCCGCGCCACTGTCGAGCTGTGCTCCCAGAAACAGGGCGACTTGCGACGGGACCAGGTGGGATTTTGGAACGTTGGAGAATCCCAGGTCTGTGAGCAGCTGGACGGACTTCACTGTGTTCCACGGCGAGCTCCCTTGTCCTTGCCCGTATGAGCCAGTCGTCCAGGTAGGGGTAGACGTGGATCCCCTGCAGGCGCAGCCGCGCCGCCACCGATGCTAGGCACTTGGTTAACACCCTGGCCACCGATTTTAATCCGAACGGGAGGGCCTTGAACTGGTAGTGCCGCCCTTTGACCACGAACCTGAGGAACTTACGGTGCCTCTTTAGAATTTGTTTAGTCGTCGCAGGTCCAGGATGGGATGCCATCCTCCGGTCTTCTTCCACACGAGGAAGCATCTTGAGTAAACTCCGGAGCCCCAAAGCCTCTTCAGGACGAGCTCGATGGCACCTTTTCTGAGCATCGCCCTTACTTCCAACAGCAGTTGAGGGACGTGATTTTCCTTCCTGGCCACGGGAGGAATGCGGGGGCTCTTCTTCTGGAACTCGAGGGCGTGCCCCAGGGCCAGGGCATCCAGAACCCAGCGGTCGGTGGAGATGGACTCCCACACGCCGACGAACTTCGTCAGCCGGCCTCCCACCGGGGTGCTTCGGCGGGGGCCCACCCCAACGGACGGTTCAATCTTGCTTGGAGGCCACTTTGCCTCCTTGGCGATGACGGCGGGATCCATCTGACTTGCCGCGTCCCCTGTAGGCCTCCTGCAATGAAGACCTTGCCGCTTGACGGTAAGTAGAGGAGCTGCTGCCGGCTCCCTTGGAGGCACCCTGTCTGCCTCCGGAGCTCCGAAAGGACGGCCGTCGCTGTTGGGGCACACCCAGTGCACGGGCCGTCTCCGTGTCCGTCTTGATCACCTGAAGGGATTCATCAACCGGCTGTTCCCATCGAAGGGCATGTCCAAAACCTTGGTCTGAACGTCCTGGCGGAAATCCGTCGCCCTGAGCCATCCTCGTCGTCTCAGGCAAACGCTGTTGCCCAACTGACGGAAACCGGTGTTGCCAATGTCCGTAGCCACCGTAATGGCATGGTCTGAGGCAATCTCACCTTCCTGCAAGATTTCCAGGGCCTCAGCCCTCTTGGCATCCGGAAGGAAGTCTAACAGAGGGGCGATCTTGAACCACAACTCCCTGTCGTAGCGGGTTACGATGGCCAGGGCGTTGGCCGCCTTGATGGTCGTCGCTGCAGATGAGATGACCCGTCGTCCCATCGCATCCAGTTTCCTACCCTCGCCGTCCGGAGGGGAGGTTGAGGTCGAGGCCGATGCCCCCCCCGCTTTCTTCTTGGCCGCCGCTGAAACGACCGAGTCCGGGGTAGGTTGCGCCCTAAGGCACAGGGGGGCAGCGTCAGGGACCCGGTACTTCTTCTCGTACCGGTCCCTCTTCGCAGGAGCCGTGGCAGTGTTCTTGAGGAGGGCGAGCCCCTCATCCCAGATGTCATCAAGAAGCGGTACAGCGAGGACAGTCTTCCTTTTAGCCTCGCGCCGCTGGTAAAGGAACCCCTCCTTTTCCTCGGGGCAGAGCTGGAAGAGCTCGGATGCCCTGGAGATCATTGCATGGAAGGATACAATCTCGTCGGGCGGGGACGCCCGGGCAGGGGGCGACGGGGGACACGTCCCGTCGTCGCCTCCGTCATCATCCGTACCCGTCGTAGTCGTGTCCATGCCTGTATCATCCCCGTGGGTAGTGGACCGGGGGGAAGGCAAAGAAGGCCACAGAGGCGGGAGAGGAGGCCTAGGATGCGTCGTCCTCCTTAAGCGGTGGGCTCCCCGAAGGTCCTGGCTCCGGATCCTCCGTCGGATCTGGCTCAGGCTCCTCCGTCGGGGGAAGGGGCAACCTAGTCATCTCCGAGCATAAGGACTGGATGGCTGACAAAATGGCCGCCGAGGTGTCCTGCGGCGCCGGAAACGACGGGAGCGAGGGCTCTTGAGCCTCGTCTGCGTCACCATCGCCCTCGTCGTTGCCCACTCTCGGGATCCCTCCCGATGGGCTGGGTCTCCTCCACGACTTGGATGAGCTCCTCTTCAGAGGTCGTGTCCATATCCACGACGGCCACCACCCTCTCCCCCCTTTTCCAACGAGGACTTTGTGGGGGTCTTCTCGATGGGCCTGAAAGACGAATCCCTCCGCGGTGGCAGGGACACTGTGGTACCTGATGGCACCTCTACTGGTGTAGCCTCCACAGACTGAGCCAGGGTCGCGGCGACATCTTCAATCGAGGTCCTAGCAGGGTGAATCACGGCCAACGTCACCTTCTGTACGCCTGGGGCCTTCACCTTCGGGGGAGGGTCAGAGCCTCGCTCCCCCTCTGCCGGAGTCTTCGAGATCGACCGGGGCCTCTCCAGAAGCTTCGCCGGGTTCTCGGACTTCCTCTTACCCGAGCCAGAACGTTGGCTCATGGTCGATGGCGCCGGGGAGGGTGCGCCCTGCCTGGCAGCCAAGGAGCCCGACCGTTCGGCGCTCCCGGTGCCCGCAGACTCGCGGTGCTTAGCCTTTTGTTGGGCCCCCGTCGCCGGAGCACCCTCACAGGACTTAGAAGACCGCTCAGACTTCTTCTTCTCACCTGGAGGGCTCTTACCTTCCAGCCAGTTGGCGAGACAGAGGTGGCGATCCTTCATGGTCCGCTCCGACATGTTTCCACAAAACACGCAGTCCTTCTCCTTGTGCGTCTTGTCCTCATGGAGATAGTAGAGGCATAACGAATGCTCGTCCTCCTTGAAAACGTTCTGAAGCTGGCATCCAGGGCAGGTCCTGAATAGCTTCCCAGGCGTCGAGCTCCCTTTCTCCTGGGCCATGTCCGGGGTAGGCCTCGGAACTTCTGGAATCCTCCAAAAGCATAACTCGATGAAATCTTCACCCTTGAGGGGTGTAGAAAACTCCGAAACGGATCTCCGTTGATCGGAAGTAGAAACGGTGGAGCTTGAGGCTCTTTTAACCGAAAAAATGAGAAAATCTCCTGAAAAAAGCACGAAAATGCAGCAAAAGCTCGAGAGCTAAGCACGAGGACTCCCAACACTTGAACGTGCGGTAAAAATCTGAGGATGGCTGCCAGGGATGGGGCTTAGGGAGAGGGCAGTCATTGGCTGGGGGCAGTATGTCCCAGAGACAAGTGATTGGTTACTACTGAGAAAGACAGATCAGAAACGAAATGGATACTGATTTTTTCTATACAAAGGATTCCCGGCCTGACGACGGGGAATATTCATGAGCATGTGAATCCATGCCAGAGCCCATGCTGGAGAATGTATCATTACGTCACATGGAATGCAAATATCCAGTATCAGTTCCCCTTCTGTCGTAATTCTCCAACAGTTTGTGGTCCATCAAATCCTTCAGCTGCACTGTTGGGTCTACACAGAGCACTGTGCGCCACTCACACCCGTCCCTATCCATTCCCAAAGGGACAATCCCTTTGTCTGAAACCAACAACCCCTGCAGGTCCAGCGACAATATCGTTTCTGCTACCAACCGGGGCAAAACAGCTGGGCGAAAAACTAAATCAGTGGGCACTCGCCAGCACTGCTCAGCAATCTGGGGCACTGCCTTCACAAGCACCGTAATACCATAAACATGTCCAGGGTCTATGGGAGGCCCATGGACTACCACCTCCCTTGTCATTGTGTGCATTATCAACAGCGCCCTTACAGCACACATTAAAGGCGTGGAACATGCTACTCCATGTACTGTAAAGGATATAGTCATGTTTAACTTACTGAGCAGGTCCCTACCCAGTAAATTTACAGGGCAACTCAGAATATAGTAAGGGCACACGTAGTACCTTCACGCTCACCTTTACATTCAACTGCTCAGTGTATGGAACCTTGGAAATAGCCCCAGAGAATCCCTGCGCGTCAAGATATTTTCCCGATAGTGGAAAGTTTCCTTCCATGATGCATGATTTAGCTGCACCAGAGTCCACCATGAATATAAATTGCATATTTTCTATTTTCGCTCCAACCAACAGTTCCTCTTCAGGGTGGATAGTCGTCAACAAGACCAGACACGCAAGTTCTCTCTGTGGGCTGTCCTAATTGGGATATGCGATTGTTCCAGGGAACGAGAAGGAGCTACCTCCTACTACTGCTGCTCCGCGAAACGGAGCAGCAGTCCCACCAACACCCTAATCACTGGGGCAGTACTGCCCTGCTGTTGCTGAGGCCAGTGCCACGCTTGTGCATCCAGTGCTTGGGGCTGCTGATTATAAGTTTGGTATTGCCCCGTGAATCCATGAAAGATACCAACACTGGAGAAATGGAGTTACAGGTAAGAAACTACTCCCTTCTCCAGCATTGGGTCTCATGGATTCACATGCTGTGAATAGATTACACAGCAGTACAACCAATGTGTGGCTGTGTGTCACAGGCAAACCAAAAAGAGTACTTAATCACATACATGAGACAACTAACCCAGTAAGTGAAATAGCACATAGAAAAAACCCTGAAGCTGCAGGACCTACATTATTGGAACAGGTGTTGGAGAATCGCACGCCCCACTTGCACATCTTCCACATGTTGCTGCCCCAGACAGTAATGCCTGGTGAAGGTATGCGGCACCACCCAGGAGGCTGCCTGGCAAATGTCCACCAGCGGTATCCCAGACCACAATGCCGCCGACGCCGTGGACAGAGTAGAATGAGCCATCGGATTCCCCCTCAAAGGCTTGCCAGCTTTCACATGACAAAACAAGATTGTAGAGGAAACCCAGTGGGAAAGTCCTTGCTTGGAGATGGACTGGCACTTGGAGGGCCCAAACGCCACAAACAGCTGATTTGACTTCCTGAAGCCCTGTGTGCGAGTCAGATAAAACTTTTTCCGCTGGCGAGGATGCATTAGCAAAGAACGTGGGTAATGCAATAGAGGCAAGTTTGTGGAATGCTGACAGCACTTTCGGAATAAAGTGTGGGTTAGTGGCCAGGAGAACCTTGTCTTTCAGAAACCTCAGGTAAGGCAGGTCAATGACCAGTGCTTGCAATTCAGACACCCGCCTGGCCGAGGTAATTACCACTAGAAAAGCCAACTTCCATGAGATGTACTTCAAAGGAACCGTCGAAACAGGCTCAAAAGGAGGCCTCATCAAAGCCGAAAGCACCACATTAAGGCTTCACACCAGCGCAAACTTCTTCACTGGAAGAAATGTCCGAACAACCCTTTCAGAAAATGTTTCACCAAGCGATCACTGAAAGGAGCAGCATGGGGCTTTCTCGTGAACCTAGAAATCGCTGCCAAATGCACCTTAATGGATGACAACGCCAGACCCCCTTCCGCCAGGTGTAGCAGGTACGGGAGAACCTGCGCCGGAGAAACGTCTAAAGGCTCAACCCCAGGATGACCCTTGCAACATTCACAGAATCTCATCCATTTAGCTCCATACGAGACATTCGTAGACGGTGCCCTCACTGCCTCCAAAATCTGTCGACACTCTCGGGGTATTCCTAAGTGAGGAAACTCTGAGTGGTCAGGAGCCACGCCGCCAGGCTGAGACACGCTGGATCGTGATGCCACACTCTGGCGTCGTCCTGAGACAGGAGATCCGGATCCGCTCCTAAACGAATCGGCTCCTCCACCGCCAGATGAAGAAGATCTGAAAACCACGTCTGCCTGGGCCAGAACGGGGCCACCAGAATCACTCGACATTGGTACTTCCGAATCCACTGGATGGTCCTCCGAATGAGCGGGTAGGGGGGGGGGGGGACACATACGTGAAGAGACCCGTCCACAGGTATGAATACGCGTCCCACAATGACTCGGGATGAGCCCCTCTGCTGGCAAACTGCAGACATCGCTTGTTTTCCCTCGTGGCAAACCGATCCAACAGAGGATGGCCCCATCCCCGGAAGATCCATGCCACCTGCTGCTTCTTCAGCCTCCACTTTTGCAGCTGACTGGAGTCCCTGCTGAGGACGTCAGCTTGAACATTCAGAACCCAGGGCAGATGGAAAGCGACAATGTTGATCCCTTGGGCTAGAGCCCAATGCCAAACGTCCTGCGCCTCCTTCGTCAGGACTCTGGAATGTGTGCCTCGCTGATTCCTTAAATAGAACATGGTGGTGGCATTGTCAACACCCTCACCACCGATCGCCGGAAGAAACGACTTCAGGGCCCAGTGCAACGCCCTCAACTCGAGCACACTGATATGTAGCAAAGTCTCCACCCAAGGCCATAGGCCCTGCACTTGTGACCTGTTGAGGTGTGACCCCATCCTACCTGGGAAGCGTCTGCTATGATCGTAAACTGGAACTCCGGCTCCAGCAAGGGCATGCCCTGCACAAGATTGACTGTGTCCGACCACCAGTGAAGGGCGTCCACAAAGCTTTTGTCAACCAACAAACTGTCTGACCATAATCCCTGACTCTGCGACCATCTATCTGCGAGGAACTCCTGCACTAGCCTCATGAACAGGCGGCAATCGGGAAGACGAGGGATACACGATTCCATGCCGCCCCCCCCCCCCCCCAACAGCGACATGTAACCTCGGACTGAGATTACCAGGCCCCTTTTCCACTTGCTTGCCTTGGCCCGCAACTTTTCCACACGCTTGCTGGACGGCCTCATCAGATTTTGCCGGGTATGAAACTGCGCCCGATTAACACCAACTCTTGACAGCGTCCAATCCGATTTTTTTCAAAGTTGACGGCAAATCCCAGCCGTTGCAAAAGCCGCATGGACGAACCCTTCACCAACCAATCGTCTAGGCAGGGGTACACATGATGACCTTCCCTCCGGAGGAAGTCCGCCACCAGAGCCAGACACTTCGGAGGACCCGAAACTGATAGTGTTCCTCTCTAACCCTAAACGGCAGGAACCTGTGGTGCTTCCACCGTATAGGAATGTGAAAATAGGCGCCCAGACGATCCAACGACCCCAGGAACTTGCCTGACAGCAGCGACCGGATGACATCTTGAAGGGCAAGTATCTTGAACTTCAGGCGTTGCAGAGTCTTGTTCAATGCCCGAATATCTAGAATAGGCCTCCATTTGCCATTGGGCTTTTTCACGACAAAGTACCGGGAGTACACCCCTTGGCCCCGCTCCGCAACTGGTTCTATCGCCCCTTTTTCTAGCATGAGCACCACCTCCTGACGCAGGATCTGAAGATGCGGCTGCAGCCCATGCACCGGCGGAATAGGAACCGGATGACGCCGGAACTCCAACGAGTGGCCAAGACGCACCGTGTCCAGCACCCATCAATCTGATGTTATCGTCGCCACTCGTCGACTTGGATGGCGATCCTGCCCCCCAGCAGATTGTCCATATGGCAGTCATTTTTATTCTTTCGCAGAGCGTGGAAGTCCCGGCACTTCTGCACTGACTGGACAGAACGCTAATACCCTTGAGAAGAGTAGCTGGAGCGCCCATAACCACAATCTCTAAAGGCAGCAAACTGGGCAAAACCATGAATTCCCTGAGGCTCCACAGAAAGCTCAAAAGTAGCGAAAAGAGTGACCATTTTGTAAGGAACCCAAGGATTTAGTGGTTTCTGTATCCTCTTTCATCCCCTTCAGGGCCTCATCAATTCTTTTGCAGAACAAGTGTTCTCCTTCACAGGACATGTCGATTACTTTATGTTGGACCTCCGGGCAAAAGTCTGTGCACTTCAACCAGGCCTAACGCTGGAGCACAACTCCATTATTAATCTGTTTAAAACCAGACTCCACCAGGTCCACAGCAATATTGATGCTGTGGTTAGAGGCCTCCTCCCCCTCTCGAACCAACAGCATTGCTTCCTTTATATTCGCGGTCGAATATAAAAAGTAGTTTCCACTGCCACCAGCCAAAACTCGATCAGGGGGGACGGAGACGTGCCCCCTTGACTAACAGACCCTGGGGCAATCGAATTGCCCCAGCCAGTACGTCCACAATATGATGGTTTGTACTGGTTCTGTTCAGGATTTAAGACTAGTAAAGTCTTTGGTGACTTTACATGCCCTGGGAGACAGTAGTCAGTCCCAGGGTATGGAGTCTATGTTGGGGAGTCCCTAGGACACCCCTGGGTTACGGCACAGAGGGTGCTGTGTAACCCACATCACAAAAAATGAGGCCCTATGGAGTAAAAGACCCCATAGCCCATTCAACACAAGGTTTAACCAAGAAAACACACTTCAACATGCCCAAGAGTGAGGGTAAAAGAGTCTCACTCTTGGCAGGAGAAAAAAAGAAACCCTAGAAATCCAGCAAAGCTGCTGGGGGACTCACTAGGTAGGGAAATTCAGCCTAAACAGAGAATTCTCCCTAACAGTTGATGCCACATTTCACGATCATATCAGGCCATAATCGTCAAGGAATTTGCAGCCTTCACAGTCGTAGCCCCTACAGTTAAGACCTTTTTACCAAAAGCATCCTGCTTCCTGGCCTCATTGTCCGGAGGCGTCACACATTTATGTTGGCTTCTGGCCTTACGACTGGCCGCCGCCGACACCACGGACTTGGGCGTGGGCTTCGACACCAGGCATCTAGGGGTAGACTCCGGAGCCTTGAACTTCTTGTCAAGGCGACCTTTCACTGCCGGCTCTAAAAATGGGTGGCGCATCATGCGCAGGCCCACCTGCCACACGTGGTCGAGTATCGGCACCGAGAAGACCGCCTTCCTGCGCTTGCCCAAATGGTCAAAGAGGAAGCAGGCCTTACGTTTCTCTTCAGGTGTCAGCCCAAACTCGACATTCTTTCGACATCACGGTGTGGAACGCTCCAATATCTTCCAGAGGCGATGGCTGAGCCGGACTACGGGGCTGCTCCACCTCCGTGTCCTACTCGTCATCGGCGATGACGGGTGTTTCCTGTAGCACACTCTCAGGGTCCGAATTAGGTAGCTTGCCTTCTTCAAGATGAGACCGTGGATGACCCAACCACACCGGCAACCGTGCCAGAGGAGACTTCCTACCTGCCTCACCAGGCAACCCCTCAACCACCGGCACCGCCGGATTCGGAGGATGAGGCAACCTTGCATCTCGCTGCCCCAACAAAGATTGAAGCGTAGGCAGTACTTGCAGCAACAGCAGACTGCGCGTTAACCAAAGGATAAAAGGGGTGGCCCAGCCCCTATCCCACTCGACGAAGACCCAAGGCTGATGGGTCAAACACTGGCTGCTGTTCCTCCTCCATTCCTGAAGAAACAGAAAACATAGCAGGAGCTTGCTGCAATATGTTCTCAGGAAGGACTGATTCAAAGGCAGCGGACTGCCACACCTCAACCGTCGTCAACAACCCTTCCGATTCCATCTGTGACGACAACAGCAGACCACTATCTGTCAAAGTCGTGGGCAGCTCCGATGACACCACCATCGACGAGCTAATTGTCGGAACCACATCCCCTGGTCTCGATTTTACCAGAGACCCAGATTTCTTGGAAGACCCAGAACGATGCTTCGAAGACTCCCAGCTGGACAAAGACTTGTGATGGTCTCTACACGACGAGTGCCTCGACGAAGACTCCCTCGGCTTCGCAAGGCCTTTCTCCGAAACCGTAGACCACCAGACCCCTTGACCTTGTCCGGCCGACCATGTTTGGACAATGAAGAGCCACTCACCCCTTATGACTGATGCAGCCTCGATGAAGACTTGCTGCCACTCCCCACCAACGACGCAGGCACTGTGGCACGATTCTTCTTAGCAGCGGGTTCTGCCGCAGCTCGGCGATGCTCAGTGGATTTCAACGCCCTTCCGGAAGATTGGCTCCCCCCGGCCGAACCCACCTCCGACGCCGGGTACGTGCCCCAATTAAGCCAACATATGAGCCGTCGATTATGATCCTTCAAGGTCTTCTGCGAAAACCCCTGACATATCTCGCAGGTATCTGCCGAGTGATGAGGATAAAGACAGTGCATATGACCATCCCCTTCATACTCCTTCATGCCGCAGGTAGCACACGGCTGAAACAGACGTCTGGGCTACAGACGACATTGTAGCCCATGAACAAAACACACATGCAAAAACACAAAGAGACAAGGTGATCCCAACAGTTTGGAGACGGTTGAAATCAGGGAAGCCGCTGGGCGGGGCTATTTATACCAGGCGTCCCATTGGTGGGGCCTAAATCACCCAAAAAGGACATTGATAGGACACTAAAGTGTCAAAGTTTTCCATAGGAAAACGCAAAGTTAAAGTTACTGAGGTTTCCCAGCCTGACGACGGGGAAATATTCACAGCATGTGAATCCATGAAAGATCCAATGCTGGAGAAATAACATATCATACCCTGTCCATCCTCTTTGAATATTTCAGGACTGGTTACTTTGGGGTTGGTGGTCAAAGGGCACTTGGTGCCATGGAATTCCGGGTTCTTAGGGTTTAGTCGATATGGGCTATAACTCGTGGTCACCCGGGAATGGGCCGGGTCATGTTTTGGTCAGTGTGAGATAACATGCACACCAGGCACTGGTCTCTGATCGCGGCCTTGTAGGGCACATTCCTTTTGGGTGAAAAACACCCCTTTGCAACACTTTCATGAACAATGAATAGACAGTGTGGCGAGTCGGGGTGCCAACTGTCCTCATGGGAACTCGGGCATGACTGGAGATTTCTGTGGCCTCGAGGATTTGGGCCTAATGCATGTAATGTCGCATTTACCATGCAGGCCTTCCCTTCTACCTGGAATTATTAATATCTATTACAAAATAGCGATGCAGCCTGCGCCTTGAGCCCCACCATGTAGATACACTCTAATTGGTTATATTAGCATGCGGTCCTGCTGGACGGGAAGGCGTCCCTCTCACTGTCCCCCCTCCCCCCTGGCTCATCACAGTACCTTGAATGCATCATGCCTTACTTTAAAGCGCCTGGGGTGGGGGGATGCCCCCTTCCCAACAATAGTTCCAGGTACGTCAGGCACATTTGCAGAACCACAACACCTTGTACAAAGGTGGCTATACCTATAACCCCTTTTGGTAGGTAGCAACTGTTGAGGATGGCTGCCATGGTTCCACAGCCAGTATACCATGAAGTGAGCATGATGCATCGGTGGAATGTCCACATAGATATCGGACTCTTAAATCTTTGCACAAACGTGTGCTCTGCAGTTCAGCCTCATGGTCAGCAATCAGAGACAGGTACTCCTATTGTGATCATCAGGTGGTGTTTGGAAATTGGAAACGTTCGAACTTCGCGTGCCACACCACTGACTGTGGACATGCCATCGTCATTTCTGTCACTTTCGCAAATTGCTACAAATATTACAATATTTATGGTTGTTAGGCAGAAACTTGTGCAGTTCCCTTAGGGACCACTGCAAAAGGCTTGGGACTACAGGTGTTGGCAGTAAAGCCAATTGGTAGCAGTCTATACCACCCAGATTTACCTGGTAGCTGTGGCTGAGCAGTCAGACCTCTCTCAAGAAGAGTTAGGCAGTATATAGAGTATACACATTAGGTACAAAAATACAGTAGCACAAGCAAACACTGACCAGAGCTTTGGTATAAAAGTACATAATTATTTAAAAACACACTTGTAAAAATACACTGGCACTAATATGTCAAGCAAGTTCTAACAGTCATTACAAATATATACACCTCCCTGATTAATTATTCGACAAGTCTTAGGAAAAGAATACCACTTATCAAATACCGAGGTGAGCGCTTAGCCAAGATGGCACTCCAATAATTAGTTAAAAAGGGAGGGAAAAGCAGAATTAGAAAAGCGCACAATACCAACACTTTTAAAAGAACCACAGCAAGTCAAGGAAGGCAGAATCTACTGAAGAGCAAGGAAGTTCATAGGCCAGGCCCACTCTTGGAGAAAGCAAGGCGGAATTTGCCCAAGATCACACAGTTGAATTATACTTTAAAAGTCTTTGCAGATAGTTCAAAAAGAGTTGGATCAGTTCAGAAAAGTTAGTCAACAGGTCCCAGGTCACCCCAGGATAGTGAGTCAAGGATTTACAGGACACCTTGAACAGTCTGTTGCAAGGGAGACCAGGCGGGACACAATACCTGAAATAGTGAGAAAGCTCCAGCGGGGGCAGTTGTTCCTGGCAGCGGGTGCAAGTCGGTGCTTCGTCCACGGGAAGAGAAGATCTCGACATGGAGGAAAGCTGGAGGTCGTTGCACTGCCAGGGAAGAAACCAGCCGCGGAGTTTCTCGGTTAAAAGGTACTACCCTTTTATTCGCAGTAGTGGTGAAGCGTGGCTATCCGGCAGCCCGGGGTGCTTGGCATGGGTGATTCGACCACGAGACGATCCAGGAAGGCGAAAACAGGGCGAACTGGTTAACCCCACCATTTTAAAGGAAGACGACTCTCCAGGACGAAGATCTTCTCTGTTGTCGGGAAGTGGTGCGGCGGTTCAGCAGGGCTCCACCGGTAGTGTCGTCGTTGCAGATCGGCTCAGCTTCTCTCTTCGAATTCTATAGGTCCTGTGGCAACTTCTGAAGTTCCAGTCCCCAAAGCCCTGCTTTTATGCAGAAAACCCCCATTCATCAGTCATAGCTATCACTCATGCTAAGTGGTGAGCCGGGCGGCTCACCACTGGGCCAATCACACAAGAGTGTGACTTGAGTTGCCGAGGCAACTCTGTCCAGGGTGCCTAAACCCCCTCCCACACATCCTGTAGACCCAGAGTGGCACCACTTTTGGAGGCTTCTGCGCAGAAGCCGCCAAAAGTGGAACAAAGGGCTCAACTTGGGTTGGAGTTACAGAGGCGAACACAAACGCCATTTTAAAACAGAGTCCTGGCAAAAAGACCCAACCAGGGAATAAATATTAAATAAATAACCCAGCGGTATCTTTAACATTGCACCAAAAAAGTGGTGCGTTTGAAACTCGACGAGGGGGGGACTGCACAGTGCCCCCTCGAAAACAGACCCAAGGGCAATCTAATTACCCCTACCAGTACTTCCACAATATGATAGTTTGTACTGGTTCTGTTCACAATTTAAGACTAGTAAAGTCAATGGTGACTTTACATGCCCTGGGAGACAGTAGTCAGTCCCAGGGTATGGAGTCTATGTTTGGGGGTCACTATGACACCGCTGTGTTACTGCACTGAGGGTGCTGTGTAACACCCTTACCAAAAACACATGAAATCCTATGGAGCAAAAGACCCCATAGCCCATAAACACATTATAAAGTCAAAGGATATCTCAAATCATGTCTAAGAGTGGGAGAAAAAGAGTCACTCTTAGTAGGAGAAAAAAATAAACCCCTAAAATCCAGCAAAGCTGCTGGGGGACTCACTAGGTTTGGGAAATTAGCCTATACAGAGAATTCTCCCTAACAATGGTAAATGGGATAAGTGTTATTTTTAGGTTACTTTGGGGGTATTTTGTGTAGAGGGGACACATTTGTAGATTTGCATGTGCACAGAAACAGAATGATGAAACATTGTGACAGAGAGGGTCCCATCACACTCAGGTGAAGTAGGCCATCAATATGTGCACATGGAGTTTAGCTGTATGAATGGCAGTCATGAGAGGAGATCCTAATAGGCATAAAATGCACACAATGGTATACACAATTGGGAAGTATTTTTTCGAATTTAGTAAAGTATATTAAATATATAAGGTGTGGTTGCTCTAGGTATCAAGGGGTGATTTCGCAATCATGGCAAAGGCCTGTCAGCAGTCAGGGAACAGGTTCCGTGAGCTGGTCAACAGGGTGGTTGCAGTCAGTTTACAGATGGCTCAAGTGCTGGAGGGCGAAGGGAAGATATGATCTCTAGTAAACAGGAGAGTTCATTGTTGTAAGGCATAGGCATTTACGAAACCCGCAGGGTTGTCTGAACAGATGGCTTCACTCAGGACACTTGCATAGATCAGTAGTAATACATTTCAGGAGAGTGATTGGGTTGTTAGAGAGTGAATGGAACTCCTGTGAATAGGAAAGGCTAAAAGTCATAAACAGACACCGGACAGGTTTGGCCAATGCGGTTAGCAAACACAAATAGGTCAAAGGGAATCTATGCGTCTTTCTCCCAACTTCATGTGCTTAGGTATTTTTAGGGAAGGTCTGAGTCATTAATAGGAATTCTGTTATTTTGTAACTAAGAGGCAAGCCTGCCACCAAATATGGAGAGGTTTTTGGGAACGGGTGTGTTGAAAATATAAACCTTGTAATTATAAGTTTTAGGGGATTGTGTTATAATATCTGTGTCCAATAAATTGTGTGGGTTTTAGATTTCCCTGTACAGGGCAAAAAATCATGTTTGGGGGATGCCTTTGTAACAGTATCTGCGGGAGTGTATTAACTGTTTCAAACTGTATATAATGTATTCTTTGTGTGGGTCAGGGAGACCAGGGTTAGTTTGACTCTTCGAGGTCATCTAATCCCCTCCCAGACGTTGTACAATAAACGTGCTTTATGGACAAAAGGCACATGTACTCATTTTAGAGGTGGGCCCAATTTAGGTAAAGGGGCGGAGCTAAAGGTCCATGCCTACAATTTGGCAAGCCAGGTAGGAGCCTTAGGCTCTCCGAAAATATTGGGGGTCTCCTGTTCGTCCAGCTCGACTGTGGTCCTTCACTGCAGGGACCAGCTTGTGCACAAAAAAAAAGTGGTTTTCAGTCCCTGAGGTGGAAGTTCCACTGCCCAGCTGTGAAGCAGAAGTGATGGGGTAAAGCACCGGTTCGGAGCGCTTTGAGGTCTCAACATCCACGTAAGTGCATCTTTGATAGGTAAACCAAGTGGGGTGTAATGGGAGAAAAAGGAAACAGGGTTTTTAGGTAGGGTAAGAAATGTGTTTGCGGCATTAGAAGAAACTAAGCAGGTTGAAGAGTGAATGTGTTTAGGAAGTGTATGAATTGTTTTATGTTAAACATTTTTTATCTAGTTTGGTATTTTAGAGGTTTAGTCATTCAGCGCAGTTACTCATGGGGATAGGCTCGATACTTTCAGATTGTTTGTCTAGTCGGCTGGAGCCCTCACTTTAGAGTGAGGTGGCATGTTATGGTAAGACCACCCGTTGATACCTTTCTGAGACATATCTTGGTAAGGCCTTACTTGTACTAATTACGCATGTGGACTCAGCACCTTGAGTTTCTTGGTTAGTCTAACGTAGTGTCGGTCTCTTCTGGTAGTGAAAAGTGCCATACTGGTGAAAAAAGGAAGAGATACAGCCATGTTGTAATGGAAAACATTTAGCTCCTTCTATACTCAAGTGAAGGTGAAATCTCAAATGAATAGAAAGAATTTGGGCGGGCGTGTTTAATAAAATGTCTTTTGTGTGCGGTTACAGGAATACATAGTTATTGAGGCGGTTATGATAAAGCAGTGAGTGCGGACAGTGAGTGTGGGGAAAATCTTTTAAGGGACAGAAAAGGAATTTTTGGGTAGTCATTTTTGTTAGAGACGTGTTGGGGTATTCTTTAATAATATTGGGATTTTGGGGGGATTTGTGTTGATATGGTATTTGATATGATGTTTTATTTACAGCGCACCTATACACAAGTGTCTCAAGGCGCGAAAACATAGTAACGCCATTGAATCATTTGTCAAGTGCTTCCCGGACATAAAATAAAAGATTTGAAATATCATCGGGAATGGTTGAGGGAAACAAAAGGACAATATGTCTAAACCGTGGCGTGCTGAGGGGTCCTATGATAAGGATATATTGGAAAATGTGCATACTTTCTTAGGGACCAAACATAAGGGGTCAAAATTGGACAATAGACTAAATATCTGAGCTATGGAGGTTATATGAGAAGGGCAGGAAGGCCCAGGAGGTTGTGACTATGGAATAAGGGACGAGGAAGGAAGGTGTAGGAATTTGTTCTGCACAACCCCCATATGGGTCCTATCCTTTGTCGCCCGCAGAAGGGTATACAAATCCAGAGTTTTAACCTCCATATTATCCATTGACTTCTCCGGTGGTTACGAGACTGCCAAGGGAAACGCCTCAGTCTGCACCAATTTTTCAAGAGACAGGAATATGATGGAAGCAGAAGGTAAAGGTTCTTGGCAGGCCCCAAAGGGAAGAGGGAAGAAGAAGTCTATTTTATGGATAAATCAGCGTTAACTTTGGGACCAGAAGAGCCAGGGTGAGAGGATTGTAAGGAGCAGGCATGAAGAGTCAGCGAGGGGCGAATTGCCCCCCGGTTCCCGGATAGAGGATAGATTATGGATAGCAGTGGAAAGGCAAGAACAGCAGAATCGGGAAGAAGGGGCAAGGTTAGCAAAGAGCGAAGTGGCATGGGTACAACATGATAAGAGTAAAAAGCAGGAAGACGAGAACAGGGAAACACAGGAAGTGGAGGATGAAAGATGGAGACATGGTCAGATTCTCCCACAGCTTGATAAATATGTCATAAAGAGAGCAAGTGTGGACATGGAAAAGGAAAGCACAGCTATAGATGCAGACTTCGAACGAAAGGAAAGAGGCGGCCTCCTACGGCAACCCCAAAGGGGTGATAGTCCTCACAAGAGAATCAGGGGATGTGATAGAAGGGCCAGAGGAGGATGACTGGGAGGCAGACAACAAGCAAGGAGGACAGAAAGCAGAGGCTACAACTCCTGCTCTAGGAAGGACTGCGTGCAAAGTACACCATGGGGTCTTTGGACATGCCATGTAGCATGCATGGCTATAGGGAGAGGGTGAGGACAGATAGGGGAAGCCCTAGTAAAAGCAAAGGTGACTAAATACCCACTTACTCCAGAAGGGTCGGGGGAGGGTGTATTATGTCCCGTGGTCACACATGGATTGGAATAACAATGAAAACGCTTCCTTCACTCACTGCAGAGGCGGGGAAGTGGATTTACGCACAAAAACTGATGGCGTTATGTTGGCGTGGGGGCATGAAAACACTTTTCACAGACTTGATGGGGGAACGGGCAGACGAGTAGTGGAAGAAAGCTGGGTATCTGGGAATTCAATTGGACATGAATACCCATGATGGAGTGGCTTTCAATAATTATAGGGCACAAGTTTGGGGAGCACGGAGGATAATTTATCTCGATACGCCGAAAAAAATCAATTTTGGCAAAAACAATGAAGAGGATGCCACTGCACACATTCAGTTGATTCAGGAGATGTGGAGAGCAGAGATTGGAGTAGCATGGGATAAAAATGTGGCTATTTTTTATGACATGTTGACAAAGGGACTTCTTAAAGAAGTACAGCATGACCTAGACAAGGTTGTAGGGATGGAGGTGAACAGTTGGCAGGAGATAGAGGCACACATTGTACATTTTTGTAAGAGGTGACGGGCAAAGGAGGGTACGGACCAGGCACAAAATGCTGAGGCCAAGCTGGTCAAGAAAAAACTAGTGAATATTTGTTTAGAGGTGGCAATGATAACCAGCCCCATAGAGGGACAGCAGGGACAACCATGACAAATGGGCTCTGGAATGGGACAAAAATGGACGGACAAGTATGTACCTGGACCAAGACCAATGAGGATTTCCACGGGGTAGGGGAGGATTTTCGCGAGAGGTCAGGTCATTAGGCAAATTTAGAGAAATGGGACCCCGGTTCAATGGGCCTATGGGAAGGGGGTATGGAGGAATGTATGGAGTGCAGTGCCAGGTGTGTGGAAGAATGGGGCATGTGTCACAGGATTGTTGAATTCGACCACAGTATTTTAACGCAGGTCCCCCCAGATGAATACCCAAATATCGACCATGCCCCGAAATCTGTGCCATTGCAGAAAGTCCAGGTTGATCAGAACGTGGGAACTGGAATGACAGACTCACACACCGATCATGTCGGCCCTGGTACCTGCTCAGGCTTGGGAGAAGAATCCTCTATTGAATGGGACAGTTACACCTTAGACTGGAGCAAGTGTACTCGGAGGAAACCCTTTTTCGCAGGTATCGCTGACGTGTCCAATTCTATCGGTTACTACAGATCCGGAAGAGGAACCCCGGATAGGTGTAACGGTAAGTAAACAGACATTCTCTTTCATGGTTGACACAAGGGCCTCAAAATCCTGTATTAAAGAAGGTGGATTTTCCCCTTCAGGCAAAGCAATGGACACGTTGGGATTTTCTGGGGCTGTCCTAGCGGTTCCATACACTGATGATTTGAATATCAAGGTAGGTAATCAAACTATCTGCTCCCTTGTTATACTGCAGAGATACTCCGGTGAACCTTTTGGGAAGGGACCTTTGGGAAGGGACCTTCTGAGCAAGCTTAATATGTCCATTACATTTTCAAAGGACAGCATAGTGTGCTCAACTCCAGGATTCTACCCACTAAGAGAAGCAGTGCTTTTCCCAGCGCATTGCAGTGACAGCACGATTAGGGGGTACCAGTACATTATGCATTATTCTTGTATGGGGTAATGATTGTGTTAAGTTGGGTATCTGGAATAAGAGATCGGACATGGCGGATGCCCTAGAATTTATGTTCTGGTCTGCCGAGTCACAGGCGATAACGCCAGGGACCATCGTTACCATTCTTCTAGAAGCCCTGGTTGTGAAGATGCACAGGGTGGTTCTTTCAGGCACCGATGAGGAAAGAAGAATGGCACACAGTGCTGTGTATTGATCCAACCTCATCGTTAAGAGATGTGTCCGATGAGCAATTCTTTGAGGGTGCAGGTGAAATGGTTTTTGAGATGGGGTGCCTTGCCAAATAATGGTGGAGCAAAGGAAGGCACCACAGACTATACTCACTGTGAGAAAACCATCGCCACACTGAAAGGAGGATTTGGAGAAAGTGCCAAACCACTTATGGACCAGCAATCCCCATGATGTGGGGTTATTGAAAAGTGTAGGGGCAGTGAAAATAAAATTAAAACAAGGAGCAATTGTACAAAGGATTAGGCATTATCCCATGTCTAAGGAGGCAAACAAAGGGATTTTCTAGACCATTATGGCATTGTTGAAGCAAGACATTATACAACCTTCTGTGTCCCCATGTAACACAGCCATTTACCCTGTTAAGAAGGTAAAGGGGTCTAGTTGGAGGATGGTTCAGGATTTGCGGCCTCTGAACAACATTGTTGAAGCCGAATTTCTGGTGGTACCAAATCCTGCTAGCATTCTCTAACATCCCTACTGGGTCAACCCACTTCACAGTTATTGATTTGAAAATACCCTTTTCTCGGTTCCTTTACACCCCAATTTCCAGCACCTCACAGTATTTACATATCGTGGACAGAGATTTGAACACACAAAGTTATCCCATGGGTACTGTAAATCTCCAGGTGTTTTAACAGTTGTTCAGATGGATTTGGGGAACTTACAAATGTTCAGTACATTGACTATTTACTTGTTTGTAGTGCTTCAGAGGTACAGTGTTGAGGAGACTCAGTCAGGCTCCTCGCCCTGCTTGTGGAGAAGGGATGCAAAGTAGACAAAGAAAAACTGCAATATTTTCAAACAGAAGTAGTGTATTTGGGACAGGTACTTTCATCTGCAGGGAGAACGGTAAGGCCTGAGAGAGCTACCACAGTTCAGAACACGCTTCAACCAAGTACGGTAAAACAGATGCAACAGTTTTTGAGGCTCTAACTATCGTAGGTCTTGGATTTTCGACTACTATAATTACACAAGGCCCCTGCTGCAAGCTCTCAAGGAAACACAGAAAGAAAGAGTCCGACCGAGTGGTCAGATGAAATGAGAACTTGTTTTCGGGAGCTCAAGACTGATCAGTAATGCTCCAGTTTTGGTAACTCCAGATTACCAAAAGCCATTTTTCCTTTTTTTTGCATACAGATGGGAAGGTAATAACAGCGGTCCTAACACAGAAAACATCTTTAGGTCACAACCCATTGGCCTATTATAGTGGCTTGTTAGACTCAGTTATACAGCATTGGTTTCCGTGCGAGCAATCTCTTGCGGAAGCGGCTTTGCGATACAAATATCGTCAGCCATTACTATGGGCTGTCCGGCGACAGTACGTGGAGCATGCAGTTTTTTCAATTTTGGAGAAATCAAAATCAACTTTGACCACTCAGTTTCTGGGTATGAGGTTATTTTGTCAAATGCATCCGTACGACCAATGAGGTGTCACGTAGTAAAGCCAGCCATTGATTTGGCTGACCCAGTGCATCCTGGTGATGATGTTCATGATTGTGTAACCTACGAGGGAGATGAGGAAAAAAGTACAACAGTTGAAGATTCTTTGGAGACGGCAGGAACACTTTGTTGATGGATCATCAATGATTAATCAGGGCACTGGTGAGAAACAAAGGAGCACCAGTTGTAAGTCTTGTGGGTGGTGAGCACCGGGTGGTGGTAGAGAAGCGACTGCCATCACATCAATCTGCGCAAGTAGCCAAGTTGCTGGCGCATATTGAGGTGCTGGAAATGAGTAAGGGGAAGGCAGTCACTATTCTGACTCTGCGTACGTCACCACAACAATACATTTTGGGTCTCTAGATGGCAGAGAAGAGGGTTTAGAAGATCTGATGGGACCCCTGTCCAGCATGTTGTGCTGCTTTCACGATTGACACGTTAACATTGCCTGTGGAGGTAGGGGTTGTTCGATGCGCTGCGCATACGAGCAGTACAGATTGCACTTGGTAACAATACCGCGGACCGATCAGCAAAGGCTGCAACTTATTTGCCCCTCCCAGATAGCCCAATAACTGAAATGATGTTCCAACAGGCACAGTTGCCAGTCTCGTATACTGCAGTCCCCTAGTTACAAATTCTTGAACTGCAGGGATAAGCATCACAGGAGGAAAATAAGCTTTGGGTGAAGATAGGTTGTTCGCTCTCGCCCACAAATTTGTTGTCGAGAGGGGACCTGACGGGGAAGGTAGTGATGCCCATAGAGTTGCTTCTTGTAGCTTTGGGGCAACTGCATTTCCTGGCACATACTCATCGGCAACAAATCGCAGCCGAACTTCAGGACGATTGGTTTGTGCCCAACCTCTCTGAGCAGGTGACTAGGTTTATTGGTAATTGCACACTCTGTAAGGAATTCAATCCAGGAAATACTTTGTGGGCGGTAAGAGGGGTTATTCCCCGACCTTCAGGTCATTTTAAGGAATTACATGTTGATTTCATTGATATGGTACAAAGGTGCGGCACCCATCATTATTCAATTGTGGTTGTGTGTCCCTTTTTCTGATGGCTTGAGGCTGGCCCCGTGCACACCCAGATGTTAAATAAGAACCCAGATTCTTGGTGAGGAGGTATTTCCACGGTGGGGTATTTGTGAAGTGTTAAGATCCAATAATGGGACTCACTTCTTCAATGCTTTGTGCACTGAAATGACCTCACTTTTGGGGATACAGCACAGGTTGTGCTCAGTGTACCACCCTCCGGTCAATGGAATTGTGGAGCATCTCAATGGCTTGTTGAAAACTCAAATATCAAAAATGGGTTCTGATTTGCATAAGTCATTGTTATATTGCCTTCGATTGGCATCGTTTTGTTTGTGGAAAAAGCCTGGAAAAGATCACCACCTACAATGTTTACACCACTCTCACACGCACGCATAGCTACTCATGCACATAAGTCAGCAGAAATTCTGGGAAATGAATGTGATAGCTATTTTAAGGCTTTAACCAAGAGTGTCAGAATTGTGTCTTCACAGGTTACTGCATCTCATCAGCAAAATAAGATGAAAGGCAGCGTGGGACCAAACAAGCAGCATCCATTGTTACTCCCTGGTGAGAGTTTCTTCGTTTGCTCTTTTGTCCATCACTGGAACAACCTTCGATTCCACAGACCCCATAAGGTCATCCTCTCCACTCCTATGGCTGTGTGAGTGGAAGGCATTAAAGCATGGGTACATCTCTGCGATGTTCAGAGGGACACCGGGATGCCACCACTGACTCCTGAGGAACAGGAGTCGACTAATAATTAAGTTAAGTGGAATCTAAGGAATCACAGATCATTCCAGCGGACATGGGGGAGGAGAGCATACAAAACCTGACAATTGTTTTAAACGTTTGGTCTTCAAATATAGAATTGTTTTAGTAGGAATTGTTTGTAGAAGGACAATGTGTTCAGAGATTTATAGAGTTCTGTTCTTTTTTGGGTAATGTGTATGGGGAGGATACATTGGAATATTTGGGTACAATGAAACACAACAGTTTCGAAATTGATTTTGCATCAATGATTCTGATGGGACTTTAGAAATTGTAAATGACGCACAGTTTTGCAGCTAATATATGGTACCAGCACATGAAGAGAGAGGGAAGAGAATAACTGAGTCATGCTACATTTGCTCCCTCATTACCCATGCCTCAGGTGTCCCTAGATAATGTATTCCTAATGTGGTAGAAGTGGCAGACACACATTGTCTGGTGCACCTATCCCTATGAAGGGTTAGAGGGCAGTTTCAGGGGCAATATGTAGCAGCTTCTGTCCTTCCGATCAATGAAAAATGTTCAATTTCAACTGAGTAGGATCACAAAGATGTTTGTTGTATGCAAAGAGTGCAGCTTAACCTTGAAGGTCTGATAATCGTGAACAAATGGGAGCAAGGGATAATGAGATGCAAGGCTGCACGTGCTGTCCTTGTGGTTCCGCAGAGCCACCTGACACCTAGTTTCCCCCGTGTCCCCTGCTTCCCTTGTGTCAACGGACATACAAACTTTGCAGGACTCTGGAAAAACAGACTTTTTGAGGAGATTAAAAAAAATCTAACTGTCAGCAGCATCTTCTGAGGCTATAAGGGACATTCTTGATCGTTTGACTGTTTAGCTTTACTGAAACCTTTTTCTCCTCTCTATTGGCCCCAGGCATGCAATCCTCCGTTAATGCAAAATGGCTTCAGATAACCCGCTACAAGTTGCTATTATTTGTCAATTCCTGGGTTAGCGTTCAGTGCCATCAATGAACTTGGGGATTTGCATCTTGTAGCCCTGCAGAATCGACACATCTTGGACCTCCTAACAGCTATGGAGGGTGGGGTGTGGCATAAATTGGGCAAAACATGATTTGGATATGTGCCTCCTAATGGTTCGTATAACCAAATTTTGGCTCAAACAATTACTGAGCTGCAAAATCTGAAGGGGGTCATGGAGAGGGAGGCGGGAATTACTGACTACACTTTTTTGGACTCTTTTCTCTTGGATGCCATCATGGATGAACAGAATCTTAAAAGTACTTTCACCGGTTTTGATTTTTTCTCTAGCACTTTTTTGCTCTTGTCAGTTATGTCTTCGATGCTGCTCAACTCAGATGCCTAGGAGTACTGCCATGTTTCTTGTAACACCGTATAAAGCTAGGTATAGGACCAATTCTCTTCATATGGGCACTCTAAATGATTTTGGAATGATTGTTCTACACATTCACTCCAACATTGGGAAGGACAATGTATAGATTGCAGAACTAATGAGTCAAATTGGGATTGTCTAGTGGAGGATTATGGGAAAAGTGGTTGTGAAGATTTGTTCCATAAAAATAGTGAGATTGAGGATTTGGAAATCGGTTCGTTAGTTAATAGATTAACTAAAGGGGGGAATGTTGGGAAATTGGAAAAGTTCAAACTTCACGCGCCATACCACTGACCGTGGGGTGCAAACGTCATCATTTCTGTCACTTTCACAAATTGCTACAAATATTACAATATTTATGGTAAATGGGATAATGTTATCTTTAAGTTACTTTGTGTTATTTGGTGTAGAGGTGATTCATTTACAGATTTGCATGCACACAGAAACAGACCGATGAAACATTGTCACACAGAGGACCCCTCCACACTCAGGTGAAGTATACGATCAATATGTGCACATGGAGTTTAGCTGTATAAATTGCGGTCATGAGAGGAGATCATAATGGGCATAAAATGCACACAAAATTGGGAAGTATTTTTTGAATTTAGTAAAAGATATGAAATATATGAGGTGTGGGTGCTGTTGTACATGTCTGAAAATGGCCACAAAGAGCTTCTGCTCCATGCTGGGATCATCCTTCGATCCAATTGCGAGGCACTTGCACGCTGAGGTTTTTTTTGTCGCTGCTCGACCATATGGGAGGTGTACCTCTTCTGCATCGGCAGGCCGCGTCCCGGCCCTCTCCGAGTGTTATGCTTGATTTATGCTTGGTTCAAAATGGCGCGGACGAGCAATGCATTCTGGGAGCGCTTGGAGCCATGTTAGATATTTACTTCACTCCGCAGTGAAAGGCTGCACACATTTTGCTGAAGTGTTAGATTCACAGTGCTGAGACAAACATGCTTTTCCAAAACCTGGTATGCGGTCAAGGCCATTTCTGCTGGGAAAGCTAATGTTGTTATGGCTTGATACTGTTCTCTGTGGAGAGTGTTTTTAGAGCAGGGAGGCCCTGTGTTCCTTGAGGGCAGCTCTCGATTGACCCAGCTGGCAACCGAGAATTAACTCCCCATTGTGGAGTGTGTATATATGCGGAAAACCGGAGGGGGTCAGGTGAGACTTCAGCCAGAGAAGGACGCTCCGTCTGGCCTTCCTGTGAGCTGTGGCACTCTCGGCCTGGCTGTCCCCGGGGTCTTCTAGCGGCTTCTGGACGGGATGAGGAATTATATTACGCTCACAGTGATGCATTTCTTTTTGACTTCTTTACTCCTTCTGTGATCTATGTCCATATTAGTTTTATGCATTATTTCTATGTACTTGTAATCTTTGAATAAATAGCCGTAAAGAGCCGATTATCATGGCTGTGAGTTATTGTGTCTGTCTGTTTATGGGTTGAAGTATTTGCTCTATAATTGCCTTGGTGATTTATGGTTGTTCCGTGCACTTTTCAGGGGAGAGCAATACACTGAGCTGGGGGTGAGGTGCTCTGCAGCTCATGCCTCCACCGTGGGGAGATCCGTGGTTGTGCCAGAGAGGCGGCTCCAGACGCATCCCCTTCCTGGCCACCCGACAACACGGCAGGCCTGCTGGGGGGGGGGGGGGGAGGGAGGGCTCAGCCGACCCAAACTCATGGGCAGGTTTCACGCCCATCATGACGATGCAGATCGGGGCACGGCAGACTACACATATTCCACAGCTTCTACCATCATCGGGCCCCGACCCGCCTTCACTCTTTGTTCGCCGCCTGTCCTTGGTCACCTTGCCGGCGCTGCTGCTACTCTACACAGGCATCCGCCCAGTGCAGAGGGGATGCACCCTGGAGGCCCTTGATCCCCGGATCCTTTGGCTGCTGGTCTTCAGTGTGGGGTGATCCGGCCCCCTTCCCTGCTCCACCAAATTGCCGCAGTGTCGAGATGGGACCTCCTGTTACCGCATTCCACTGCCGCATTACCAGAGGCAAACAGCTCCCCCTGCTATCTCAAGCAGGGTGATGACCTTCTGGCATATGGTGGACGCTTTCCTCACCTTTGGCTGGGCTTGTTGTTGGACCCGTATTCTGGCCTACGGGATCCGGCCCACAGCTCCTACTGCCTTCCCACTGCCTCTGAGCCACAACTCTCAGTACCCACATTCCACACAGACCCTGATGGAGACGTGCGCACTGGATCCTCTTGCCTACCATAAGGTGAGCTATTGAACCCTCCGAGTGCATAGCTCCCAACACACACTAGTCAACGCTAACCCCCGGGGGACCTGCTGCCACAAACACCCTTGTTATTGCCAATTGTGCTAAATTTGGCAGCCCCAGGCGTGATCTTTACTCCCAAACGTGGTTTGCTGTTGCGTGTCATTGTTGCACACAGCAGGGATAGTACAGTTGTCCTGTCTGATTGGGGCGAAAACCAGAGGAGTCTTGATGGCCCTAACCCATTGAACAGTCCAGAACATAACTTGATTGATATATTAAGGTGGGAGGCTACAACCCATTCAATACAACTGTACACTTAGTACAGGGGTGGCGGTTATACTACTACTGCTGCTGCTACCATATCCTACATCAGCGGCCGGAACTTCTGAATTACTTGACCTGCTCTGCACAAACTCATCGAACGGGCCCCGCCGCCCTAATCACTGCTAACCAGCTCACAGCAAACTGTGACACGCTGTCAGAGCATTGCCTGGCAAACACTCCACAGGCAGCATGCCCGAACGGAACAGGAAGCAAAGCACAATCAACATGTTTACTAAGACCACGTAGAAGACGGCAGAGTCACGAGCAGAACCCGAGATGGCCACAACATCGGAGTCTGGCAACCAAGACTCTACTAAAATGTTTGAGTACATGCGGGAGGGGGTCACATTGCTCCATTCTAAATTGGACGACATGAGCGGGACGATATTCTCGATTAAGAGGCACATGGAGAAGACAATGGCCGGGTCACAGAAGTTGAGAACAGGGTGAGCACGACAGAAGATGACATCACCTCCCTTGGTGCTGAGGTGGACACCCTGACCAGTAGGGTCCAACACATCAGTAAGAAGAACGATTACCTTGAATCGCACTCTAGGCGCAACAATATTTGTATTATTGGCGTACCTGAAAACATCGACGAATCCATGGAGGAGTATGTAGAACAAACTCTCCTGACCCTGCTAGATTCCCCCAAATTGTCCCCACAGTTCGCCATTGAGAGAGCCCACTGTTCCCTCACTGCTAAACCCAAACCTAGCGCCCCCCCGCCCTATCATTGCGAGGGTTCTAAACTACCGAGATAGGGATGCCCTGCTTCTTGCCGCGAGAGCCAAGGCCGAACTGCTCATGGGGTCCTCTAGAATTCATCTTTACCTCGGATTTCTCCACAGCGGTCCAGCAAGAGCGGAAGCCCTTTTTGTCAGTAAAGAAGCGACTGTGCGACCTGGGCGTGAAATGCTCCATGTTATACCCCGCCAAGCTCAGGATTGAATACGCAAACCGGATCCTCTTTTTCACTATGCCTGAAGAAGCGAACAAATTCGTAGAGGAACACTTACATGGTTGATCACGGCATAATGTACACCCTGGTGTATACACTTCGTTATGTCCGCCAGACTTCTGCTCACTTCCTCTGCATTGGTCACACACTGCTCTTCTCAGGCGCTCCCTCTTGATTCGGTGCCCATGTGCGGAGGGATGTACTATGGTGATCGGCCCTCCAGCTACCTACGGCACTAATGGCTCCCCCTCTTATGATCCCTACTCCGGGGAGACCCAAGTCATGTATCCTTTATTGCGCTAACCCCTTTGAGCAGCTATCAGATTCTTTTGACTACTGCCTAGTTTCTGAAATAGTTTATTGTCTCAATACTCATGAGCCACAGCAACCTAGTTACTATCCCAGCACGAGTGTGCTCATGTTCGACTGTCACCAAGGCCCGCAGAAAAAGTTGCCAAGTTATGTGTTGTTTAACAAGGGGATGGAATTCATTCGTCCGTTTGGGGGAGGGATGTGGGCGGGCAAGAGGGATTCTACCCCTCTGGTTGTGGGAGGGATATCATTGGGGGTTGTTATATTGGGGTGTTACGCAGAAAAATGCTTGACTTTTGCAACGGAGGGGGTGCGTGAGACTACACCATTTTGGACACTTGCACTGGACAGACTCTTCTTATGCCAATCACCCTGGGTACAAAATATGTGGCCTCGTCGCTGTATGGTACCTCTCTTTTTAAACATCTATAATAGCCGATAATGAACTGACCTTTTAAGCTGGAATGTGAGGGGACTTGGAAATTTAATTTAAAAAAAAAGAAAGGTATGTTCAATTGTACGTAGAACGTCATGGTGCTAAGATTATTTTCCTACAGGAGGCGCATGCCAGGTTACAGGGGTGCTTAGAATTCACAAAGTCATGGGCACACCGCGATTCTATACGGACTACTCTACCCAGAACAGGGGGTATCATGATTCTACTCCATAAGAGTAGAAGGTTGCATCTCATCTCCTCCCGCATAGATCCCCTAGAGCGGTATGTTCTGCTTCATGGATGTCTGAATGGCAAAGAGATCATGCTTCTCAATGTGTATGGACCCAATACTGATGACCCCGAGTTTTATTCCCATGTCATCACACTACTAATCGGGTTTCCCCTGATTCCAATACTTTGGGGTGGCGACCTTAACACGATCCTGGACGTTGACTGGGACAGGTTGGGCACCAGGCCCCGCCAACTCTCCAGAACAGCCAAGGTCATCCTAGAATCCCTGCCACAGCTAGAGCTCTGATGCGTGGAGAATAATACACCCCAATTCCCGGACTTACTCATTCTACTCCTCTGTCCACGACTCTCACTCCAGGATAGACAGATGGATTACCTCAGATGCACTACTCCGGTATGTCACTCAAATGCTAATTCTTCCCAGAACCCTCTCGGACCACTCCCCAGTGACTAACTCCCTCGCCTGGGGCGCGGCTCACGTTGCATCCCTCTCCTGGAAATTAAAACCTCAATCATTAATGGACGTGGCCTTCAAGACCAACCTAGAAGAGGCTATTGAGGACTACTTTACATTGAACTCTGGGTCTGTTCCCACACAATCCACCCTATGGGAGTCATTTAAGGCCTACATCAGGGGAGTGGCTATCTCCAAAGAGTCTGGGATCCTCAGGACTATCCGCAGAGACCTCTCGTTGAGCAAATCTACACTATCCTCCCTCAAGGCCCAATATGCCCTGCATCATTCGCTAACTAGATTACTCATCTTCTGTGCGATGGCCACGCCCGCATCCCCAGATATTCCCATTCAGGATACCGACTCAGGAGCCCCCCCCTCCCAGCCAGGCACCAGTCTCACCAACGATTCCTACATAACTAGTCACTATTCTGACCCCTCCTGCCCAAGGTATCATCGCAGGTCAGGACCTATAACCCCTGCCCTACCACCGAAAGAAACAACAAACTTCGCGCTAGACTCTCTAAACTATATGAGCCGCCCCGAAGACTCCTGTCTGACTCCAAATGCGAAGCCAAAAGCTACCACACTAGAAAACCCACGGCCCTAAACCACCAGCGTGCCCCTCCCACCACTAAAGGCCCCGCCATCCCCACAACCAAGTCCAAACCTATCGCTCATACAAACATCTTGGTAAAAACGGATGTACATTCCTATAAAGGAGCTCTCCTCAATACTAGATCATTGGTCGCACATGCCCTTGATATAGCAGACCTAATCATTAAAGATAAACTAGATTTTATTGCTCTAACTGAAACCTGGCTCCACAATGCAGCAGGCCCGTCTCTAATGTTGGCCATCCCAGATGGCTATACCATATCCAGGCAGGACCGGGTGGGCAACCGGGGCGGTGGCATTGCCATCATATCCAAAGAAAGCTTAGCTCTCAGACTAGCCCCGACCCAAACTCTGCAATCGTGCGAATCCCTCACTGCCAAACTCCCTATAAACAACACCCAATCCCTCACCATCCACCTGATCTACAGACCACCAGGTCCGCTCGGGACCTTCGAGGAAGATTTGCATAACCTAATTTCCAACAATGCGAAAACCACTTCACAACTACTGCTACTAGGTGACCTTAACCTAGGGTTTAACGACCCAGCAGACATACATGCCTCTACCATAGCCAATACAATCTCATCACTCGGACTCTCACAAAAAGTTAACCTACCCACCCACCTGAAGGGAAGAACCCTAGACTGGGCTGCTGATGCTAACTGCTCAGCGGTTATCTCCTCCACCACACCACTACCTTGGACTGACCACTCGCTGTTCTCATTTAACCTACTGACCTCCAGACCACCTACCACAACCGTGTCACTGGCACCGCCCTGTCTCACAAGAAACAAGAAAAATATATCAGTAGAAAAAATCATCCCAGCCATCCTTCCAACGCTAAACGCATTGCCAGACAATCTAGATCCCAACACACTAGTTCACGAATATAATAAAATCATGTTAACTACCATGGACAAAATTGCCCCACTTAAACTTCGCACCAGCAAGCCTAAAACCCATTTAAACAAATGGTACACACCTGAACTCAAAGCCCTCCGCCTAAAAAAGCGAAAAAGTGAAGCTGATTGGAAACTATGCCCCTCCAGTGAAAAGAAAGCCATCCTTGACACGATTTCTCGTCATTACAAAGCTGAAATCTGCTTAGCTAAACGGAATTCCTATAACAACCGCATTGCCAACTCCAACTCAAGTATGAAGGAGCTCTTCTCCATACTGAAGGAACTTGAGTCACCCATTGCCACACCCGACACCTGCACCAAGGACCAGACTTGGTGCACAGACATCCAACAGGCACTAGCAAATAAAATAAACACCCTACAAAACAAAATTCAACTAAAAAAAGACTCCTTAAACCTCACCAACTCTTCCACATCTCCGCCTAATGTCTTACCAAGCACACACACTAACTCATTCACCTTCTCTAAAACCACCACCCTGGAGGTTGAGAAAATCATTCTCTTAAACCCTCAAACTGTAAAGGCGACATCTGCCCTGCACACATAATCAAGGACGCAGCCAGAGACCTGTTGCCCTTTATCTCCAAACTCAAACGCCTCTTTTTCCTCAGGCAGTATCCCTTCCAACAAAACAATCCTGGGTGCTCCCCCTCCTCAAAAAGACGACGCTTGATCCTCTCATCTCCACCAACTACCGACCCATCACCACGGTACCCTTCCTACTGAAAATCTTGGATAAAGTGGCCTATGTCCAGATTCAAAAATCCCTAGAACTACACAAATTACTAGGCTCCAGACAATCAGGTTTCCGCCCATTACACGGCACGGAAACAGCCCTCATTGATCTGAAAACCCAAATTAATGATCTGAGGGACAAGGGTAAGACAGCACTCCTCCTCCTACTCGACCTCTCCGCAGCATTCGACCTTGTCGACCACAAGGTCCTCTGCAGACACCTTGATTCAGCTGCTCATTTCTCCCCAGAAGCTATCAGATGGATTGAATCCTTTCTGAGTGAGAGAACAATGAGAGTCTTCTCCCCTTCAGCAGCAGCAGACCCCTCTCCTATTACCTGCGGAGTCCCGCAGGGCTCATGCGTCTCCCCCACACTATACAACATCTTCACCAAACCTCTGTTCGACGATCTAGACCATCTGGGTGTCACCTACACTAACTATGCAGATGACACTCAGATTCTCCTCCCACTTTCAGGGGATCACAGTAAGGACAGAGAGTTGGTGAATAGGGTATATCTCATCATTCAGGCATGGATGGCATCTCATGGTCTATGCCTGAATGATGACAAGACAGAGCTCATCATCTTGGGTACCCCCGCTAATATCAACAAACTAGGCCTTGAATATGCCGAATTTAACATAGATGGTAACTTTATCAAAGTATCCAGGGAAGTAAAAACCCTCGGCTTTTATCTGGATGCCACTATGTCATTCACTAAACAGGTCAACTCACTAGCATCTACCACTGCGTATACTTGCAAATTAATAAGTGCAGGCAGACCATTCCTATCCAATGACAGCTGTATGATCCTGGCAAGAGCACTCATACTATCTAGGCTCGATTATTGTAATGCCCTTTATAGCGGTGCTAACAAAGCTATTACCCATAGGCTACAAATCCTACAAAATAATGCCTTGAGAGCTGCCCTCGGCATTAATAAGAGAGATCATATCTCCACTACCAGACGCCAACACAAATGGCTCTCCACAGACAACAAAATCAAACTAAAGTTGGCCTCCCTAACCCATAAAGCCCTCAACAATGCCGCACCTAGTTATCTGATGGATAAGGTAAAGAGAAAGTCTTCCATCAGACAAACAAGAACTATCAATTCCAACTGTTTGATAATTCCCAGATTCAAACTCTCCACCATTGGTGGCAACAGTTTCCCGGTGAAAGCTGCCACACTTTGGAACTCTTTGCCACACAACCTGAGAGCTGATCAACCATATTTGGACTTTAGAAGGCACCTCATCAGTCACCTGAACTCCAATAACCCCTGCATTTAGTTGCACATTCTATACCTATGTATAGATATTGATACTCTTTGTTTGCGGCCTTGCCCTCGCCTCTAACAGCCCCTGTACACATCTGTATATTTCTCTCCTGTATAGATAGATATTTTTTATGTATGAAGATTTGTATATTTCTTATTCCTGTAATTCTTGAATATCTAATTTTACTTCAACTGTATATTTCTGTAACATTGTAAGCCTCGAATTATCTTTTGCCTGCGCCCTGTTGCCCCTGGGTAAGGTGCGCCATACAAATAAATAAACAAACAAACCACCCTAGCTAGTATTGGTGCAGAGTTGGACACCTTCCGCACTCATGCTGAAAGGGAGAGAAAATTCATAGACACTCCTGGACTAGTGAGACGCTATGGCGAGGGAGAGCATCCAGCTGTGTGCTAGCCAGACTTCTTCGGCAGGAGATGGGCTCACCACACATCCCTGCTATTGAAAGACAGGACGGCTCTGTGGCCACCCTCTACAGGACATGAACAACCAGTTCTGTTTGTTCTACTCTGCTTTATATACAAACGTCAACACTCTGCCAGAGTCAGACAGATGCATATCTAGGTGCCCTTCCTCTCTCTGTTCTTTCCGATGACACTAGAATTGCCCTAGATTCCCCTATCACAATGGAGGAAATATCTGAGGCCATCGACTCATTGGCATCGGGCAAAAGCCCGGTTTCCCCATTGAGTTCTATAAGCAATACAAATCACGTTTGGTCCCCCATCTCTTAGCGTTATGGGAAGAATCCTGTATGTCAGGAAAACTCCCACCCACTCTCCAGGAGGCCGTTATAACCCTATTACTTAAGCCTGGTAAGTCTCCCACTTAATGTGGATCACATCGGCCTCGCTCACTCAAATTGCGACGTCAAGATATATGCTAAGGTGCTTCCCATGCGACTAACTCCGTATATGCCCCACAATATACATCCAGATCAGTCCGGGTTTATCCCCGGCCGTTCCACTTCTCTAAATCTGCGTCGCCTGTTCAACATCATTAGCAGGATCAACCCAAATACCCAGGCCATGGTGGCTGCTCTTGATATGCAGAAGGCGTTTGATTCCGTGTCTTGGAGCTCTCTCTGGCGAGTGCTTGTGAAATGCAGCTGCAGGCCCTGGTTTCTCTTGTGGGTTAAACTACTTTATTCAAACCCTGTAGCCAGGGTTCGCATGGAGGGTATGTGCTCACCCCCCTTTTGTATATCTCGTGGTACGAGACAGGGATGTCCTTTCTCCCCCAAAATCTTTGCCATTGCCATCAAGCCCCTAGCGGATAGAATACGGCAGGCACATTCACACCAGGGCCTGCGTTTACTAGATACGCCTAACATTATTTCCCTATACGCAGACGACTCCCTGCTCTTCATCTGCTTACCTGAACAGAATCTCGCACCGATCCTTGAAGATGTGGTGCAGTTTGGGGAAATCTCCAGCCTTAAGGTCAATTGCACCAAATCAACACTCTTCCCATTAACTGCCGCTACCTTTCCCTCCCCCGATCTCATGGCTTCGCCTGGGCACAATCAGAAATCACATAGCTCGGAGTAGTTGTGGCGCGCACGCACGACAGTCTATGAGGCCAACTACCAGAATTATTTGGCCGTGCTCACACAGAAATGCCAGGGCTGGGCTAAACTTCCATTGTCTCTTGCGAGTAAACTTGCTGTCTTGAAGATGGTGGTACTCCAACTTCTCTACCGCTTCCTCAATCTCCCCTTGTGACCAGGCAGGGACTTCTTTCGATCATTGAACCACACAACAAATTCTTCTGGCATTCCGGAGCAGTCCGCCTCAAATATAACACCCTGGCTGCCCCCTCGGAGCTTGGAGGCTTTGGTGCCCCCAACTGAGAATTACTGGCTGGTCGCCCAAGCACAATTTGCTTCGTATTGGTTCACCACCATTAATCCTCCAACGCACGTACGACTGGAACGTCGCGCGGTGGGAGATCGTGCTATTCGCCCCTTAACGCTCTCCCCTCCCAACCATAAAAGTAACCCTCTTGATTCGGTAGATGTCACTTTTCAGGCACTCGCCAGACTATGGACACACTCGGATAACCCCAACCCATTTCACAGCAGTCTACCTCTCTGGAACTTCCTCCCCGGGATCCCCTGTGTTCCCCTCCCAGTGGCTCGAGCATGGGTGGAGGCTGGCTTCGAAAACATCTGCGATGTGTTCGACAGGACCACTTTATTGAATGGGAGGATCTGCCGATAACCTTACGGCGAGGTTCACCAGTATGGCTCCAATACTCAGCCCTTCGTCGGATTCTGAAGAGGTACCCTGGCTTCCCCATCGTACCCCCTGATGACCCAATTCTTGCTGAAATAATGAACACTAGAGGGAACATTTCCAGGTTATGCTCTTTATTACAATGTGCGACTCCCCTTACATTCGAAGCGCTGAGACAATTTTAGGCCAGGGATTTAGAACTAGAGATGACCGACCAGTGAAGGAAGCGGATGTGTTCCCGCACCCACGAAATCTCATCAAACTCCCGCTTCAAGTTGATACAATTTAAAATTCTACACAGATACCACTACACCCCATTACAACTACACCGCATGTTTCCAGACCACTCACCCTGTTGCCCCAGATACAAGTCTAACGATGCAACATATATCCATATGATTTGGACCTGCCCCTCCATTGCCCAATTCTGGTCCGATGTATGCTCCACAATCTCATTAATCGTTGACCATAAGTTTGCCCCTTCTCTGTCGAAATGTCTTTTCCATGACTTCCCATGCCTTCACCGAGTCTCCCGAAAGCTTGCCGGGCTATGTATGCTACTAGCTGCACGTTTTATTCTGTTGTATTGGCTCCGGCCCCAGACACCCACGCATGCACAGTGGCTATCAGCCGTTACCTAGGCCTCCGACACAGAGGAGTCTTGGTCCTTCCAATTGCCACAAGCAACTAGACCTAGGGATGTGTGGTCCAGATTCCGCTCCTACCTTGCAGCTCCGATACCTCCTCCCCTGAACAGACCCCATCTCAGAACAATCCCCCCTGAATGTTTGATCTATTCTCGTCATGCTAGGTATGCTCAGCGACTAACCACTAATGTGACTTCTCTCGATTCCATTTGTCATTGTAAGTGTACAGTCTAAATATGTTATCTGCAGAAATCAATGAATGTAGCCTACAGCTTACCCTTCGGTTGAAATGTCAAGCGTAATGAAATAAAGTTTAAAAAAAAAATATGAGGTGTGGTTTCTCTATGTATCAAAGAGTGATTTCGCAATCATTGCAAAGGCACGTAAGCTGGTCAATGGAGTAGTTGCGGATGGCTCAAGTGTTGGAGGGTGAGGGAAGATTTCATCGCTGGTAAAGAGGAGAGTTCATTGTTTTAAGAGATAGGCATTTATTAAACCCACAGGGTTGCTGGAACAGTTGTCTTCACCGAGGACACTTATGGAGATCAGTAGTAATACATTTCAGGAGCGTGATTGTGTTGTCAGTGTAGGTGGAACTCATGTGAATAGGAAGGGTCACTAGTCACAAAAACCGGACAGGTTTGGGCAATGCGGTTAGCAAACACTAATAGGTTGAAGGGAATCTACGTGTCTTTCTCCTATCTTCATGTGCTTAGGTATTTTTAGGGAAGGTCCGTATGTGTCATTAATAGGAATTCTGTTATTTTGTAACTAAGAGGCAAGTCTGCCACCAAATATGGGGAGGTTTTTAGGAAGGGGTGTGTTGAAAATGTAAACCTTGTAATTATAAGTTTTAGAGGATTGTGTTATAATGTCGGTGTCCAAAGAACTGTGTGGGTTTTAGGTTTCTCTGTATAGGGCAACCAATCATGTTTGGGGGGATGCCTTTGTAACGGTATCTGGGGGAGTGTATTAACTGTTGCAAGCTGTATATAATGTGCTCTTTGTGTGGTTCGGGGGGACCAGGGTTAGTTTGACTGTTAGATGTCATTTAAGCCCCCTCCCGGCCTTTGTACAATAAACTTGCTTCATGGACAAAAGGCGCACCTACTAATTTTACAGGTGGGCCTAATTTGGGTAAAGGGGCAAAGCTAAAGGCCCACACCTACAGAGGCATGTTGGGGGATCTTGTGACCTAGTGAAAGTGGTCCATCCTCATGGCACTCACTGTGCAGACTGTAGATTCTGATGGCAGGTAATTAACTTGAAATGTGTCAGAGTACTAATGGGCAACCGGCAGCTGCTTTAAGTACATCAAAGGAAGTATCTATACAGACTTATTCTACTTGGTAAAGAGTAGGCCAGGACTACAGTGCTTGGCAAATCCACAACAGACATAGATAAAACAACCCAGTAGGGGAAACGGGCTTGGTGTGCCCTGTATGGAACTTGTGGTGGCAACAGTAAAGAAAGACACGTGATCACAGTTCAATGGTGTTTATTGAACTATAAATGTAGGGTGGAAAAAAACGCCTAACCTAAATCTAAGATGGGAGCAAGCGTCGATCATCAAATGCAAATTAAGGCAGTCCTATTGGCATTGGCAAAATAAAAAGGGCATATCCTAAAAAAAAAAACTATTGCCAATCCTTACAACTAATACAAAAACGGTGTGGGATAGTTTTCAAGAAAATAAAGTATTCACAAATAATATGTCAGGAAGCAGTAGCCTGGGTCTCCCTTCCCCAGGTTTTGAACACGGCATAAGGTGAGACTTCTGAGCGCAGCGCACTTCGAGCTTTCCCCATTACAAGACCACAGTTCGGGTTTTAACTTCCCATGAGCCTCGACGGTCAAGTCTGTTTTCAACAAAAAGTCTCTTGTCTTTGAGGATCAGAAAAATCAACAAAAGAAGTTCTTGTCAACTGGTACTTGGGATGCGGATTCTTTACCCCCGGATACCCCTCTTCTGGGTGCAGACCCCTCTCAATTTTCAGCCTTCCTCCACCGGGTTCACTATGGCTTTTCTTGTTCACGAATCTCAATGTCTTTTTAAACGGTTCCAGTGGACATCCCTCTGCTGGGTTGATATGAAATGGCATTTATAACGCAGCTATACAAAAGTGTTTCAAGGCGCGACTGGGCAAGGGAGGGGGCACAGATGGACGACAGAGACAACGATCTTACTAGGCCAGGTGACATTGAGATCGAGCAAATGCAGAGGGGGGGGAGAGTGCGGGAGGAAAGGGGAGGGGGCAGTGCAGTACATAGGATAACGGTAAAAAAAGACAAAGTGCGGCCAGGTGGTGGCAAGTGCAAGGGTAAGTGGAGACGTCAGGTGTCAAGTACAGATAGGGGGTGGTAGGGATACAGAACAGTCCCAGAGTGCAAGGTTTGCCGGGGGGGGGCAGGGCAGGCATGCAACTGGCAGAGAGGTGACCTAGGCCCAAAATCAGAGGGTAGCCAGGTAAACAGAGCAGTTTCAATCAGGAGATAAGCAGGGGAGAGGAGGAGAGAAAGCAGGTGAGAAGGCCGGTGAGCTCTAGGAGCAGGCTACCTCCCCAGGCTGTTTCTCTTCTTACATGTTCCACCCTTCACCCTGCCCCCAACAAGCCCTGAACCCTGATTGGCGTTACAACTAGTCATAATCCATTTCCATCCTGAAGCAGGCGAGTGCTCCGCTTCCCATGCAATACCAGATGCCCCCAGAAAGTTACTTTCGAGGCACTGTTCCCCTCAACTCTGTCCATGTCCGCCCAGCTCCTGCCTCCCACCCCGCCCACCGCTCCCATTGTCTATCCAAGGCCCTGTTCTCATGCCTTTCACCGCGCGGTAGCCCCCCCTGCTTTCATTTCCATCCTGAAACTGGTGAGTGCTGCCACGTCCAAGGCCTCTGATTGGTGAGCTCATCTGGTTATACCTGACCTCCCCGGGCAGCCCTCAGCCCGGCAGCTGCCCACTCATTTCTGTGGAGACCCGAGGTGAGTGTGCAGTAACTACATCTCACCCGACCCCATCCTTAAAGTAAATGTATGCCCCCAGGCCCTGTGTAGCTCCCTGTTGCCCCCTCTCCCCAATGCTAGTCTTCCTGGTTCCCTGTCCCTCCCCGCCACCGTGCCGTGACTGGCGAGCTTAAGCATCAAAACTGCCCACCTAATGCAGACCTCTGCCTGGCAACCCCTTCGGCTAAGGGCCCAAGGCAAAGGGCGGCCCCTACAGTAGCAGCCTCACAAGGTGTCTGCAGGTGTCAGCAGGGGAAGACAATTAAGCCAGCAGCGGACAGACACCAACAAAACTAAGTGTGGCATGGGTGGGGTGTAGAGCAATTACTCTACTCCAGAAAGCCCCTGCCACTCTACCTTACCTTCCCATAAAGTAAACTGCCAAAGAATTACACCTTGCACACCTAGAGAGATCCGAGCACCAACCTAATTCAAGGCTGGACTGTAAATGTTGTCCTGCATAACATTATAAAATACTTGCATTACTAACTAGTGCCACTCCCAGAGACAATAGTGATAATTAGCCAGCCTCACATTGAGACAGGTGTAACAATGTTAGCATGCCCCACTCTTATCTTGAATTGTGAATAATGGCATGCATCACACTTAGATGGAATTGTGAAAAATACATGTGCAACACCTAGGTGGAACTGCGAATGGTAGCATGTGCCTCTCCTAGATAGAATTGTGACTGGTAGCATATCCCTCTCGTGAGTGCATTGTGAATGATAACACGTACCACACTTAGATGGAATTATGAATGTTAACTTGTGCCACACTCGGACGGAATTGTGACGGACAGCAAGCTCCGCATTTACACGGAATTACGAAAGATAGCATGTACCACATTTAGACATAATTGTGATAAATAGCATGTGCCCTAATTGCGTCACTGTGTTAAAGTTGAATTTAGAGGGTATTCCCAACATCATTGAGTAACTTAATAGCACCACTGGGTTAAAGTTGAACTTGAAGTGTGCCCCAATAGCATCAATGTGCTAATATTGAATCTAGAAGGTATTCCCAAAATCAGTGAGTGTACCCTAATAGCGTCACTGTGTTAAATCTGAACTTAGAAAGCATGCCTAATAGCATCACTGTGTTAAAGCTGAACTTGGAAAGCGTGCCTAATGGCATCACTGTGCTGGTGTTGGATCTGGACGGTGTTCCCAACATCATTGAGTGTTGCCCAATAGCCTCACTGTGTTAAAGTTGAACTTAGAAGTATGCCCTAACAGCGTCACTGTATTAGAGTTCAATTAAGATGGTATCCCAACATCATTGAACGTGCCGTAATAACATCACTGTGTTAAAGTTCAATTTAGAAGGTATTCCGAACATCATTGAGTGTGCCTGGTCGCATACACTTTACTGATTACCACAATATCACACTACTACGCTTACTCTCTCCTATACACCACCATTCAACTTGAACACAGCAGTACTATGACACATTAGGTATAACTGTTCTCATACTATCATGACTCATCAAACTACCCATCATCCTACTAAAATAAAGCTAGCTAGCACATACCGGCTAGCTTAGGCATATATATATATCTCTCGAACTGAGGTTCCCGAGGGTGTTCAACCTACCAGCGCTTTGAGATCATTCCAATGATACATAAGGCGCTATACAAAATTGACATAACAGAAGCTAAGAGGAAGGTGTCATGATTCCTGCCCCCAGACATCAGGCTGGAGCCAGGCCACAATCCCCTATATGGCCCTTAAGGGCCTCTCCATCCTACCAGAGACCCACTTGGAGTCAGACCTGGCACCTATGACCCCAGGCTCACACATAGCTCTGAAGAATCACTTGGCATTGAACTTGTAAGCAGTCTAGCCTTTTAGGTGTGGTTCACCCCATCGACACCTGGGATACCTCGAAGCATTTAAACTACGCCTGACCCGAGAAACCTGCTTTGCATTTCTCTGAACCTGCAGCATGACACTCACTGTGCTCGGATCGGTCTCCTGAAGGCCTTTGCCTTTCCTCCGCATCCTGCGCACCTGCAAGAACAAGAACAGCATTAACATGATAGTTACCTTCGGGAGCAGTCGGCTTCCAGCCATCACCCCACTGGTCCTGTGGGCAGCTACATCGGTGTCATCTCCATCTCGGCACGCCGCATCCTAAGGGAGGAAAAACGAACGGGAGAAAAGACATTATTAAGCATTCTTCATATCTTAGCTTACTCGAAAAAGTGTAAGAAGAGTCAAAAGCATACCTGAACTCAAACCGCTTGGGGGTAACTTCAGCTCTGGAGCATCTCATCCACCTGCAAGGGGAAAAGACATTCCAGGTTAGCACGGAAAGCATAAGGAGGCGCCGCACATCACGCTCACTCACCGTACCTTACCCTCTCAGCCGGCAGACACGCTGGGATATTTCAGCACCTGAACGGGACACAGAGACAAACATTGGTCAATACAAGGAAGAGAGTCCAGCATCACGCTCTCACTCACCGTTAGTGCTCGGGCTCCCTTCAGCAGCACAACGCCATCTCCGACCCCCTCCAACACCTAAGGGAGGAGAGACAAGTTATAGAAGGGACACGAGTCAAAAGGACAGGTCAGAAGAATCGTTTAACTTACTGGTTGGGCTGAAGTTATAGCAAGCCCAGTCTGTTGGGCCTGAGCCATTGAAGCAACTAGGCAGCATAGTGCCCTCATCAGTCAACACACTCCTGCACCGAAGGGCAGGATGGAGCGCACCACACAAGAAAGCAAGTGAGGAGTGGACAAAGGGGAAGGTTTGGTCCCTAAGGGCAGAGGGGGGGATCAGGCAAGCAGAGACAATAGAGTTAAACTCTGGCAATCCTGTGTTTCAGGCCCAGTCTCCAGTCGAACAGATTCCAGGGAAGGGTTTGAGGTCGTACGAAGTCCAAACAGGCTGAGTGGCGTCCCAGTGGATACCAGGTTGGTGTTACAGATCTTGAGGTGCTTCTGGAACCGGAGATGGTTCTCCACAAGTTTAAGAGGCAGGGAGGCTGTTCCAGAGGAAGTCTCCGGTCGAAGAAAGATCTACCACCAACTCGTTGCTTGGAGAAGCGACTGACCCTGAGGGAGTTGGAGGCGGATGAGCGAAGAGCTTGAGAAGGAAGATATTTAGGAAGCGAGAGTTGAAGGTATTGAGGCCACAGGCTCCATAAGGCCTGGAGGACAATGCAGAGGGTTTTGAACTTAATCCTCGCCGCCACTGGGAGCCAGTGCAGAGATTTCAGTCCTGGAGAGATACGATCTCTGGGCTTGAGGCCAAGGACAAGTCTTATAGTCCTGTTTTGGATGAGTTGCAGAGGGCGGGGAGTAGAGGCAGGCAGATTTAGAAAGAGGCTGTTGGAGTAGTCCAGCCTGCAGAGAACCAGAGCTCTGGAAACAGCGAGCTTCTGGGGGAAGGAGAGGAAGGAACAAGTTACTTACCTGTAACTGTTGTTCTCCAGCATGGGTCTGGCATGGATTCACATGCTCATGAATATTCCCAGTCGTCGGGCTGGGAATCCTCGGTAAAGAAAAATCAGTTTGTTTAGTTTCTGTACCCTCTTTCTGGGGGAAGTTTCCAGTCGCCCTCTACCTAAGCCCCTCTTGCAGCCATCTTCCAATTTGGTAGCACGTAAAGTGGCAGTAAGACCAAGAGAAGAGCCGCGGAGGGGTAGGCGGGAGGGTTCGCATATGAATCCATGCCAGACCCATGCTGGAGAACAAAAGTTACAGGTAAGTAACTTGTTCCTTCTCCAGCATGGGGTTTGGCATGGATTCACATGCTCATGAATAAAGAATACATAGCAGTATATACATGCACAACCACAGGAGGTGGCAAGGCTCAACATTAAGCATTTCAACATCTCAACATTAAGCATCTCTTACCTCCTCACCAGGCTCACCTTCAAGCGAACAGGTTACGCAGCACTGCTCGGCCGACTCTGGACTCCTCCCTGGAATCCCGGTGGATGTAGTAGAATTTCGTGAAGGTGTGTGTCGACGACGACCACTGAATCGCTCGACGGAATGTCTCGTTGAGGGTGATCTTGTCCTCGAAGCTTCCCGCCACTTGCATCCAACGGGTGTCGAGAAACTCCTGCAGCAGCCGCATCCGTAGTCTACACAGCCAAACGAGGTAGATGCATGACATGCCGAGCAGGGACTTGATCGACCTCACCCTAACAACTTCCATGGTCAACAGCCGTTGTACCTTGCCTTTATCCTTTCCTCCGACTGTGAAGCTAGGCACGTCACCGTGTTGAGTCTGCTCCCAAGAACCGAGCATCCTGCAATGGCTCCAAGCAGGACTTTGCATAGTTTATCGAGAACCCCAGTTCTGTGAGCAGGTGGACGGTCCTCGCTGTGTGCTCGACAGCGAGTTCCTTTGATTTCGCTCAGATGATCCAATTGTCCAGATAGGGGTAGACGTGGACCCCCTGCAGGCACAGCTGCGCCGCCACCGGTACCAGGCACATGGTGAAGACCCTTGGGGTCGACTTCAAACCGAAGGGAAGGGCCTTGAATTGATCGTGCTGGCCATTGGCCACGAAGCACAAACCTTCGATATCCCTTGTGAATGGGGATGTGGAAATAAGCATCCTCAATCCAGCAATGACAGGAAGTATCCTTCCTCCAGCTGTCCCAGCATGTGCTGAAGGGTGACCATCCGGATCTTCTGGGATTTTATATATTTGTTGAGGCTGCGGAGATCTAGGATGGGCAGCCAACCACCTGTCTTCTTTCGGATGAGGAAGTACCGCAAGTATACTCCAGAGACCTGGAGCCTCTTCGGGATGAGTACTATCATGCCCTTTTTCAGCATTGCTTGTACCTCTACAAGCAGCTGTAGAATGTGGTTCTCTTTCCTGGACACAAGTGGAAAACAGGGACACTTCCTTTGGAACTCCAGAGTGTGTCGGTTGGCCAGGGCATCCAGCACCCAACGTTCGGTGGAGATGGACTTCCACACGCCGATGAACTTCGCCAGCCGGCCTCCCATAGGGGTGCTCGTGTAGGGTCCCGACGTCACGGCTGGTTCAGTCCTGCTTCACCGAGGCCTTACCACCTTGGGCCCCTTGGCGACGCCGACAATTTCCTCCAGCCCTGCTGCGGCATCTCTAGGCCTCCTGGGACAAAGAAGGGGCCGCTTGAGGGTACGAAGAAGAGCTGCCACCGAATCCTTTGGAGGCACCCTGTGACTTGCCTCCGGAGGACCGAAAGGATGGCCGTCGTCGTTGGAGTGCCTAGAGCACAGGCCATCTCGGCTGCCTTGATGGCCTGCAGTGACTAGTCCGCCTTGCTGAACAAGTTGTCGCCGAAGGGCATGTCCAGTACCCTCGCCTGCACATCCTGATGGAAGTTGGTGGCCCTGAGCCAACAACGCCGGCGAAGGCAAACGTTGGTGCCCATCTGCCGGAACCCGTGTCGGCGATGTCTGTGGCCACCGTGATGGTATGGTCCGAAGCCACCTCGCCTTCTTGTAGGATTTCAAGGGCCTCCGCCCTCTTGTCGTCTGGGAGGAAGTCCAGGAGAGGGGTGATTTTAAACCACAGCTCCCCATCGTAGCGGGCCACGATAGCGAGAGTGTTGGCTGCCTTAATGGTCGTCGCTAACGACATGACCCGTCGTCCCATGGCGTCCAGCTTTTTGCCTTCGCCGTCTGGTGGGGAAGTAGAAGTCGATGCGGCCGACCCTGCAGATTTCTTCCTGGCCGCCGCAGAGACCAATGAGTCAGGGGACAGCTTTGCTCTAAGGCACATCGGTGCAGAGTCTGGAACCAGGTATTTCTTCTCATACCAGTCTCTCTTCGCCGGGGATCGAGTATTGGTTCTTCAGCAGGGACAGCCGTTCGTCCCAGATGTCGTCCAGCAGCGGGACCCAGAGCACGGCCTTCCTCTTAGCCTCTCGTTGCTGATAAAGGAATCCCTCCTTCTGATCTTCGGGGCGGGGCTGAAAAAGCTGTGAGGCCCTAGCGATCATGGCGTGGAATGAGCCAATCTCGTTGGGGGAGAAGCCCGGGGTAGAGGCAACGGGAGGTCTGTTCCGTCGTCGCCACCTTCGTCTGTCCCGTCTCGTCCCTCAGCCGAGGGGATGGAGGTGAAGGATGGCAGGGTCGAGGCGGGTGGACTCGCCTCAGCTTGGGTGGAGGGTCCCCTGATGGTCCATGCGCCGCTGGATCGCACACCAGAGGCAAGGGCATCCTTGTCCTTATTTCTGAGCACAGGGTGTGCAGGGCTTGCAGGATGTCCACCGACCTGTCAGTCGGTGGTGGCAGTGGTTGTAACGGGAGCATCGGCAGCGGCACGGTGTCCTCAGTTTCCTCGCCATCCTGCCGCTGTTCATCAGTTCCCTCGTCGCTTTCCACATCCGCCTCCTTCCCGTAGGACCTGGCCTCGACAAACTACTTGTCAAGAACTATCTTAAGGCCTGAAAGCTTGTCCTCGGAGGAGATATCCGAGTCCGGTAGGACCATTGTGCCCCGCCCCCTTCTTCTTGTGCCCCCCCTTTTCTCAGCCAGGGGCTTCACAGGGGTCTTTTCGATGGGCAGGAAAGAAGATTCCATCCGGGTGGGAAGGAAAATTCTTGGCTTGGGGGTCGTCTCCACTGGGGCCGCCCCTGCGGACTTAGCCAGGGACGCTACCACTCCCTCAATTGAAGCGTTAGCCTGGTGAACCTGGCCCTTCATGACCTTAGGCGCGTCTGAGGCCTTCACCGTGGGGGAGGGCCAGCACCTCGCTCCCCCTTGGCTTTCTCCATCGGAGACGATCGGGCCTTCTCCCGAAGCTTAACGGTTGCTCAGACTTTCTTCTTTTCGCTGAACTGGAGCGTTGGCTCGTGGTTGACTGTCGGTGAAGCTGCGCCCAGCCTGGCTGCAGAGGAGCCCGTACCCACGCCGCTCCCGGTGCCCGTGGACTTGCGGTGCTTTGCCTTTTGTTCGGCCCCCGTTGCCGGAGCGCCCTCAAAGGACTTAGAAGACCGCTGAGATTTTCTCTTGGGAGAAGAATGTTGCCGGGGCTCACCTGCCCGCGGGTTCCTTGTCTCCAGCCACTCAGCGAGCCGCTTGTGACGGTCCTCCATTGTGCGGGAGGACATGTCCATACAGAGCGCACAGGCCTCCACGTGCGATAGTGTAGGCAGTTAAGGAAATGGGAGAGCCCATCATCCTTGAAGACGTTCTGTAGTCCACATCCTGGGCAGATCCTGAACAGAGGCTTTGAGTCTTTGTCTTCGGCCATGTCCACGCGGGGTAGGCATCAACGATCTTCTGGAATCCTCCAAGAAGTGAAGTTCGACGAAAATTAGCCCTTTAGGGGCGTAGAAGATTCCAAAAACGGGTCCCCTTTAATCGGATGATGAATCGGTGGAGTTTGAGGCTCAATTATCCCAGAAAAAAATTGAGAAAATTCTCTGAAAAAACGCAATAGAAGTTCGAGCGCTATAGCACGAGGAATCCCCACACTTGAATGTACGGTAAAAATCTGAAGATGGCTGCCAGAGGAGGGGCTTAGGTAGAGGGCAGTCATTGGCTGGCATCAGTAGGACCCGGAGACCAGTGATTGGTTATTAATAGAAAGACAGTTCAGAAACTAAACTGATTTTTTCTTTACCGAGGATTCCCAGCCTGACTGGGAATATTCATGAGAATGTGAATCCATGCCAGACCCCATGCTGGAGAAAGGAAGAATACTTCTGAGGAGGTGCAGCTGCTAGTGTGACTTCTTAGAGATGTGAGGAAAGAAGGAAAGTGTGGAGTTGGAGATAGCACCAAGGTTATTAGCCTCACAGGTGGGAGCAGGAAGAGGGCCAAGAAGGCCGGCCAGAGATTGACAGGAAAGGAGGGAGCAGGTGTGCCGATGAGGAGAATCTCGGTGTTACTGGCATTAAGGCAGACATCATTGGCGGCACACCACTGCTGGATAGCAGACGGACAGTCCGATGAAAGAAGGAGAAGAGGTGGCGGAAGGAAGCCTGAAAATGAGCAGAGTGTCATCGGCATAGCACTGAAAGTTGGGGGAGAGAGGGGCAATGCGATGGGCAAGAAGTGCCTGGTATTGGTTGAAAAGCCAGGGAGAGAGGTTAGACCGCTGAGGAACACCACAGGTAGAGGTAGAGGAGAGGAGAGAAAGGACCCAAGTTAGACTTGGGAGGGTCGATCGGAGAGGAAAGAAGTCAGGCAAGCCAGGGCCTGATCGGTGATACCCAGGTTATCAAGGAGAGGGTTGAGCAGTATGGGATGGTTGACCATTTCAAAGGCAGAAGAGAGATCAAGCAAGATGAGGACAGAGGGGGTGTTGGAATCAAGATTGGAGAGCAGGTCTTCATGGATGTTCAGGAGAGCAGTTTCTGTGCTTCTGGCAGCTCTGAAGCCAGACTGATGGTCATGGAGACAACCAACAGATTTGGTGTGAAGATTAAGCTGGGAGATGGCCAGCTTTTGCAGGAGTTTGCCCAGGAAAGGAGTGATGGCGATTGGGTGGTAGTTAGCCGGGCAGGAGGGGTCGGCTGAGTGTTTAAGAGGGTGCACAAGGGAGTGCTTCAGAGGGGAAGGTAAGACTCCCGTTGTGAAGGAGTGGTTGCAAAAGTTAGCCAGTACAGGAGTATGGGTGGCAATGTGGTCTTTGATGGTTTTGGAGGAACAGGGGTGAACCCGTTTTGATGAGACTTTCATAGATCGGACTTGTCTATACACCTCGTCTGGGGACTACAGGGAAAAGACAGAGGAGGGAGGATAGGTGGCCGAAGAAGAGCCAGGAGGAAGAGCAGGGAGTAGAGGGAGGAGGGAGAGAGGAAGAAAGGATATGAAATCCTGGGTTTTAGAGACGAAATATGAAGCCAGGGCCATGCAGAGGGCCTGGGAGGGGACAGGAGATGTAGAGACTGCAGCAGGATTGGCCAGCTCCTTGCAGATTTTAAAGAGTTCGGCCGAGTTGTTAAATGTCGCAGAGACATGGTGTTGGATGTGGACTCTCTTCTTGGCAAGGACAGAGTCTGTACTGCCTTTGGAGCAGACGGCAGGCTAGTTTGTCAGAGGATGTACCGGAAGCATGCCATTTCCTCTCAGCCTCCCTGAACTTGCGTTTAAGGGTGACGAGGTCCGAGTTGTACCAAGACTTGTACTTGGCTTTGGGCTTCAAGCAGATTCTCAGGACAGAGGCAAGAACATCAAGCGTATCAGATATAGCAGAATGGAGCATGGAGAGGGCTGTGTCCGGGTATAAGTCAGCCGAGGGGGAGAGGGGAAGTGGTGGTGAAAGTCTCAACGGACACACGCTTCATGGGTCGGATGACCGAGAAGGTAGTTGGCACTGCTGGAGTAGGCTTGGCCTGAGGGGTAGAGAGGGTGAGCTGGGAGGAAAGGAGAAAGTGATCACTCCAGGAGAGAGGAGTGGTGAGAGGGATAGAAAGGGGAAGGTCTGAAGAGATCAGAACATCCCAAGTGTGCCCTGTGGAGTGAGTCAGGCTAGAGGGGAGAATAGAAAGAAAGTAGCAGAGGTCACAAAAGAGACCAGAGGACAGGAAGCATCCAGGTGGATGTTAAAGTCTCCAAGAAGGAGGAGTTGAGTGGTCAAGACCAGGAGGGAAGAGGAGAGGTCTGCCCATTCAGAGAAGGAGATCATCTGACCAGGTGGCCGATAGATGGTAGCCACAGTAAGGGAATGGCCAGGAGAGAGAGAGAGCGCCTGCAGACGAGGCATTCAAAAGATGAGTAGGCCTGCTTGGGAATGACAGAGGCAGGAGTCCACTCAGGGAAGATCCTCCAGAATGGTTGGATCGGGGCGCGGAGAGAATCTTGTAACCATCAGGGATGAGTGTCAAAGCTTGTGACAGAGCTGGCCATGTACCATGTCTCTCAGACAGAGGACATCAAGGTCAAGTTCCTCCAGACGGCAGCAGATGCCAGAGGAGTGTGACAGCTGAGCGAGGGCTTAGCGGGGCAAAATGGAGAAGGTTGCCATCCTTGAAAGACTTCCAGTGAGGGGTACAAATCAGAGGTACGCCCTGCAGAGGTGTAGAAGCAGCTCGGGGGGGGCAGAAGAGGAAGGAGGAGAGGGCAAGGTAGCCAAGGAGGAGACAGCAGGGGAGGCAAGGAAGCCGTGGAGTGAAGAGAGGGGACTGCAGGAGAAGAAAGGAAATTGATGAGGTGCGGGAAACGTCCATCAAAGAGGAGAGGGTTGGCTTGGGGCCTTGGACCAAGACGGTACCATTCAAGTAAACATTAATGATGAGCATAGAGGAGTGGAAGGAGGCCAGGAGGGCCTCCCACCGGGTGCCACCAATAATGGGAGAAGAGAAAGGAGAGAACACAGAGACCATATGAAGAGTCCATAGGTCTGGCGAGGGAACGACAAAGAGGATGTCAGTGAGGGTTTCCCTGGAGGAGGCACTGGTATAGGTGTCAGCGATAGGGAGGCCTAGGTTGGAGCCAGGATGTCCTTTTTAAACTTCTTCCTACCAGACTTAGTGAGGAGAGCAGGATAGTCTATAGAGAAGCAGTTAGAAAAGATAGAAGAGACAGAGCACCATAGAGTAGGTAGGGAGGAAGGGGTGCAGGAGGGGGCAGGGAGAAACATTAGGGAAGGACACAGGGCAGGCCAAGCGGACGAGACAAGTAGACAATTGGACAAGACGACTGGATCTTAGATAACGGTAGAAGTTTGCTAGATAAGTGCTTTATAGGAGGCAAAACCAAAGACGGAACTACTTGCACAATGCAATTTTAAATACCAGAGGAAAACACACCTAAGTCTGAGAGCCCTGTATAGTGATGAAAAGGGCTAGGTTTTCACAATGCAATTGTATATAGGTTAAACAGGTTCACCTTTGTCAACACACTGTTTCTTGGGACTTTAGACTTTGCCCCCTTTTCGTCAGCATCCCTCTGCCGGGTTCACTCTGGCCAACTTCACACACACATTTGCTTTCAATGTTTACAGGACTCACTTCCCTTGCTTTCTCTACAGTTCTTAAGTCAAAGGCTTTCAACAGTATGGGGATTTTGCTAGACCGCCAATATGATCACTTTGACCTGTTTTGGCAGCTCTCCTGTGGCCTTCTGGTATCTGTAGTTTAATCAATATGCGGTAAACCAGGGTTTCTCAAGACAACACCCACGTGGTGCCGGTCGCCTCTGCAGTAGGTCTTCCTTTAACAATTTCACAGTTCTTTGAGCTTCTCTCAATATGCCACTTAGCGACTTTCATTCAGCACAGCCCGGCTCTTAGTGGTTCTCCATTTGACTCAATGAATGTGATGAACCGCTTGGCTTTCCTTCTATTTGGAGTAAAGACTGGTATCACTGTAGCAGGAGTCTCCCTCGTCCGGGCTGATCGTTATAGGCATGCCCTGTGTACAGTTGACATCTGCTGCAAGACTGTATAGCTATTGTTCTTGGAGTTATAGTTTCTTCCTTGAAGGTTTCACAGGTTTGGGTTAGAAAGGGCAAGGTCACTTCTCTCCTTGGAACCCCCTCGATTCTTGCTGCCTTTCTCCTTCCCCTGAACTTCCCGGGCTTGATAAGCTGTCTCGTGGTGTGGTCTGCCTGGCTCATACTGTGCTCTTTACTCCACCTTTTGTCCCTGTGGGGAAGGGCCGTTAGGTGTGTGTGATTCTGGTCAATTGCCTGACTTTGCCCGACCCTTGTATTGGGACATGTTGGGTAAAAAGGCTCTGGTATTAGTCCGTTGTCTTCCGTGTTGTGAAAAAGTATCGGGAAAGGGTGGGGGGAGAAGTGTTCTGGAATATCCTATGTGGTTGGAAGGGGATAAGGTGTTGAAAGAAGGGTGATACCGCATCTCACCCATCGGTGTCCCACTCCCAAAGGACCCCTCATCCAGGTTATCCTGCCTCAATAGTCCACCTCCAGGAACTGGATCCAATAGAGATGGCCGTGTCCAAGCCACAGATCCCCGTGGACTAGCCAGGGAGACACCTTCAGGTTTGTCAACCCTTTATCCAGAAGAGCTTTATCTTGCATACAAAAAGGAAAATGGCGACATGGTATTATAAGTTCCCTGTCGCAGAGCTCTCTGCCTTCATCAAAGCAAACATCACATTATAAGCGTGAAAAAGCCTAATTCTTGGCGTATTCGATATACAATTCATTCCCCACTCATTTGCTGCCACTTATTTATTCACATATAGACGCCTATCCGATTGATCTGATCATCTTCCCTTTCATCTTCTTTACACGTGGGCAACGGCCTCTTTTCTTCACCTTAAGGTACTGTAAAGTGATTGGTTAGACCTGAAAATGCACTGCCCTGTCCTAAAACCTAACCGCATGATGTGCACCTGGTCATCAAAATGAGCTTGTCAGATAACTTTGATGTCTGCCAAGTCGTTTAAAACAAAGCAACTATTTTTCTCATCGCAGATACACAGGCGCCCCATCATGCCTCCACACTGCAATCCTATAAGCATTGGCAACACTCTTTGCTCTCCCTGTTACAAATCACGGACCTTCTTGTTCTCTGCTCTCCCCTTTATGAACTACTCCTCCCAGGGTGTAGGCCAGGAATCCCTACATGTCCCACTAATTCATCCAATTCATGATGGATTTGAGTCTAATTCCTGGGCATCTGGTAGTTTAAATAGACTGGCCATTATTGCAGGGGGCGCTGGTGTCCTAAATCTCAACTTGTGTTTGGCAGCATAGGACCTCTGCCCTGGCTCCCATGAATATGGGGTACTGGGCTGCAGCCCTACTACCATTTGGCTACTCACTTTCCTGCCTAATTATACAAAGTTCTAGCTGGATACATTTGTAGGTGTGTGTACGTGCATGTTCCCTGCCGTGCCTGGAAATGTAATAGTCGTGCAGGAGAAGGGGCCTCAGTGTTCTGCGTTTCCAACACAGCCTGCGAGGATTCAGGCCTACTCTCAAATACAGTGTTAATTCATGTTATAGATTGTATGCGCAGGCAACGTGTTGGACACCGTCACAAAACAAATGGTTAGTTTTCCTTATACATTTCCACAATGTGTGTGTCTCCCGCCAGGCACCCATGAGGTTCTCCCTGTCCCCTACACATGTATTTAAAGTGGAAGCCTGGCCTGTATTATTTGAGGTGCATGGTTTTTAATGTCATGTCACAACCTACAGTAAGTTTGGATAACCTCTCTTTGTATAACAGTCAGATTTACCAAATGCACAGTCATTTCCAGATATAAATATGCCATCTCATAAATTGTTTGTAAATAATGCTTACATCCAACTGCACACCTTTTTATAAGCACACAGAAATCAAACTGTATTGTAAGTTCAGTAAATGTGCGCTAAAGGACTTGCATTACAGTGGGTAGTGGGAGAAAGGTACTACCATTTTAAATCATGAATACATGTCACTTTAAGCACCAAAGGAGTGTAGACCTATTATCAGATCGCATGTTTTTGGAAACTTGGAAAGCCAATGACTGAGTCACCCATCTGTCTAAGCCAGACCCCTTATCCTTTCTTCCATCTGAGAAACCTGTATTCCTCATCTATGATAGACTCCCAAAGCAGTATTAGTTTTGGCGGATGGAGTAAGAAGTTTGTAATCAAGGGTTGTTACGAACCAAATGAAGGACTACTTTCCCAAAGCTTCCATCCTGGCTTAAGGTGGAATCACAGCAGCAATGCTTTGTAAAAGTGTGACTGGAAGACCAAGTGGCTCCCTCGCAAATATCTTTTATTGGAACCCCTCTATGCAGAGCAGGCCTAGCCATGCCCCTAGTGGAATGGGCTCTCAAGCCTTCTGGGGGATCTTTCCCAGCCATTCTATGGCATTCGGTAATAGCCAATATAATCCATCTGGACAAGGTTTGTTTTGTTACAGCCTGTCACAATCTATGACCAGTATATCCTATAAACAGTTGGTCATCTAGACAAAACTCAGACATTCTTGAAATTTAGAAACTGAGCCCTTCTTGGATCAAGTCTGTGTAACCTTTCCTCTTCCTTGCCAGGATGAGGTGGTGGGTAAAAAAAGGTAGGTAATACTAACTTTTGTCCCATATATGATAGGATTGGTTAGTTATAGCGTGCATAATACCCAGAGGTTTCTAAGCGCGGACCCGGGGATCAAACCGATGTTGCTCCGTGTCATCTTGCTTCCAAGGCGTGCACGTTTCCCCTGATCTATCCTCCCAAGATGAAAATCTGATCCAATCTTGGGTAGGAATTAAGGTTTGACCTTAAGAACGAACTTGTCCTTATAAAAAAACATAAAAGGTGGTTTAGATGGTTTTGAATGTTAGTAGTCTTAAAGGACATGAATTTAGTGGTTCAAATGATGCACACGAGAAATTTCAAAACAAGATCGAGGTCCCAAATAGGAACTTGAAAAGGAGATGGAAGGAAAACGTTAGCGAGTCCCTTTAGAACTTGTACTACCAAAAGATATTTTAAAATAGGACGTTTCCTCAGGAGCACTTGAAGATGGAAAGCGCCTCCAAATAAGCTTTAATGGTTCAAACCTGGAGATCCAGATTGGCCAAATGCAGCAGAAAAGATAACAAGGCTGGTGTTTTGCATAGAAAAGGATCCACATTCTTATCCTTGCACCAGGTGCAGAATTTGTTCAAACTGCAGCAGCCTGAAAGTAAGATCTCCATTACGTCATCCGGGAAGTCCCAATCCTTGTATCTCAACCCCTCAGAAACCATTCGTGAAGTTGGAGCGTGTTGACCTCTGGATGGCGAACCCAAGGTCCTCTCTTGGTGGAAGACGTTTTGGAGGGCAGATGGACAGGTCCAGAAGGTCCGGGTACCACGTCCTCCTGGCCCAATCCGGAGCAATTAGGATCATGATTTCCCAAACCTTCTCAACCTCCTGATCACGTGAGGAATGACTGGGACTGGAGGAAACGTGTACACAAGTGGAAACTCCCAGTCCACCATGAATGTGTCCCCTAGAGCTCTTCTTAGGGGAAATTCCCTGGAGAAGAACAGCTTGCACCTCCGATTGACACTAGTCGTGAATAGATCCACTTGAGGGGTTCCCCAAAGGGTGAAGATCTCTTGAAGGACTTCCTGAGCTAGTTCCCACTCATGTGAGATTGTGCTCTGCCTGCTCAGGGCCTCTGCCGCCATAATCTCCATTACGGCTAGGTGAACTGCCAAAAATGAGATTCCTTCTTGCATTGCCCAGAACCAGAGCTCCATTGCCTCTCTGCACAGTGGTATTGATCCTAAGCCTCCTCTCTTGTTGAGGTAGTACATGGCCACTGTGTTGTCCGTCATTATCAGAACATTCTTACCCCATACAGAGGGCAGAAAAGCCTTCAGCGCAAGTCTGCCCTCAGCGCCAAAAGGTTGATATGTAGTTTGAACTCCAATGGAGACCAACGACCGCTGATTGTCAGATCGTTGGCACAGGCTCCCCACCCCGCGAGTGAGGCGTCCGTATCTACCATCATCTCTGGCCATAGTTGCCAAAAAGGTTCTCTTCAGAATGCTGTCCTCGTAGGCCCACCACAGGAGATCCTGTGCGACCCGGTTTGCAACCTGAAGTTGGTCTGACATGTTGCCTGAGAATTGAGACCATTGTGTCGAGAGAGCCCAGTGAAGGGATCTCATTCTCAGGCGAGCCTCCGGTACCAGGAAAATGCAGGATGCCATGAGGCAAAGCAAACTCAAGAAGTCGAAGGCCGGGAGACGCTGGGCACTCTGAAATTTGGTGACCATCTGCAAAATGTGTTGAGCTCTCACCTCGGTGGTAAGGTTTTTCCCAAGGATGTATCCAGTGCAGCCCTGATTAATTGGAGCTTTTGAGATGGTATCATATGGAACTTCTTGTAATTGGGGGGAAAAGCCCAGATTGTGGAGAGAGTGGCAGGTTACGCTGAGATGATCCAGGACTTGTTCGGGAGAACGTGCCCTGATCAGCCAATCATCCAGGTAGAGGTAGACATGAATCTCCCCTCTCCTGAGACTCGCTGCCACCACCGCCATCAGTTTGGTGAATAACCATTGGCAGAGGTCAGCCCGAATGGCAGAACGCAAAACTGATAATGAGAACCACTAACAGCGAACCTCAGGTACTTTCTGTGCATGAGATGGATTGGCACATGAAAATAAGCATCCTGAAGGTCCAATGACACCATCCAATACTGGAGCTGGAGGGCCTAAAGGAGCTGAGAAAGTGTGCCCATCTTGAACTTGTCCTTCCTGACGAACTTGTTCAAGTATCTCAAGTCCAAGATGGGTCTCAGTCCTCCGTACTTCTTGGGGATTAGGAAATATGGAGAAAACCATCCTTTGTTCCTCAGTTACAGCTACTCTAGCTCAAAATTACCTGCAAAAGGAATGGATCTGGAACCTTTAACGAATGGTCTCCCAGTGGATGATTCTGAGGTCTCTTAATGAAGGGAAGGCAGTAACCCTGGGCTATGGTTTCTAATGCCAAAGCATCCAAAGTAATTGTTAGGCAGAAACATGTGCAGTTCCCTTAGGGACCACTGCAAAAGATTTAAGACTACAGGTGTTGGCAGTAAATCCACTTGGTAGCAGTCTGTACCACCCAGATTTACCTGGTAGCTGTGGCTGAGCAGTCAGACTTCCCTCAAGAAGAGTTAGGCAGTATGCAAAGTATACATATTAGGCACCCAGATACACCAATACAAGCAAACACTGACCAGAGCTTTGGTATCAAAGTATATAATTATTTATTTAAAAACAGTTTGAAACACTCCAGCACTCTTATTGTAAAATATTCTAAACACAGTTACTATTGTAATATATACACACCCCTTTTTCCTTATCAGATAAGTCACTGTAAAACACCACTTATTTTCATACAGAGGTGAGCGCTTAACTATATGGCACTCCAATAAGTTTGCGAGAAAGGGAGGGAAAAAGACAGAATATGGAAAGGTACACCACTCTAAGATTCAGGAACACTATTAGCAAGGCAGAAGAGCAAAAGTCACTGGTGAGCCAAAGTCCAAAGGCTGGGCCCACTCTTAGAGAGCAGAGCACAAATGCGCCCAAGATCACACAGTTACACTAGGCTTAGAAAGTCTTGCAGAGGGTTCAAAAAGAGTTTAGAGAGGCTTTAGGAAAGTTTAGCCAGGGTGTCCCAGGCTAACCCAGGTTCGAAAGCCGGGGGCTAAATCTACCCCGTACAGTCGGTAGCAAGGGAAGCCAGGCGGGACAAGGTACCTTAAGTGGGAAGGATCCTCCAACGGTGGCAGTTGTTCCTGGTAGTGGGTGCAAGTTGCGTCGTCGTCCAGGGGAAGAGAAGATCTCGACTTGGAGGAAAGATGAAGGTCGTTGCACTACCAGGGCAGAAACCAGCCGCAGAGTTTTCCCGTTAAAGGTGGTACCTTTGTTTCACGGTCGTGGTAAAACGTGGTATCCCGGTTGCCGGGTTGCTTGGCACGGGCAAGGCTGCCACAAGGTACGTCGGGAAGGCGAAAAGATGGTGAAACTGGTTATCCCCACCAGTCAAAGGAAGAAGACTCTCCGGCAGGAGATCTCCTCTGTCGTTGGGAAAAGTGGCGAGGCAGTCCAGCAGGGCTCCACCGGTAGTGGTGCCGTGGCAGGTCGGCTCAGCTTCTCCCTCGTCGGATTCTTAGGTCCTGTGGCGACTTCTGAAGTTCCAGTCCCCAAAGCCCTGCTTTTATGCAGCAAACCCCCATTCACTCAGCCTAGCCGGCTCACCACTTGGGCCAATCAGGACGGAGTGAGACTTGAGTTGCCTAGGCAACTCAGTCCAGGGTGCCTAAATTTCCCTCCACCCCTCCTAAGTACCCCAGACAGAGTGGCACCACTTTGGAGGGCTTCTGTGGAGAAGCCCGCCAAAAAGTGGAACAAAGGGCTCAACTTGGGTTGGAGTCATGGAAGAGAACACAAACGCCATTTTAGAATCAAGTTTTGGCAAAAAATACCAACCGGAGAATTAATATTAATTAAATAAACCGGCAGTATGTTCGAGGCTACCGTAAATAAAGGTAGTAGCCTAAAACAATGGGAAAATCCCATAGGGAAATATTCGCGGTTGAATATAAAAAGTAGTATCCACTGCCACCAGCCAAAACTCGATCAGGGGGGACGGAGACGTGCCCCCTCGACTAACAGACCCTGGGGCAATCGAATTGCCCCAGCCAGTATGGCCACAATATGATGGTTTGTACTGGTTCTGTTCAGAATTTAAGACTAGTAAAGTCAATGGTGACTTTACATGCCCTGGGAGACAGTAGTCAGTCCCAGGGTATGGAGTCTATACTGGGGGGTCACTATGACACCCCTGTGTTACTGCACGCAGGGTGCAGTGTAACACACATCACAAAAACACATGAAGCCCTATGGAGTAAAAGACCCCACAACCTATTAAACACATCTAGATTCAAAGAAACACACTCAAATCATGTCCAAGAGTGAGGGTAAGAGAGTCTCACTCTTGGCAGGAGAAAAAAATAAACCCCAAAAATCCAGCAAAGCTGCTGGGGACTCACTAGGTTAGGAAATTCAGCCTAAACAGAGAATTCTCCCTAACAGTAATGCCTCACCATTCTTTCAGATGCTGAGACAGTCTGCCTCCCACCGGGGTCTCGCGAGTCAAGACCTCAGAGGTTTTGAGGTGGCTGAAGCAGCGGCTGATGGCAAAGATGCCGCTGCTTGGGCGGACTTTGCACCTCTACCTTGTCCACCAACTGAGGAGTAGAAGCGAAAGGATCTACCTCTCCAAGAAGGTCCACTGGGGTGAAACAGATGATGCTGCCCAACTGCGGCACCTAGAGACTTGGCTGCCGCCTTCAAGGTCTGCAGTTTCTCAAGGCATATTAAGGAGTCTAGAGTGCACGTCCGGTGCAAATCCAGACTTCCTTAACCACGCAAACCTGCGTATCATGGTGCTTGCCGCCATGGCTCTGCTGATACTGTAATCATAATCCAAACCGGACTGTAGAGACTCACTCATGGCCTCTTTCCCATCTTTTACAATGACATCTTTAACGGACATTCAAAAATCCTTTAAGCCATTGCTAAAAAAGGATTATTTTAAATCTCTGATGTCAATTTATGAAGACTGAGTCGTCTTTCTTCCCCTTCGGAAATATGTTCAGCCGCCATGGATACACAGTCCCATAGGGTGAAGGTACATTTTGTAAGGGCACATGTAGAGTTGGCAGACTGCCAGACCCGATTCTGGTACTTCCCAGCTTGCACTTACTCTTTTTTTGTAGAGCAACATGAAATGGTAGGATTGGATCCCTTTGAAGACCTTTGTCCAGGATATCCGTGAGGCCATCCTGTTCGAATGGGAGGGCAGGCCTGCTCCATCCCAGAAAATCAATGACCTTGGTCATTGTCTATAAGAGGCCTCTGCATGATCTGCTGGGTCTGGCTTGACAAAATCCATTCTTGGGGAGGTGTTCACTCCACGGGCTGACTGTAAAATATCACAGGTCCTTCATCCTAGACTCCTCCGATATAAAACTATCAGGAACAATAGGTGTGCCATATTGTAACCCAAAAGGAGAATTGTTGTCTGAAGGCACATAACCTACATACATCAACGTGAGAGATTTACATTTTTTGGCAATGGTTTAAAGGATTTTTGAATGTCCGGTAAAGGCGTTGATGGTTTCGAGCCAGATGCTGATGGAGTCGTAGGCAAACTTGATTTTGGCATGCATGGCTTTGATGAAGTCATTGTCTTGGATGCTGATGGCGTCAATGGTTCTGACGTCGACTTCTCCGTGGACTTAGTCTGTGACAGACTTCGATGACTCAGTCTTCAATGACATTTCATTGACTCGAGGGCGCGTGGGATTTGGCTCTCGCCCTTTCCTTACTGGCTTCGGTAGCAGCATGGCCTACTTGCTTCGAGGGAGCCTGTCTCTCGAACAATTTTAATCATATCTGCCTGAATGACTGCCCTTCAGCCGTAGTAGAGGCCCTAGTAAAGCAAGCTAAACTCCTCTCTGGAAAGGAAAAAGAAAGTAGGCGATTCATGATGCCTTTTCTTCCATTTTCTCACCGACGGGCACAGTGAGAGTCACTCCAAGACCTGGACCTTTTAGTTTTCTTCCGTCGAGGAGAGTCACCTCTCACTTTGATGGAGGAATGTTTTTTCGACAGGGTAGTTGAAGGAACAAGTTACTTACCTGTAACTGTTGTTCTCCAGCATGGGTCTGGCATGGATTCACATGCTCATGAATAAAGTATACATAGCTGTACACACATGCACAACCACGGGAGGTGGCAAAGGCTCAACATTAAGCATTACATCAAACTCAACATTAAGCAAATCTTACCTCCTCACCAGGCTCACCTTAGGCGAACAGGTTGCGCAGCACTGCTTGGCCGACCCTGGACTCCTCCCTGGAATCCCGATCGACGCAGTAGAATTTCGTGAAGGTGTGCGTCGACCTACACGTAGCAGCCCTGCAGATGTCTAGCAAGGGCACACCAGATAGGAACGCCGTGGTAGCTGCGATCGCTCTGGTGGAATGGGCTCTCGGACTGCCAGGCAGCGGTCGGTTTGCCAACCGATGACAGTACATGATTCAGCCAGAGAGCCATCTGGAAATGGAAGCCTTCGAGAGAGCCTTCCCCTGATTGACAGGTCCAAAGTTCACAAAGAGTTGTGACATCTTCCGAAAACACTTCGTGCGGTCCACGTAGAACTTCAGCGCTCTAGCCACATCCAGCGAGTGCAAAGTCCTTTCAGCCGGAGACGAAGGCGACAGGAAGAAAACAGGCAACACCAAGGGTTCGTTGAGGTGGAAGTCTGACGGCACCTTGGGCATGAAGGAGGGGTGCGTCCTGAGCACTACCCTCGTGTCGTGAAAAGTCAGTACGGGGCCTTGCAGGAAAGGGCCTGGATCTCTCCCACCTGTCGTGCGGAGGTGATGGCCACAAGAAACGCTGTTTTCCACAACAAGAACTTCAACGGAGCCGAGTGCAGAGGCTCGAACGGAGGTCCCATGAGCTTGGTCTGCACCACGTTGAGCTCCCACGCCGGGGCCGGAGCCTTCACCGGCGGGAACGATCTGAACAGTCCCTTCATGAACTCTTTCACCAGATGATGAGACCACAAAGACGTCCGTCCCGTGGTTCTGGTGTATCGGGAGATCGCAGCAAGATGAATCTTGATGGACGTGTGCGCCAGTCCAGCCTTGGCCAGCGTCAGTAGGTACAGCAGTACTTGGGGAGCCGTAATCCGTAGAGGATTAATCTTCTGTGCGTGGCACCAGACAGAGAACCTCTTCCATTTGTGTCCGTAGCATTTAAGAGTGGAGGACGCCCTGGCCTTTGCAAGAACCTCTCTGCAGTCGGCCGGTATGTCGTATCCTCCAAACTCTAGCGCTGCAGGAGCCAGGCCTGCAAGTTCAGCGACTTCGGGTCGTGATGGAGGATGGCGCCTCCTTCCCTGGAGAGAAGATCAGCGTCCACTGGCAGCTTGATTGACGGGGACGCTGACAAGTCCAGAAGGTCCGGGAACCATATCTGCCTCGGCCACGCAGGTACGAGGATCATCCTGCACCGTGACCTCTTGAGCTGGTTGATGAGCCGGATCAGCAATGGCAATGGAGGGAACGCGTATAGAAACAGGCCCTCCCAGGGGAGCGAGAAAGCATCGCCCATGCTCCTCGGCTGGGGAAACCTGCTGGCGAACCTCCGGCACTTTCGTCACCGTCACGAACAGATCAATCTGGGGTGTGCCCCACCGTCGGAAGAGGCGGTCCACTAGATCCTGTCGTAGTTCCCACTCGTGGCACGAGCGCAGCTCCCTGCTGAGTGAGTCGGCAATGGTGTTTTTTATCCCTGCCAGATGAAACTGCACCAGAAACATCCCTTGGGCGACGGCCCAATGCCACAGATCCTGCGCCTCCCTGGACAGGGCTGGGGACCTGGTTCCGCCCCGTTTCCTGATGTAGAACATGGTGGTGGTGTTGTCGGTGAAGACCCTCACCACCTTGCCCTTGAGGGACAGAAGGACCTCAGGGCCCAAAACACTGCACGGAGCTCCAGGACGTTGATATGGAGGGACTTCTCCGTCGGGAGCCAAAGGCCTCTCGCATGCAGATTTTCGGTGTGCGCTCCCCACCCTTCCAGGGAGGCATCCGTGGTTACTGTCTCCTGGTGGCAGGGGGTCTGGAAGTCCATGCCCGTCGTCAGAAGCGCGGGTGCCCCACCACCGGATCGCTCGTCGGAAACTCTCGTCGAGTGTGATCCTCTCCTCGAAGCTGCCCGTCGTCTGGATCCAGCGCACGTCCAGGAACTCCTGCAACGGGCGCATCCGGAGCCTGCAGAGGGGGATGAGGTAAATGCAAGAAGACATCATTCCGAGGAGGGACTTACGGACGCGGCCAGAGTGAGGTCCATCAACCAGCATCCGCTGCACCTTTCCCAAAATGGCCCTCGTCCTTTCCTCCGACGGATAGGCCAGAAGCGACACTGTCGAGCTTCGCTCCCAGAAACAGTGCATCTTGCGCGGGCACCAGGTGGGACTTGGCGTAGGTTATGGAGAATTCCAGGTCCGTGAGAAGTTGGACGGTCCTTGCCGTGTGCTCCACGGCGAGCTCCTTCGTCTTCGCTCGGATGAGCCAGTCGTCCAGGTAGGGGTAGACGTGGATCCCCTCTCGGCACAGCTGCGCCGCCATCGGTGCGAGGCACTTGGTGAACCCCCTGGGTGCCAACCTCAGTCCGAAGGGAAGGGCTCTGAACTGATAGTGACGCCCTTGGACCACGAACCTGAGAAACTTTCGGTGTCCCTTTAGGATGGGAATATGGAAGTAGGCATCCTCCAAATCCAACGACGACAGGAAATCGCCCTCCTCCAGCTGACCCAGGATGTGTTGGAGGGTGACCATACGGAACTTCTGTGCCTTGATGAATTTGTTCAGTCGTCGTAGGTCCAGGATGGGGCGCCATCCTCCCGTTTTCTTCTTTACGAGGAAGTATCTTGAGTAAACTCCGGAGCCCCGAAGCCTCTTTGGGACGAGCTCGATGGCGCCCTTCCTGAGCATCGCCTTTACCTCCAAGAGAAGTTGAGGGACATGATGTTCTTTCCTGGCCACAGGGGGGACGCGCGGGCACCTCTTTAGAAACTCGAGCGCGTGACCCTGGGCTAGGGCGTCCAGCACCCAACGGTCGGTGGAGATGGACTCCCACACACTGACGAAGCTCGCAACCCGGCATCTCACCGGTGTTGCTTTGGTGGGCGCCCGACCCCACGGCCGGTTCAGTCCTGCTTCGACGAGGCTTTGCCGCCTTGACCTCCTTGGCGACGACGGCGGGGTCCGCCTGACTTGCCTCGTCCCCTGTAGGCTTCCTGCGACGACGAACGGGCCGCTTGACGGTAGGTGGAAAATCCGCCGCCGGAACCTTTGAAGGCACCCTGTTTGCCTCCGCCGCTCCGAAAGGGCGGCCGCCGTTGCTGGAGAACCCCAAGAGCCCGGGCCGTCTCCGTGTCTGCCTTGATGGCTTGAAGGGAATCGTCCACTGTTTTCCCAAACAGGTTGTTTCCGTCGAACTGCATGTCCAAGACTCTGGTCTGCACGTCCTGACGGAAGTCAGTAGCCTTGAGCCATCCACGCCGCCTAAGGCACACGCCGTTGCCCAACTGGCGAAATCCAGTGTTAGCGATGTCCGTCGCAATCGTAATGGCGTGGTCCGACGCCACCTCTCCTTCCTGCAAGAGCTCTAGGGCATTCGCCCTCTTGTCGTCCGGTAGGAAGTCCAGTTTGTACCACAACTCCCTGTCGTAGCGGGCTACGATAACCAAGGCGTTGGCCGCCTTAATCGTCGTCGCTGCAGACGAGATGACCCTGCGTCCCATCGTATCCAATTTCTTTCCCTCGCCGTCCGGCGGGGAGGTCGACGTAGAGGCCGCGCCCCCCCCCCCGCTTTCTTCCTGGCCGCCGCGGAGACGACCGAGTCTGGGGTCGGCTGTGCCCGAAGGCACAAGGGGGCCGCGTCCTGGACCCGGTACTTCTTCTTGTACCGATCCCTTCTAGCCGGCGTCGTGGATGGGTTCTTGAGGAGGGCGAGGCCCTCATCCCAAATATCGTCCAGTAGAGGTACGGAGAGGACCGTCTTCCTCTTGGCCTCGCGCCGTTGATAAAGGAAACCTTCCTTCTTCTCTTCCGGGCAGAGCTGGAAAAGCTCAGATGCCCTGGCGATCATGGAGTGAAACGATCCAATCTCGTTGGGCGGGGAAGCCCGGGTGGGAGGTGACGATGGCAGATCCTCGTCGTAAACCTCGTCGTCCGTACCCGTCGCGGCCGTGTGAGTCCCTGTATCATCCCCACGAGTCGTGGAGGAGGGCTGAACAGGGCGCGATGGCTGAAAAGGAGGTGGAGGATGAATCCTTCTCTTAGGGGGAGGGCTCCCAGAAGGGCCTGGCTCCGGGTCCCCCGTCGGGAGCGGTTCCTCCGCTGGTGGTAACAGCAGTCTCGTCCTTATCTCCGAGCATAAGGACTGTATAGCCAACAAAATGGCCGCCGAGTTGTCTTGCGGCACTGGTTGAGGGTATTCCGACGGGCGGTCAGGGGCCCCGTCGGCACCCTCGACGTCATCGTCGTCTCCCACGTCGGGGTCCCTCCCGACGGGCTGGTCTTCTTCCACGCCAACCCCGTGGCTTAAGACTTCGATCAGCTCTTCCTCAGAGGTTGAGGCCGAATCCACGACAACCTCCTACCCCCCCTTTTTCTTCTCCGTCGGAGGCTTCACTGGGGTCCTGTCGATGGGCATAAAAGAGGACTCCCTCCGCGGTGGCAGGGAGACTGAGCCCCGAGGTCGCCACCACTGGTGTAGCCTCCACAGGCTGAGCCAGGGCCGCCGCGATTGTCTCGATAGAGGCCTTGGCCGGATGGATTAAGGCTTCGCCGGGTGCTCGGCCTTCCTCTTACCCGAACCAGAGCATTGGCTCGTGGTTGATGGTGCCGGGGAGGATGCGCCCTGCCTGGCGCCCGTAGAGCCCGACCGTTCGGCGCTCCCGGTGCCAGCGGACTCGCGGTGCTTGGCCTTGTGTTGGACCCCCGTCGCCGGGGCGTCCTCAAAGGTCTTAGAAGACTGCTCGGATTTCTTCTTCTTCTCGCCTGACGGGCTCTTCCCTTCCAGCCAGTTGGCGAGACGTTGATGGCGGTCCTTCATGGTCCGCTCCGACATATTGCCGCAAAACGCACAGTCCTTCTCCACGTGTGTCTTGTCCTCATGTAGGCAGTACAGACAAAAGGAGTGTTCGCCCTCCTTCAAGACATTCTGAAGCTGGCATCCAGGGCAGACCCTGAACAGCTTTCCGGGCGTCGAGCTTCCCTTCTCCTGGGCCATGTCCGAGATGGGCCTGAGAAACTTCTGGAGTCCTCCAAAAGCGTGGCTCGACGAAATCTTCACCCTTGAGGGGCGTAGACGAATCCGACACGGGTCCCCGTTGATCGGATGAAGAAACGGTGGAGCTTGAGGCTCTTTTGACCGAAAAATCTAAGTTTTTGAGAAAAAAACATGAAAAAATAGCACTAACGCTCGAGAGCAATAGCACGAGGATCCCAACACTTGAACGTGCGGTAAAAATCTGAAGATGGCTGCCAGAGGCGGGGCTTAGGTAGAGGGCAGTCATTGGCTGTGGTCAGTATGACGCAGAGATCAGTGATTGGTTACTACTACGAAAGACAGATCAGAAACTAAACTGATACTGGTTTTTTTCTTTACCGAGGATTCCCAGCCTGACGACGGGGAATATTCATGAGCATGTGAATCCATGCCAGACCACACGCTGGAGAAGGGGATTTTATGGGGAGTCCACCTACCGCCAATTTCTGTTTACGCTCCTTCAGAGCTTTTCCTGTCATTGATGGACAGGCCGAGGTCTCGTGCTCCACACCAATGCACAACAAACACACCCGATGTGGGCCCGTCAGCGAATTTTTAGCACTGCAGTCTTGGCATTTCTCAAACCCGGTCTTCGGGGTTGTCGGAGCCGAAGACAAAGACATTTTCAACACTACGAAGTAACAATATGAAGCGCGCGTAGCTCATGAAGCAATAGCTTACTTGAAAAAACAACTGAAACCAACGGGAGATGCACGCTCCATACATAGCTTCGATGTTGTCATACTTGAGACAGAGGCCATGGATGAGACAGAGGACATGGAGGGACATCGAGTAGACCGCATCAACGCACAGCACCCTCTGCCGGAAAAAAACATCCAAAGCAGCTGAAGCTAGATATAGGAGATATCATAGGTGAATACGTGGGAGGACACAATCCATCCAAAATAAATATTACAAAAACCTTTGAGTTTTTCAGTTAAAACCTAGTTTTACTCACTTATAAAATGCTCTCACTGGAAATTAGATTTACATTTTTACTCCCTAGAAAATCCCAACTTTAATAGAATTTTCCAACCACCACAACCCCATTTTCTTCAAACTGCTACAATCAGTCTCTATTCAGTACTATTGCACTCTATGATCAGTGTGTCATGAGGTGCACTACCAACCCCCCCCTCCCCCATCAGATTTGCAAGTAGCATTCCCCCTCTAGCCTGACTTGTTACGTGTCAGCACCTCATCAAGGGTACTTTGTGGAATTTGCTTTACTTTAGAGCTAGTAAAATAGCTCAACTGTTTGATTGCTTACTGCTGTGATCTGCTGGGTGCAGATTCGAATCTCAGCAAGGCCAACTCAGCATTTCATCCTTCTGAGATTAGGTGATATTGTATGTATATATTTTCTATGTAAGGCACTTACGCGTAAGCGCTATATACATAACTCATCATTATCATTACCACCTCTATCAGTACTCACTCCTCCCCAAAGCCCCCCCTTGCCTCCATCAGGTAGCACCCTTGTCACTCTTCCAAGTAAGTATTGGCAATACAATAAAGCAGGGCAGTGTAATAAACAGTACATCAGAAAGACAAACTTAAGGAAGGAGAAAAAGAGTGAGACAGAAGAGAAGCAATAGAAAAAAGGATGGTCCGAGATATTTAAAAAGGAATAAAGAGGGAAAGTAAGCAGTGGCAGTACAGTAGATAGGGGGAGATCGAAAGACAATGATCAAATCGTAGAACGAGACACTACCAGAGAGTACCATCGGAGTGAGACTGAACAAGTGTGAAAGTCAGATGGAGTGAGACACACACAGAGGCCCTAGGCACATTCTTACCAGGAAGTGGCGTTAGCAAAATTATGTAAGTGAATAGTAAAACAGGAGTGGAAGCTAAAAGGTCAGATTCCAACACTGGAAATAAGAAGTCAAACAGAAGGAGGTCAGCATCACCTCATGTTTGCGGAACAGCTGATGTGCAACTGAGGGACTCCTTATTTAGTGAGCTGCAAGAAGTATTCCTGCAACATCTGCAGCTCAAAGTCCCTTCTCTTCTCAAGGGCCCCTGGGGTTCCTGTGGCCATCCGTGCAAACACCATTCAGTTCTGTTTTGCTCAGAAGTCTGGGACTTATTTCACATTTATAAATTATGCAAAGTGCAAGTCCCAGAAGGCTAATGAGCGGAGGGGGGAACCAAACTGGACGGCCTCCTGCAGCAGAGACACAGGAAACTTAAGAGCTCTACTTCTCTTGGGGTTGCTTAACAATTCAGATCACTGGCACTGTTATATGCCAGCAAGAAGCTCTGGTTCCACAATTATGATGAGACTGCAAATTAACTCCACATAATGAAACCAGTGTAAAGAAAAAATGCATCACATTGAGAGTTCGGGTTCTTAAAAAATGCAACGGAAAAGTAGTCGAACAGAGCTTGGCTGGCAGATTTCCATTTTTATATAAAATCACAATGTTTTCAAAGTGCAGATACCACGGTTAGGATGCAATTCTTTTATATTGCAAAGCACACATTTTCATTCTGCAAAATGATCTACTCAAAGCTTCTAATAAACTTAGTGATGTATCTAGCCAAAGTCACATACAATACTGCAAAGTGATGTGGGATACAGACCTGTAAAGGCCACCGATAATATTGTATGAAGCATCTTGATGGACTACCGTTCCTTCCACTGCAACATTTGCATTTGAAGCAGCATTTTTTCAACTGCCAGGTGTTAACTTGATCCAAGCAAAGGAATAGCAGTTGGGGCTCTGTGTGCTCAAAAGGTTACCTCTGTGACCTCTTCTATTTGGAATGTGATTTAAAATGTGGAACAATGGGGAGAGATATTGGTGACATTCCTTAACATTTAAATATACATTATGAACCATATACTCACATTTTCATATAGTGCTGCATGTCCAATGTCTCCAACTTCCAGTTACTTTAACATTAAGTGTTAATATTACCCAATTTAATGGTACTTGTTTTCTTGACTTTGGTAAGACAAAAGGACAGATTGCTCTGCCAAGATTTGAACTTTTAATGTGAACTCTGTCCTCAAGCCATAAACAAGAATTTAAATCGCTGAGGTATCTTCCCAGGTTAATATCCGTTTGATAACTATGGAGGAATATGACCCAGTTGGGGACTGGCAACTCCAACTATGTAGCAAGATACACAACTGTTGGCTTTTCCAACATTTCATAGTTGGTGCTAGGGCTACACTTGTATATTGTAAATGAAGTTTGGTATTCAATTACTTTTCTCATCAGGCACCTCTCTTCATTATAAAATGGGGGCTAGCGCTCACGATTTGACATTTTTCATAGATCTCCTAAAATGTCAAATATTTTTTGTTTAAATAGAAGCAGGTTAGGTTAACTAAGTCCGTACCGAAACCTAATGCTTACCTTCTACTACAGGGTTCCTACATAGTAGTCAAAATTAGATTGTGTTGGCGATCTGGAATTAAGTCACTGGCAGCATACCATTAAGATGGCAGGAGCAAACAAAAGATCGCAAAAAAAAACCTGGTTTGGCAAAGGCACCCACACGTCTCACTACACATTAATGGTATAAAAATACTCAGTGTTTCTGTGAATCCAGAGATTAAAGCAATTTGGCGCAGGCAAACAAAACTGGAACAAAATACTCTGATTTCAGGAAGGCAGGCTAGCGGCTCCATTTCCATTTGAGCATTGTAGCCACCAGCAATTCAACACTATCACATGGTTAAAGATGGAAGGAATCTGAACCAACTCTTGAACTGATCAAAGCTCCAAGACTACGAATGCATGTTTTCTCAAACCTAGCCAATATCTTAACTACTCAACCTACTCCTTACAATTAAAGCCACCTCAACCAACCGTGAGGTGTCATCACAGATAGGAAGAAATACCAGTGGAAGACATCACATTGGGCACTTTTATAGTAAATGTGGAACAAGTTACTTACCTGTAACTGTTGATTCACATGCTCATGAATATTCCCGTTGTCAGGCTGGGAATCCTCGGTAAAGAAAAATCAGTATCAGTTTCGTTTCTGATCTGACTTTCGTAGTAGTAACCAATCACTGATTTCTGCGTCATACTGACCACAGCCAATGACGGCCCTCTCCCTAAGCCCCTAATCCTCAGATTTGGTAGCACGTGAAGTGGCAGTATGACCAAGTGAAGAGCCGCAGAGGGGTAGGAGGGAGGGTTCGCATGTGAATCCATGCCAGACCCATGCTGGAGAACAACAGTTACAGGTAAGTAACTTGTTCCTTCTCCAGCATGGGGTCTGGCATGGATTCACATGCTCATGAATAAGAATACATAGCAGTACACACATGCACAACCACGGGAGGTAGCAACAGGCTCAACATTAAGCAATACAAACACTCAACATTAAGCGTCTCTTACCTCCTCACCAGGCTCACCTTAGGCGAACAGGTTGCGCAGCACTGCTTGGCCGAACCTGGACTCCTCCCTGGAATCCCGGTCGATGCAGTAGAATTTAGTGAAGGTGTGCGTCGACCTCCATGTAGCAGCCCTGCAGATGTCCAGCAGGGGCACACCAGATAGGAACGCCGTGGTAGCTGCGATCGCTCTGGTGGAATGGGCTCTCGGATGGCCAGGCAGCGGACGGTTTGCCAACCGATGACACTACATGATACAGCCGGAGAGCCATCTGGAAATGGAAGCCTTTGAGAGAGCCTTCCCCTGATTGACAGGTCCAAAGTTCACAAAAAGTTGTGACGTCTTCCAAAAGCTCTTCGTGCGGTCCACATAGGACTTCAGCCCTCTAGCCACATCCAGCGAGTGCAAAGTCCTTTCAGCCGGCGACGAAGGCGACGGGAAGAAAACAGGCAACACCAAGGGTTCGTTGAGGTGGAAGTCCGACGGCACCTTGGGCATGAAGGAGGGGTGCGTCCGGAGCACTACCCTCGTGTCGTGAAAAGTCAAGTACGGGGGCTTGCAGGAAAGGGCCTGGATCTCTCCCACTCGTCGTGCAGAGGTGATGGCCACAAAGAACGCTGTTTTCCACAACAAGAATTTCAAAGAAGCTGAGTGCAGAGGCTCGAACGGAGGTCCCATGAGCTTGGTCAGCACCACGTTGAGCTCCCACGCCGGGGCCGGCGCCTTCACCGGCGGGAACGATCTGAACAGTCCTTTCATGAACTCCTTCACCAGACGATGAGACCACAAGGACGTCCGTCCCGTGGTTCTGGTGTATCGGGAGATCGCAGCAAGATGAATCTTGATGGAAGCGTGCGCTAGTCCAGCCTTTGCCAGCGTCAGTAGGTACGGCAGTCCCAGCAGAGCCGTAATCCGTAGAGGGTTAATCTTCTGTGCGTGGCAACAGACAGAGAACCTCTTCCATTTGTGTCCGTAGCATTTAAGAGTTGAGGACGCCCTGGCCTTTGCAAGAACCTCTCTGCAGTCGGCCGGTATGTCGTAACCTCCAAACTCTAGCGCTGCAGGAGCCAGGCCTGCAAGTTCAGCGACTTCGGGGCGTGATGGAGGATGGCGCCTCCTTCCCTGGAGAGAAGATCCGCGTCCACTGGCAGCTTGATTGACGGGGACGCTGACAAGTCCAGAAGGTCCGGGAACCATATCTGCCTCGGCCACGCGGGTGCCACGAGTATCATCCTGCACCGTGACCTCTTGAGCTGGTTGATGAGCCGGATCAGCAACGGTAAAGGAGGGAACACGTACAGGAATAGGCCCTCCCAGGGGAACGAGAAAGCATCGCCCATGCTCCTCGGCTGGGGAAACCTGCTGGCGAACCTCCGGCACTTGGAGTTCGTCGCCGTTGCGAACAGATCGATCTGGGGTGTGCCCCAGCGTTGGAAGAGGCGGTCCACTAGGTCATGTCTGCTGAGCGAGTCGGCGATGGTGTTTTTTATTCCTGCCAGATGGAACGGCACCAGGAACATCCCTTGGGCGACGGCCCAATGCCACAGATCCTACGCCTCCTTGGACAGGGCTGGGGATCTGGTACCGCCCTGCTTCCTGATGTAGAACATGGTGGTGGTGTTGTCGGTGAAGATCCTCACCACCTTGCCCTTGAGGGACGGAATGAAGGACCTGAGGGCCCAGAACACTGCATGGAGTTCCAGGACGTTGATATGGAGGGATTTCTCCGTCGGAAGCCAAAGACCTCTCGCGTGCAGATTTTCGGTGTGCGCTCCCCACCCTTCCAGGGAGGCATCCGTGGTCACTGTCTTCTGGTGGCCCGGGGTCTGGAAGTCCTTGCCCGCCGTCAGATGCACGCGGGTGCCCCACCACCGGATCACTCGTCAGAAACTCTCGTTGAGTGTGATCCTGTCCTCGAAGCTGCCCGTCGTCTGGACCCAGCGAGCGTCCAGGAACTCCTGCAACGGGCGCATCCGAAGACTGCACAGGCGGATGAGATAAATGCAAGAAGACATCATTCCGAGGAGGGATTTGATGGACCTCACCTTGGCCGCGTCCGCAACCAGCATCCGCTGCACCTTGCCCAAGATGGCCCTCGTTCTTTCCTCCGACGGCGAGGCCAGAAGCGCCACTGTGTCGAGCTTCACTCCCAGAAACAGTGCATCTTACGCGGGCACCAGGTGGGACTTGGTGTAGTTTATGGAGAATCCCAGGTCCGTGAGTAGTTGGACGGTCCTCGCCGTGTGTTCCGCGGCGAGCTCCCTGGTCTTTGCTTGGATGAGCCAGTCGTCCAGGTAGGGGTAGACGTGGATCCCCTCAAGGCGCGGGCACTTGGTGAACATCCTGGGTGCCGACCTCAATCCGAAGGGAAGGGCTCTGAACTGGTAGTGCCGCCCTTGGACCACAAATCTGAGAAACTTTCGGTGTCCCTTTAGGATGGGGATATGGAAGTAGGCATCCCCCAAGTCCAACGACGACAGGAAATCGCCCTCCTCCAGCTGACCCAGGACGTGCTGGAGGGTGACCATCCGGAACTTCTGTGCCTTGATGAATTTGTTCAGTCGTCGTAGGTCCAGGATGGGACGCCATCCTCCGGTCTTCTTCACGAGGAAGTATCTTGAGTAAACTCCGGAGCCCCAAAGCCTCTTTGGGACGAGCTCGATGGCGCCTTTCTTGAGCATCGCCTTTACCTCCAAGAGAAGTTGAGGGACGTGATGTTCCTTTCTGGCCACGGGGGGGACGCGCAGGCACTTTAAAAACTCGAGCGCGTGACCCTGGGCCAGGGCGTCCAGCACCCAACGGTCGGTGGAGATGGACTCCCACACGCCGACAAAGTTCGCCAGCCGGCCTCCCACCGGGGTGCTTCGGTGGGGGCCCGACCCCACGGCCAGTTCAGTCCTGCTTCGACGAGGCTTTGCCGCCTTGTCCTCCCTGGCGACGACGGCGGGGTCCGCACGACTTGCCTCGTCCCCTGTAGGCTTCTTGTGACGACGAACGGGCTGCTTGACGGTAGGTGGAATATCCGCCGCCGGACCCTTCGGAGGCACCCTGCTTGCCTCCGGTGCTCCGAAAGGGCGGCCGTCGTTGCTGGAGAACACCAAGACCCGGGCCGTCTGTGTCCGCCTTGATGGCTTGCAGGGAATCGTCCACTGTTTTCCCAAACAGGTTGTTCCCGTCGAACGGCATGTCCAAAACTCTGGTCTGCATGTCCTGTCGGAAGTCCGTTGCCTTGAGCCATCCACGCCGCCTAAGGCACACGCCGTTGCCCAACTGGCGAAAACCAGTATCAGCGATGTCCGTCACTACCGTAATGGCGTGGTCCGACACCACTTCCCCTTCCTGCAAGATCTCCAGGGCCTCAGCCCTTTTGTCGTCCGGTATGAAGTCCAGCAGGGGGGCGATCTTGTACCACAACTCCCTGTCGTAGCGTGCTACGATAGCCAAGGCGTTGGCAGCCTTAATAGTCGTTGCTGCCGATGAGATGACTCTGCGTCCCATCGTGTCCAATTTCTTTCCCTCGCCGTCTGGGGGGAAGTTGACGTGAAGGCCGATGCCCCCCCCCCCGCAGACGACCGAGTCCGGGGTCGGCTGTGCCCGAAGGCACAAGGGGGCCACGTCCGGGACCCGGTACTTCTTCTCATACCGATCCCTTCTCGCAGGCGTTGTGGATGGGTTCTTGAGGAGGGAGAGACCCTCATCCCAGATATCGTCCAGTAGAGTTACAGCGAGGACCGTCTTCCTCTTGGTCTCGCGCCGTTGATAAAGGAAGCCTTCCTTCTTCTCTTCCGGGCAGAGCTGGAAAAACTCGGATGCCCTGGTGATCATGGCATGAAACGATCCAATCTCGTCGGGCGGGGAAGCCCGGGGAGGAGGTGACGACGGAGGATCCTCGCCGTAAACCTAGTCTGTACCCGTCGCGGCCGTCCCCGTGTCATCGCCCCGGGTTGTGGACAGGGAGGAGGGCTGAGACGGGCGCGATGGTTGAAAAGGAGGTGGAGGATGAATCCTTCTCTTAGGAGGAGGGCTCCCAGAAGGGCCCGGCTCCGGGTCCCCCGTCGGTAGCGGTTCCTCCGTCAGCGGTAACGGCAATCTCGTCCTTATCTCCGAGCATAAGGACTGTATAGCCAACAAAATGGCTGCCGAGTTGTCTTGCGGCACTGGTTGAGGGGGTTCCGACGGGCGGACAGGAACCTCGTCGGTACCCTAGTCGTTCTCATCGTCCCCCTCATCGGGGTCCCTTCCGACGGGATGGTCTTCCTCCACGCCAATGCCGTGGCTTAAGACTTCGATCAGCTCCTTCAGAGGTTGAGGCCGAATCCATGATGGCCTCCTGCCCCCCCTTCTTCTCCGTCGGAGGTTTCACGGGGGTCCTGTCGATGGGCTTGAAAGAGGACTCCCTCTGCGGTGGCAGGGAGACTCTGGGCCCCGAGGTCGCCTCCACTGGTGTAGTCTCCTCAGGCTGAGCCAGGGCCGCCGCGACTGTCTCGATAGAGGCCTTGGCCGGGTGGATCAAGACTTCCGTCACCTTAGGTGCGCTCACCGCCTTCTTCTTAAGGGGGGGGTCACCGCCTCGCTCCCCCTCCGAATTGGCCTTCGAGCTCGACCGGGGCCTCTCCAGAAGCTTCGCCGGGTGCTTGGACTTCCTCTTACCCGAGCCAGAGTGTTGGCTCGTGGTTGATGGCGCTGGGGAGGCTGCGCCCTGCCTGGCAACCGAAGAGCCCGACCGTTCGGCGCTCCCGGTGCCCGCGGACTCGCCGTGCTTGGCCTTCTGTTGGGCCCCCGTCGCCGGGGCGCCCTCAAAGGTCTTAGAAGACCGCTCAGACTTCTTTTTCTCGCCCGACGGGCTCTTCCCTTCCAGCCAGTTGGCGAGACGCAGATGGCGGTCCTTTATGGTCCGCTCCGACATGTTCCCACAAAGCGCACAGTCCTTCTCCACGTGTGTCTTGTCCTCATGCAGGCAGTAGAGGCAAAGGGAGTGTTCGTCCTCCTTGAAGACATTCTGAAGATGGCATGCAGGGCAGACCCTGAACAGCTTCCCGGGCGTCGAGCTTCCCTTCTCCTGGGCCATGTCCGAGATGGGCCTGAGAAGCTTCTGGAGTCCTCCAAAGCGTGGCTCGACGAAATCTTCACCCTTGAGGGGCGTAGAAGAATCCGACACGGATCCCCGTTGATCGGATATAGAAATGGTGGAGCTTGAGGCTCTTTGACCGAAAGAGAACATTTTCCTATGAAAAAAGCGCGAAAACGCACTGAAGCTCGAGAGCAATAGCACGAGGATCCCAACACTTGAACGTGCGGTAAAAATCTGAGGATGGCTGCCAGAGGCGGGGCTTAGGGAGAGGGCAGTCATTGGCTGTGGTCAGTATGACGTAGAAATCAGTGATTGGTTACTACTACGAAAGTCAGATCAGAAACGAAACTGATGCCGAGTTTTTTCTTTACCGAGAATTCCCAGCCTGACGGGGAATATTCATGAGCATGTGAATCCATGCCGGACCCCATGCTGGAGAAGCTAATCTCCATTCCCTATGAAAGGGAGACTAGGATCACCATTATACCATGTTCATAATAACTGGAGTCAGTGAGAAGACAGATAACATAATTTAACAGTCTGTGAAAACTCCTTTTTGGGTGAAACAAGGACGTAGCCAATTGAATTATTTTGACTCCTACATCCACAGTACCTGAATCATGGCCTGAACATGTTACTTTAAAACAAAAACAAGACCCAACGGTACACAAAGGTGAGTAAAACGGTTCAGAGACTTGTGGTGAGCACCGAGAGGCTTCCTTTCTAAAGGAGAGTGCATCAATCCTAAAGCTGCATGGCCCATGTCCCACACAATATAGTCCTAGTGTGCGCCTGCATTAGTAATACTGGTTAGAACACTTTCAGTCAAGTTGCCAGCAGTACATCCAAGTCGTCGTGCCCCCATCCGTAGTGATGCCAAAGAGAATCTTTGAGTCTGTTGCAAATGCAGCATATTGTTTGCCGTTAAGCTTTGATAGTGTGCTACTGCGTCTTCTCTGCGAAAAGATAAAACAAATATATATTACGTCAAGTTATTAATAAGAACACCATGGCATGGCTATTAGTCAAAGATTAGAAGGCATGCTCTTAGTAAAAAGGACAGCATGAACCACGAAAGCTGCACCTGAGTGGGATTTTAATTCCATGCATGCTTCCTTACAAAAAAGTACTAATATTTCTAAAACTGTCAAATTGCACATTACTTGACCACAGTTTTGAGTTTCTGGGGTTAGAGGCTATGGACTGAAGTATTTTTCCTCCCGACTCAAACCATACCAATGTTTATTTTTTTTTTTCGCACTTTGTGTTTATTGCAAATTTTTCAATAACAACCAAAACATCCAAGAAAAAGTAAACAACCCCAACTGAGAACCCAAAGTGCATAGAAAGAAGAGCCTCAGCACAAGTCCAAATTAGACTTATCCTCCACAGTTTCCCGACGGTGACGACCCTCCCAATTCCAAGAGGCAGGCCAAGCATGTCCGGATTAACCCCCCCTCCCAACAATGCCCACCGACTCAAATCCAACCAAACTTAGAGCATGAATGCTTTACAGTCCTCATGTAGCAGCATAATTGTCCAATCCTGCAAAAACGAAGACATATTATCCTTGGCAAAAGCAGTTAGTTTCTCGTATGTGAAAATATTCAAAAGCTTATTAAACCATTCCGCTTTTGTGGGGGGGCCTGGGGATTCTTCCATTTCTGAGCTAAAGCCATCCTCCCGGCCCTCAACATCGCCCCAGTCACCCTGGAGAAAGGCAAGTCATTACTCTCTGGTACGGGAATACCCAGCAAGATCTCCAAAGGGTGTAGGGACGGGCACATTCCCAGTATGTCCTTAATCCAATTTAGGAGCTCCGCCCAATAGACTTGAATCACAGGGCACTCCCACCACATGTGGAACCATGTCCCTCTACCTGCCCACGTCCTAGGACACATCGGGGATACATTTGGAAACATCTTAGACAATGAGACCGGGGAGAGATGCCAGGAGTGGAGGATTTTAAAGTTGTGCTCCATGGCCGCCGTATAAAGGTTCCCCTTAAAAATGGAGTTAAACACAGAACCCCAAGTAGGCTCATCCATGGCCATACCCAATCTCTCCTCCCACACCCGCTTGAATGCCTGTCTATCCCCCAAGTTGGCTACAACCAGAGCGCTATACATTTTAGAGATGGACCTTTTTCTGGATCCGGCTTCCACAAACAATGTTTCAAACGGGGTCAGTGGATGGGAGAGAGGAACCACCCAGTCAGCCTCAGTAAGAATGCCCTTAAGGCGCAAATAGTAAAAAATGGGAGGATTATCCCCCAACAGTTCCGACAGATGGGCATACTCGATGAAGCTTCCTTGGGGAAACAGCTGTGCAGCCCTCTCGACCCCCTGATCCGACCACGACTGCGTCCCTCGGAAGCCCTTGGCCCCCAAATTAAGTGGATGACCCCACAAAGAGGACAAGGGGGACGGCCAGGACTAAAGAAATGTATTGTCTCTCTGGCTTCCATAAGGCCCAAAGAACAGACAAAATCGGGTGGGTTCTAATAGCCCTTGGCCGGGAACGCGAGGGGGACCAAAGCAAGTCTCTGAACTTATAAGGGTGCACCTGCATATCCTCCACGTAAGCCAGTAACGTCCTTAGGTCGTCCCGTAAATGCTCGAACATCACCCGCAACTGAGGTGCCGTATAATACAGTTGAAAGTCTGGTAGGCCAAACCCTCCGAGCGCTTTAGGAAGTGTTAGGGTATCATTTTATTCTTGCTCTTTTACTGCCCCACACGAAGCGCGTAATGCGCAATCGGAGAGATGCAAAGAAATAATCTGGAATGTGACAGGTAAGCGAGGTAAAATGATGAAGCCTGGGAAGAACATTAATCTTTACCGAGACCATCCGTCCAAACCAAGAAAGGGTTAGGGGAACCCACCTAGCCAAGTCTTAAAAATGTCGAGCCTGCAGGGGGAGAAAATTCAATTCGAAGTTCTTCCCAAGATCCCTTGGCAGAACGGTTCCCAAATACCTGGTACTTACAATCTCAACCCACACGCCCAGGACTGCCTTCCTACCTTCAATATCCCGGTCTTGTACTCCCATGGGCGTAATACTGGACTTAGAGATGTTGATTTTAAGTCCGGAGAACACCCTGAACCTGCTAATCAGGCCGAACAACCGAGGAAGGGAGGCATGTATCCCAGTTAAATATACCAGAATGTCGTCTGCAAAGAGGGACAGTTTAAATTCCTGATCCCCACAGCTCACCCCATCACTCCCTCATCAGCTCTGACTGCCGTAGCAAATGGCTCCATCGCCAGGGCGCACAAGGGGGAAGAGGACATCCCTGGCGTGTCCCCCTGGCTAGCTGAAACCTGGAGGACATACACCCATTTACTAATACCCAAGCTGATGGTCCGTTATACAGAGCCGAAACCCATCTGCAGAAGTTATCGCCAAAGCCAAACCTCTGGAGAACTTTCCCCAAATACAACCACTCTACGCGGTCGAAAGCTTTTTCAGAGTCCAGCGAGAGGAGGTAGGCCTCGGACTCTCGTCTGGATACTTCATGCATCAAACCCAGCGTTTTCCTGATATCATCCGTTCCCTGGCGCACGGGGACAAAACCTACCTGATCACCATGGACCAAACGTTTGACAAAGACTTTCACATCGATGTTTAAAAGGGAGATGGGTCTATACGATTGACAGAGTGAGGGGTCCTTCCCCTCCTTCTGGAGGACCACAATGAGAGCTGACAGCATAGAGGGAGGGAGGCAACGCGATTGCAGCACATCATTATACACCCTAGCTAAGAAAGGAGCCAGGGTGGAACGAAACATCTTAAAAAAACCGACAGTGAACCCATCGTCCCCCGGGGCGGTCCCACTCTTCAGGGATGCAATTGCATCGACCACTTCTTGAGGGGAGAGGAGCATCTCTATCGAGGCAGCACTGTCGAGTCAGCCCTGGGAGAGGGAGGGAGTCCCAAAACTGGTCTACATCAGTTCCGTCACCAACATATTCGGTGGCATAGAGCTTCTCATAATAATCTTTAAATTGCTCCACAATGTGATCATCTCCCAACCGTTTCACCCCTGAGTGATCAACTATGAGATTGACCCGTCTGCTTTTGCGTAACTCCCTCAATCTCCAGGCCAGAATCTTATCTGCCTTTTCTCCCTTCTCCATGTAATGCGGTTTCAAAAACGCCAGTTTCTCCGCTCTAAGTTTTTGGAGGCGGTCGCGCTGTAGGGGACTTATCTGGGATCTTAATTTACCTCCCGGCTGGATAGCAGAAATGTCTTCCCGTAATTCAAGCTCCATCCTAGATCGGGCTTTCTTTCTCCGTGCCCCCATTTCTATCAGCACCCCTCGAATTGTGGCCTTAAACACATCCCACACCCCTCCAATACTGACATCAGCAGTATCGTTCAAACGGAAGCAGTCATTTATAGAAGACAATAAGGATTGACGCAGCTCTCTATCCATTAACAGAGAGTCATTGCATATCCATCGAGATGCTCTAGGGGCAGCCAACGGGACTCCCAAGCTAACTTTGACAAGATCGTGATCAGACCATGGGACCGTCACAACCCCGAAATCTGTGATGTAGTCCCTAAATGAGGAGTCAACCAAAACATAGTCAATCCGAGAAAAGGATTGATGTACCGAGGAATAATAGGTGTAGAGAGGGTCGAGATCACCGTCCATCGGATGCACGTCCACCAAACCCAGTTCCTCATTTACCCGACGAAAGGTGTCTGATAACTTCTGTTGGGACCTAGGGTCTGGACCCAGCCTAGTTGACTTTCTGTCCCTATCTGGGGATACCATATTGAAGTCCCCCGCAACAATGATCGTTCCCACCGCAAAATCTCTTATCTTCTGCGCTAACCCCTCCCAAAAAACCTCTTGGGCCTCGTTAGGAGCATAAATTCCCACCTAAGTGAATAAACGAAACCTTCACCATGATAAAACGCCCTTCGGGATCCGCCCTATGCGACTTGGGCGAAAAACCTGCCTCAGGAGAGACCAAAAGAAGGACCCCACGCTTCTTACTTCCATAAGAAGCTTGGAACAGATACTGGACAGCCCTGGACTCAAAAATAGGTTCCTTCCCCTTGACCCAGTGAGGTTCCTGAACCAAAAAAAAGTTATTTGAGCCTGGTCAACTCTCTCAAAATCAATGACCGCTTTGTGGGGAAGTTCAAACCTCGTCCGTTGAGGGACCCCACCGATATAGGATGAACTACCTCACCCATGAGAGTCAGCAAGTGCTCCAATCACCTCCTTAGGAAGGCCAGCATTTATGCCTAGCTCAACATCTATGCACAGTACCACAACCAAAAATAATTTGTTGAATTCCATATCCCCAGTAGCTCGAACTCCTCCCCCGCCCCTCCCCACCCACCCCAACTCCCACCCCCCAAACTTTGAGCGCCTGAAAGAGCTGCGACATCCTCTTGTCGAGCCTTCAGGCCACCATGGATCGCCTCCACCAGGACGATTG